>NC_068409.1:25185125-25532625 GCF_023724105.1 Carassius gibelio | reverse complement strand
GATGTTCCAGGTGATCTTATGTTTGTCCCTTATTCTGCTTTACTTATCAGTGCATCCTTGTTATGTACACTTGCCATTAGTGTGATTTTTGTACTTATTTTCATCACTTTTTTGACAGCATTTTGTTAATTTCAATGTTATTGCAGGAGCCAGTTTAGGCATTACCAGTGATGGATTCTTTGAACTTGAGTCTTGCCCTAAGTAAGTGATTGATTGCTGATTTCTACTTATATTATTGTATTTTCTCGTGATCCTAAAATAACTGATTACTGTATCCATCTAGACGTAGTGTGATAGTTGGGGCAGGATATATTGCTGTGGAGATGGCTGGTATCCTTTCCACTCTGGGGTCTAAAACATCCATCATCATACGGCAAGGAGGGGTAAGAGCCGCGCTGGATGTCATCTGGTTAAATGCTACTGTCATGCATATCCCAGAGTAAGCAATGACGGTGTTCTTTCTTTTCAAGGTACTGAGGAACTTCGATGCCTTGATAAGCTCAAATTGCACAAAAGAATTGCAAAATCATGGTATTGATTTACGGAAAAATTCTCAGGTAACTAGTAGTGAGTATTATTCAGAAAGGTATTATGTAGCTGGTCTATCTTTCCAGTGTGATGTTTCAGTAGCGGTCCCCGCAAAATATATCTAAGTATTTTGATATTGTTCACAGGTGAGGTCAGTGAAGAAAACTGACCAAGGCCTTTCTGTTACGCTGGTGACAAAAGATCCTGACGACAAAGATGCACAGGAGAAGTATGATACCATCCATGAGGTGGACTGTCTGCTCTGGGCTATTGGCAGGGAACCCAACACCGCTGGCCTCAATCTCAGATCAATAGTAAACCTGAATTTCACTTTGATTAATCTTAATATTTTTATTATAATATTATTAGTAATAATAATAATAAGCTTAAAGGTTTGTTACAGGATTATAAATTAAACTGTTGATAACATCTGTGGCATGATGTTAATTTCCAAATAATTCAAATTCCTCACTTTTTTTTATTTTTTACAGTAGTGCACATAGAATTTAATCTTATGGGGGGTGGAACTGCATATATTACATGTAAAACATATATAATTTTATATATACATATAAACATAATTTTGGACCTCACAATGTTTTATCAAAATGTCCTAAAATATATCTTCCAGTGAAGGGTCAGTCTTGTGGTGATATATGCTGAACTTCTCCAGTAACTTAGTTTAAACTCCGTCCCTTCTTGAAATCAGCCTCAAGCTCTCATTCAGTTCTTCTTTAATCCAATCAATGACAGACTGATAGATCCAAGTCCTACAATTGTTTTTTATTTGATCAATAATCAGTTTTACTCAGATGTACGTTACAATATAGAAGAATAGATCTGTTGCTAGTTCTATTAATTTGCAACTTCAGTTATGATATGTGTTATAATAAGACTAGTGTGATTAAATCTCAGTCTTGCCTGTGCAAATTTCTGCGGACAAGAATTATTTTGCTAATGCTTTACTAGTAGCTATTACGTTCATGTAGCTAGTACGATAGAGACGTACACTCTACAACTTTAAAAACTGAATAAGGCTTTGACAAAAATACAAGCTGTACATTTCTGCTTGTAAGCTTTCTGGAATGCTTTGTCACATATTGTAAACACCACTTTTGCTTTTTACAAAATGAGGCGTCAGTGAAACATTCCACAGATGCTGTTGATAAAGTTAAGCTGAACACAGTACATTATTTTAAACCGCAGGAGCTACACAAGATAGTATTGTAAGCTTTATCTTTGCACTGTATCACTTGGTGATAAAGGCTAACAGTTGAATGTATTGTTATTCAGGGTGTGAAGCTTGATGAAAGGGAACAAATCGTGGTGGATGAGTTCCAGAACACCACTCGTGCAGGTGTCTATGCAGTTGGGGATGTTTGTGGGAGAGCTCTTCTTACACCTGGTATGATTCCAGGATCATATCCTTATGTAGAATTTATTCCTACATGCATTCAATTCTGGGTGTTTTTTTTTTTTTTTAAACATAAAATAGCTCATTTTTATACACTGTACTCTTTTTCGGCATGGTATTCATTAAGCATATTAAGAAACCAATTACGTAAGAGATTTAAAGTCTTAAAACAATTCATTAAGCTTTAAAGATCATAATGCTCATTGTGCAGTTAAGTTGGTTTATGTAAAATTACCTTTCACATTGTGTTTAAAATGACAGCTCCTCCATTCATGAGGAAGTAGATTTTGTGAATTTCTTTTTTACTCTAGCGACATCAACTGGTCAGAGTAGATTGGACATGCTTACCATACATCAAACTTAAATATAAAAATCATATGTTTAAAGGGGAATGCATATCCAGTTTTGTTTTCTGATAAGCTGTTGTTGGTTCCTGTTCTTGTTTTTATGGACAGTTGCTATTGCTGCTGGCAGAAAGCTTGCTCACCGGCTGTTTGAGGGCAAAGCAGACTCCAAAATCAGTTATGATAATATCCCTACTGTTGTGTTCAGCCACCCACCTATTGGCACAGTGGGACTAACTGAAGGTGAGCTTATGTGCACATAATGCTTCCTTACAGTATCTTGATGATCAGCCTCTATCTATCTTTCTGTCTGTCTGTCTGTCTGCTTAGTATACATGTACAAAAGTATAATGTATTAACAGTAATTAAATGAAAATCACAGTAATAGAATGGAATATTAGAACATCTTAGAAATATTAAACTATAACAAATTACGGTGTGTGAACATTTGATACCACAGTCTTTAACTTGAAACATACAAACATACTAAGGATCACTGTGGTGGACAGTAGGGTAACACACTGGGGTCAGACACAACACACACATTCACCTGCTCTCTCTCTCTCTCTCTCTCTCTCTCTCTCTCTCACACACACACACACACACGCACACACACACACATACATTCACCAGCAGTCTCTCAGGCTTTGGCACATCCACACGTATCTTGGAGCCAGTGCTGCTGTCTGTCCCTCTCCTAATATTATCTATCTATCTATCTATCTATCTATCTATCTATCTATCTATATATCTATCTATCTATCTATCTATCTATCTATCTATCTATCTATCTATCTATCTATCTATCTCTGCCTGGTCCAGTCCTAAGTCTTCATTTAGAATGTCCTAATGTGTGTTCAATATACTGACTGACATATTAACAAACTGCCCACACAAAAAATATTTAAAAAATATCATGTTTTGCAGATGAAGCAATCAAGACCTGGGGAAAGGACAATGTGAAGGTTTATACCACTTCTTTCACCCCCATGTATTATGCCATCACCACTCGAAAGAGTCAGTGCATCATGAAGTTGGTGTGTGCTGGCAAAAATGAGAAGGTGAGGTCATAATCAGTCCATTGATCATAAATAGGTAGAAAATATCAAGAAGGTTCTTGAATAATATATCATTTTATTTGAAGATTTAGGCATTACATTAAGTCATAAGTCATTTTTCTTTTTAGGTGGTTGGTCTCCACATGCAGGGTTTTGGCTGTGATGAGATGCTTCAGGGTTTTGCTGTGGCCGTTAACATGGGAGCTACTAAAGAAGACTTTGACAGAACCATTGCCATCCACCCAACGTCCTCAGAGGAGCTAGTAACTCTGCGCTAATCGAGTGTTCGTATTTCAAGATGAAGCTTTGTTCCAATCTAAACAATAAAAAAAAATCTATTTCTTTGACTATTCTCCCAACATTAGTATTTTGTAATGACAAGAAGCATATATTTGGTTTGTTTTATCTCTGGGGTCATGTATTATCACCAGTGATTAAGAAAGACACAATACTACCGTTCATCAGGCTGTGTCTCTTGTACATTACATTGTTGTACCCCATCACCCCGGTATTATTGTTTGATTGGAACAGGGTCAGATGAAGACTTGAAGCTAAAAGTGAAATTAAATCTGTTTATAGTCAAACACTGTCGCTTAACCTTTACATTTTTAAAGGTTGCTTGGATTCAGAGAGTTGATTTCAGTTGTAGAGGGTAGTAGGTAGGGCTTACTTAATATATGTAAAATAAAATTGTGGATATGCACAGTTCAGCACTTGGGCATACACCCATAAATACATTTACAAAACAAATTGGTGTCTTTGTGTGGTTAACTGATCTTTTCTTAAAATTTGTATCGATTTTGTCAATATACTTTTAATAAACCTGTCACTTTTCATAAAATCTTACATCAATTTTCCGAAAGGTTAAAGTGTTGCATTTATAAGAGGCATTGAAGGCTAGTGAACTCATAAAGCAACTGTTCAGAATGACATTCGTAATAAAAACAGACTGAGGTTGTATATGAATATGGCTGTTGGCTAAGTTTGGTCTCTAAACACCAACTTTTTATGAGATGTGGTGATCCAAAGGCTGTATTATGAGTTCTGCATTAGCGGATGATGTCCATTTGGAGTACATTTCACTGGCATTAAAGTTCTCATTCACAGCCAACATATAACACAATTAAAAGCTCATATATTAACCTAACTGGTTGTGGGCTTATGAAACTTTTACAAATTTACCTCTACACTACCAACAAAAAAAATATTTTAATATGGAAAATTATGAATTAGTGAATTTAATATGGAATTAGGGAGACAATGTTTTTGAATGAGGTGTTCTACTCAACATGCTTGTAAATTAAACCATAACAAAATTCATCTTAAAATAACTAATACAGATTTTAATAGGTTTTATTCAAAGCTTGGATGCAACACCAGCATCCATTACTCCAGTTTTCAGTCACATAATCCTGCAGAAATCCCAATACAGTGGTTTTCAACCCTAGTCCTGGGGACTCACCACTCTGCACATTTTGTATGGCTCCCTTAATAGACATGCCAGAGATCAACTCATAAGTGCTCCATGAACTCAGTGGAGTGCGTCATATAAAAGAATACATACAAAATCTGAAAACCACTGTTACGATTACACCGATCTGGTGACTTCAGAATAAGGGTTTACAAAATAAATTGCGCAAATCATAGTACACTTATGCCTACACATTGCATATTCCTCAGTATATAGAACCCAAAAAAAAGTTATATTTGCCCAAGATCTTAAAAAGACAAAACGTGAAAGCATTATGAAAAGATCAAAAGACAATTGAAGAAATGGACCATACAGACAAGGTTTATGAAAAGAGGTTGTTTAATGGTTAAAATGCTCTCAATGGCCACTGTTGGATCAAATTAAATATTACTTAAAATAGTTTTATAATAGGAACGGTGTAGTACCATTAAAACAAATTAAGTTGCATTTTAAAACAAAAAAGGCAGCCATGAAGTGAAACAATGAGCTGCTTAAATTTCATTACCCCTGAGTTTCATCTCAAACGATGGACAGGCAATAAACCGAAAACAGATCATACAGAAGCCTACAGGGTTTTTAACCAGGCTTGACTTGCGTTAAACATGACCACTTCAACCTAAACAAAGAAAACGCAATGCGTGTCTGCTGGTACTGGTAATGGCACAGAACATTTCTCATTTATACCCAATACCAAACAATTAGTTTTAAAAGTCCAGAGTCCAAGTAGTTTGCGTAAAAAAAGAAAAAAAAAATTCAAATAGAAGTACAGCTTAAAGAGTCACATCTGTGCTTCTAATATCCACCATAGCCGCCTCTTCCATATCCACCACCACCGCCGCCGCCTCCGCGTGGGTAGGGCGCACTGCTCCTGCCGGCATAGTAGCCGGTTTTCACAGCGCCGTAACCTGAAGGTTGCTGTCCATAACCCTCGCCGAAGTCACTGTAGCCATTCCCGGTGCCGTATCCGCTGCCCATCTGGTCGCTATAGCCTCCTCCGTAGCTACTTTGGCTTTCGTAGTTGCCATCGTTACCGTAGCCGCCGTTCTGATAGCTGTAGTCGCTATAGTAACCGCCTCTTCCGCCGCCGTAGCCGCTTCCCCGGCCCATTCCTCGGCCTCCCCTGCCGCCGCGTCCTCCGGCACCTTGCATCTCCTGTTTGGTGAGAGCCTTCTTCACCTCCACCTTATGTCCGCTGATCACGTGGAACTTCATTACGACGGCTTTATCGGCTGAGTCGTTATCTTCAAAGTAAACAAAACCGAAACCTCGCTTTTTCCCGGTGTCTTTGTCGGTGATGACCTGAGCCTTCTCGATGGCACCGAACTGGGAGAAATACTCTTGGAGGTGTTCGTCCTCGATGTCGTCTTTCAGTCCCCCGACAAATATTTTCTTGACCTTGGCTAGTGCCTCCGGTCTACCGGCGTCTTCCCGGGCCACCGCTCGCTTCAGATCCACGTTGTTGCCGTCAACGACATGAGGCCTAGCTGCCATGGCGGCGTCCGCTTCCTCGACGCTCGAGTACGTTACAAAGCCGAAGCACCGGGAACGCTGCAGCTGCTGGTTCATCACCACTACGCAGTCGGTCAGCTGTCCATACTGTTCAAAATGTGCCCGCAAGCCTTCGTCGGTTGTTTGGACGTTCAGGCCGCCAACAAACAGTTTACAGAGCTGGTTAGTCATTTTCTTACAATGGACGTACTGGCTGAGAACACGCGGAGCGGAAGAAAGAAGTCAATGCGTTTCCTTTTCTGCGCGTCAACACATACGTAGTGGACTCTGATTGGATACAAAGCAAAGCACTTAAATCAAACCCATCCTTAATTAGCAAGACGCATTGTAGACTGGAACTAGAATCAAAGCTAATTTGTGCATCCATTCGATTTGGATTTAAAAATTTATTTTTGTAGTAAGCACATTATTAAATGTGTTATATGTGACCTTGTACATTCATGTAGCAAATGCAATTCTTCATTGAATACAGGAAATATAAGGGAATTGAAAAAGTGCGATAATTTTTTTTACATTTCTATTGTATATAAAAAAAAAACCTTTGTTATACCCAGTATTGTAGTATTTATTTTGCTGCAAATAATATTTGAGTGCAATTTATATAAAATATATTTTAAATCTCTGTACGGTCTAGTAGTAAATTTCTAAAAGCGAAGAAATCACACACACTATAACTATGCACATTTAAACCCCATTACAAAGTTAAATCCTATTTTAAAACACTTTTTACAATTTTATGGCCAGTTTACCATATTACTATAGCGGTTCATGGTGAGCAAAACTACTCTACACAAATGAGTTTGTTATTCTAAAAAAGTATATTTTTATTAGAAAAATATTATATTTTGCAGAATAGCCTGGAAGCACTATGAACAACCCCAAGGTAACTTTACTTAGATTAAGTTTTAAGTGAGATCAGATGTTTGGCTTTGTTGCGGTCACCAATGTGGTCTGCTTTATGTATCTTCAAGTGATTTTTGCACAAAAAAAGGAAAACATTCTTGTTAAATGTTAAAACATTAACAGAAGTATATAATTAATCCAAACTACTATTCAATCTTAAGCATACGTATAAAGTGAAGAGATCAGACATAAGATTACATACAATTTTACACAAAAGATTAGCACAGCTATTGCTTTTAGATTACTTTCATAAATGTTAGACACCCAGAAAATTTCAGTAAAAATTAGTAAAGTACCTGACTTACTGCTTCATTACCAATGCAAGAAACAGGTTGCAGCTATTTTTTAATAATGCAAATACATAACAAAAAAGTGCGCACAAGTATAATTTAAATGCATACCAAAATCAGAGCGCCTGCATCAATATCACAATGCATAAATACTCAGTACTGTGTAGCTGCTATAGAAAGAGCTGTTTGCATGTTATGCAAGTCAAATTTAAAAGTGATACTTTAAATCCCCCTGCCTAATCTATTTGACCACCCGCGTGGGCACATGCACACAAATCCATCTCAAAATAATCTCTCAAACACACAAGAATAATTTCAAAAAACTTTATTAAAAATGTATACAAATATTTATAAAAAGACACTAAAAAAAACACACAAAAAAATGGTTTTTAATGTTTTTTATTAAAATGTAAACCTTTATAAAATGATTTAAATTGAAAAAATAAAATTCCATGTCATCATTTCACCAGTCCATTATTAAAATCATAACTACTCTGTGGATTGTGTAGATAACCAAACTCCATGGCCACAGTTGATGTGGGCAGAGTCCGGAATCCAAGGTTTCCTAAGTAGGAAGACAGGAAGAAAGGGGAACACATTAGTCATTCAAAAAAAAAGTTGCTCAAGAGAAAAAAAAAATCCTTAAAATAGCAGAGCAAGTAAAGGCCCTAATAAGCAGCGGTGTTACAAACCCAAATTCCATCGCACCAGGTCATGTAAAGTCCACTTGACTTATGGAGACTAATTCAAAACAACTTAAGGAATAAATATAAACCATTTATATAAAAAATTGCAATACTTGACCAACACGTAGTGAAGACAGGTTGATTACATACCTAGATCGCAGGGTGATATCCTAATGAGATATTTCAGTCCTATCACAATCGCACCCAGGTACTGAACAGGTTCCCTGTACAAACAAACTGCTACAGCTATTTTGAAGTACTGGAATAACTGAAAGAACACCTATATTTGGGAATCAAAAGTAAATATAAACCATAAACACTATATAAATATATACTTATATAGCACTGAATGTGGGGCAGTGTTAGGTTGATGTCAAGTAGTAATATAACTACATATAATATATATATATATATATATATATATATATATATATATATATATATATATATATATATATATATATATATATATGCTTAAATGACTATCTCAGGTGTGGAGGAAAACCTTTAAAGTCTTATCAGCCAAAACGCCGTCTGAAAGGATAATTAAGCTGTGAAACTTTTATTTAAAAGTAACATACAATTGCATATCAATGTTTAACAATACTGGATTGATCTGAAGACATAATATACAATACACAAGAGAATGTTGGAAGTAAATGATGCTCATACAGCGTTGAACTGAACATGAGTGGGTTTCCGCGCTGGTTTACAAAATAAAAAGACATAAGGAAGCCTAATCTATCCCATCATGATAAACTAGTTTGGAAAAACTCGTGGTGGGTTTTATACAGACGAACAAAAACTCAAAACTGCATGCGTTTACCCCCCCATGACAATAGGCAACAGTTTATATAGAAAACAGGTCTAAGTTACTGAGAATGCATTTTGACAACAAATCGCCAGTGTTTAACAAAACTGATTTTTAAAACGAATGGGTTACGAACAAATCGCATCTTAAAAAAGAAAAGAAAACAGCCAGGGCCAACTTTGCTGCATACCCTAAAACGTGAAAAATAAATGATATATAATAGAACGTGTCCTAAAACTAAAGCTGGTCGAGCAAGTCAGGTTTCTGGGAAGAGATCTTCTTCCTACCTGTGAAGAATTGAGGTCTTTAAGGTACGCGTTCACAGTGTCCGCCATCTCTTGCATGGCCGGGTGAATGAGCCCAATGTGGAAACCGAGAGAGCCTGGGGGAGGGGGGGAGGCAGCTTTCTGAGTCTTCTCCCAACGCGCTTTAGTAGCCCCCGTAGCCACCCCTGCCGTATCCAGACCCACCGCCACGGGAGTAGGGGGCTCCGCCTCTGCCGGCGTACGTGTTTCCACTCTTCATGGGCCCGTAGCCGGAGGACTGCTGGCCGTATCCGCTGCCAAAGTCACTGTAACCGTTACCACCACCATAGCCTCCCATCTGTTCGCCGTAGCCTCCTCCGTATCCACCCCCGTAGCCTCCGCTTGCATAGCCGCCGCCGTAGCCGCCATCACTGCCGCCGTAGCCTCCGCCATAGCCACCCCCGTAGCCGCCGTAGCCTCCTCTCCCGCCGCCGAAGCCATTTTGATTCCGCCCCATACCTCTTCCTCCTCCTCTCCCCCTGCCGCCTCGAGCTCCGCCGGCTGCCTGGATCTCTTGTTTCGTGAGCGCTTTCTTGACCTCCACTTTGTGTCCGTTGATCATGTGGAACTTGAGCACGACGGCTTTGTCGGCCGAGTCGTTATCTTCGAAGTGGACAAAGCCGAATCCACGCTTCTTGCCGGTGTCTTTGTCAGTGATGACCTCGGATTTCTCGATCATGCCGAACTGCGAGAAATAATCGGTGAGGGTGTTCTCCTCGATGTCTTCTTTTAAGCCTCCGACGAATATCTTTTTGACTTTGGCGAGTGCTTCGGGTTTCCCGGCGTCCTCGCGAGCCACGGCTCTCTTCAGCTCCACGGTTTTACCGTCTACTACATGTGGCCTGGCGGCCATTGCTGCATCAGCCTCCTCAGCGGTGGAGTATGTTACGAAGCCGAAACAACGAGACCGCTGCAGTTGATCGTTTTGGACCACCACGCAGTCCGTTAGTGTCCCGTACTGTTCAAAATGAGCGCGGAGCCCATCGTTGGTTGTTTGGACGTTCAGGCCACCAACGAAAAGTTTGCAAAGCTGCTCCATTGCTGACATATCGTTCCACTCAACCGCCGTAACGACTCTACTGTTAAAGAAAGGGCCTTTTTTTTAAACGACTGTCGTCATGACGCAGTGTCCTCTCCTGCAGTAAACTCCACCCCATTCGCTGGAAAAGGCGGGCTTTGTGGAATTGTGTAAAAAAAAAAACTGAAAAAAAAAGACTATTTTATAGTCTATGCAACAAAACAAACAAAATAAAAATCACATATATCACTGCATTTTACATAGCATTTTGAAAAACCACAGTTTATAACGTATAAAATGTGAAATAAAAAATAAAAAAAATTATAATTGTGAATGTCAAATTAAAATAAAATTTCTAAATAAACCTAATTTTAAAACGAATTCTCAAATATGGATCTTATTTTCTACAACGTGGTATGTAAAGTTAGTTTAATCACTTGTAATTTATGTGGTAGCATAAAATGTGAAAGTCACTTCAAATGCTAACTTTTTGTATTCATAGGTCTAAAATTTACGTTTTAAAAAAACATAGAGGCAATGCATTTTTTTGAAGGAACCCATCTAGAAAATGTTAATTCTCTGTAGGGTTTAACAACTTCAACCTAAAAAGTTGAATCTACATGATGGTGGCAGCTTAATTGTCTAAAAAATATATAGGCCTATGGATTTTGATTAGTGGTAACATGAAATAGTTAAACAAATCCTATTTTAATGTATTTATTTAGATTATTTATAATAATTCATGTTGGCTATCGGCCTATGTGCACACACACACACACACAAATATTATTTTCTAATGTGTGGCCGGTGGAAAAGTCAGACATCACAGACAAATTTGCTTGCTAACTAAAGCAAACCTATTAATTAAACCTTTACAATTAATTCAGAACGCGGCAGCAAGATACATTTTTAATGAGCCAAAAAGAATACACGTCACACCTCTGTTTATCAATTTGCACTGGCTTTCAATAGCTGCTTGCATAAAATTCAAGGCATTGATGTTTGCCTACAAAACTACCACTGGCTCTGCACCCATTTACCTAAATTTGTTACTTCAGACTTATGTGCCCTCTAGAAACTTGCGTTCTGCAAGTGAACGTCGCTTGATTGTGCCATCCCAAAAAAAGCACAAAGTCACTTTTACGGACTTTTAAGTTAAATTTTCCCTTCTGGTGGAATGAACTTCCCAACTCAATCCGAGTAGCTCAGTCCTTAGCCATCTTCAAGAATCGGCTTAAAACACATGTCTTCCATCTTTATTTGACCATCTAACTTTAACACTCACTATTCTATTTCTATTCTTTAAAAAATCTTACTACCTTTCTAATCTTTTTGTATTCTATTTTCTTTTCATTTATTATGCAATTGTATATGTGTGTGTGTGTGTGTGTGTGTGTGTGTGTGTGCAAAGACCTCTAGCTTGCTCTATTCTTTTTTTTATTTTTATTTTTTATTCTATCTGTTTTCTTTTTATTTATTATATTACTTAAAATCCCATGCTACGTGTACTGTGTTAAGACTTGTTATAGCACTTATATATCATTGCTTTTTTGTTGTTGTTTTTGATTACTTCCACTGTCTTCATCTGTAAGTTGCTTTGGATAAAAGCGTCTGCTAAATGAATAAATGTAAATGTAACTAAAGCTGAATTTTATAATGAACTTTATAACTTTATAAAGCTGTTCCGTTTTATTTGAGTTTCATTGAGAGGGCAGATACATGACTTTTCCACTCAGCATGAGCAATAGGAACTGATAGGCGAGATCTGCATAACAGATGAAATGTCTGGAGCCAGCACTTTACAGAAATTTGGTGACACTTACTGTTGATGGGCGGAGATTGTGTCTTTGTATGAGAATATCTCACCTTTTAATATGCAAAACACATCCACCATCTAAGTGTGAGATGAGGTCTCAAGCTGTTATAGCTGCTTATTTTGAATTGACCTAAAGAATTTAGATATGCAATATGACTAACTGTGTTACATAAGGTAGAAATGCATTACTTTTGGCCTTATCCAAATGAGACAATAAGTATGAGAATGTGATTCATGGGTTCTACACCTGGTATTTAACATTTACAAATCTGATCAGTTCTTGTGATCAGGTCACCCAAGAAAGATGTTAATACCTGGTTTAAATAGTGCCATGTTGTTTGCAGACTGAGTGTATTTAGAAACTAAAAGCAAGGAATTTGGACCCGTTGACAACCTCCCCAGGAACCATATGTTAAGTGATGTGTAACCCCCTCCACCCTCACACTTCCTGAAGGAAAAAATAAAAATAAAACTAATGTCATTCAAAATACTTCATATATTTGTTTCTTGGTTATTACAATCTCATTTATACCAAGGGCAGGACTTTAAATAGACCCACACAAATAATGAAATGCAATTTTGCACTAAAATATTATGAATGAAACTTTTAACAAGTTTCTTTTATTTTACAATACTTTTATTCAGCCAGGAAGGACACATTAAATTGATCAGTAACAGTACTATTACTCAGTAACAGTAAAACATTTATAATGCTACAAAAAACTAATAAATACTGTCCTTTCGAATTAATCAAATAATCCTGAAAAAAAGAATGTTAGGGTTTCCTTAAAAAATATTAAACAGCACTGCTGAGACTGAGACTTCTTATGAAAACATAAAATAATCTTGCTTTTGAATGGTATTGTATTTGTTGTATCCCAGCCAGTCATTATTGAAAAATATATTTTTTTGTATACTATGTTCTTGTTTAAATAAATCATTCTCAGTTAAATGTTAGATGTTCAGTTGCAACAAGGGCAGCTTTTGCAGTTACATTTTCAAGACAACACTTGCTGCTTATAGACTTTTGTTGCTTATAATTTAATTTAGACTAAATGTATTTTACTGACATTTTATAGAATGGTTTACATGCCATATTACAAGAGTGGGCCAAAAATAGAGAAACTTAACTGATATATATATAGAAAATGTAGAAAAATGTTTGCCCACCTCTGATCTAAATTAGTTATTTTAATAACAAGTATGACCACTGGGTGAGTATATATATATATATATATATATATATATATATATATATATATATATATATATATATATATATATATATATATATATATATATATATATATATTAATGTAGAAAAATGTTTGCCCACCTCTGATCTAAATTAGTTATTTAAATAACAAGTATGACCACTGGGTGAGATTGGAGAGACTAGAGGGCGCTATTGGGGTGTTTTGTAAAGGATAGTACATCTCGTGTTTTCTCGCGATACGTGTTTGACGACTGCTGCAGAATTCAAACTAGCCGTTTGAATTGAAACAAACATCTCGAGCTAGAAAGCGGTTAGGGCTTTTCATTCTTCAGTATAAGGTTGGTATCGCCAAATTTTAAACCTAAAGGAAAACACTTTTAGATATGTATTTTGTTGTGTAGCTGTGAATTAAATGTGACATTATAAAAACGTTCTTATTACTAGTGACAAGCGATGTTTTTGATCGAAGTTTGCAGTTAGCACTTTGTAACAAACTAATGTGTTTAACGCTATAGTGATAAAAACATCAGATCATGTTATCATTTACTCATCCTCATGCTGTTCCTGACCTATTTGACATTCTTTCTTAAATGAAAATAAGAGAATCACTGTTACTATTTGGAGAAAGATGCAATGAAAGTGAATGGGCTGTAACGTACTGGGGCAAACATTTTAAAGACACACACACACACACACATATATATATATATATATATATATATTTATATATCTCAGGAGAGAGACAAAAAGAGTACAGATTCCTCTACACAGGTAGATTATCACATATTCTCTGATTTTTAGATGTCAGATCTAGAGGATGAGATTAAAGTGTTGCGGCGGAAGGTCCAGGAAGGAGAAGAGGCTCTTCAGAGGGCTGGGCAGTATGGACTTCAACTCTTGGATGACAAAATGGATCTGCACAACAAATTGGAGGAACAACGAATTGAGATGTCCAATGTCATTGAGGTACTACTGACCCAGCATTTTATCGCCACAGTATGACAATTGACAGTACTGTTTATCCGTTAACAAGTCCTTAAATGTTCTCTAATTGCAGGCCCTGGAACAAGAGAAATACTCGTTGCAAAGGGAAACTGAGTTAAAGGCCCGGATGCTGGAGAGTCTGCGATCAGAATTTGATCTTGTCAAAACCCAGCAGAAACATCAAATCGAGCAGCAAAAAACTCTGCTGGAGAGGAACCATGCACTTGAGCTCAGTGATTTAAAAAATAAGGTCAGTATATTTGCTGTTTTCATCTTCAAAAGTAGTATGTTTTATTTTGTTCTCTGTATATGAACCAGAAGTTGCCATTGGATTCATTTATCTTCAATGTTTTAATCCAATTAAATTCAAGTATGTAACTTTTTTTGTGTTAAAATTATTTCTGATAATTTGATAAAGGTATGAGTGGGCAGGAAATCTGAAAACCATTTTAAATAAGTAGTAGCAAAAAAAAGCATAATTTCAAAAACTTACTAATTGTGTAACTTATTGTCCTGAAAAAAAAATCTCATATCTTTCTTTGTAGTTGGAAAAAATTAAGACCGATTTAGAGGAGGCTCAACTTGCTGGGAAGCAGATGAGACACAAGTTGGACCAGCAGTCTGAAGCCCTAAACGGCAAAACCGAAGAACTTCGTGTCCTTACAGAACGTGCACATGAAACAATGTCCTCAGAGATCCTTGAGCTGCAAATGCAGAATATGAATATGGAATCAGCAATGGTAAAGTACTTCACCATCTTTATTTTTAATTGAAGAACATGGTTTCATAGAAATTACAAATGTCAGTGTGCACTTGGTGCTGAAGTGTGACCTTGTCTTGCAGGAGACTTTGGAGCAGGAGCTTCAGGAGGCAAGATACAAAGAAGAGCAATTACTTTTGGCCAACACCACCCTCCAAAGACAACTAGAGAGACTCACAGAAGAGAAGGAAGAGAGAGAGAAAGAGGCAGTGTCCTGCTACAATGCATTGGAGGCATGTTTATAGTAAACATTTTAGAAAAAACAACAACATGTATTAACACTACCTTTCAAAATTATGTCGGTAAGATATTTTAATAGAAGTCTCTTGTGGCTCACCAAGGCTGCGTTTATTTGATAAAATACAGTAATTGAAATATTACAATTTAAAGGGGTCATATGATGTTGCTAAAAAGCACATTATTTTGTGTATTTGGTGTAATGCAATGTGTTTATGAAGTTTAAGATTCTAAAAACACATTTTCCATATATAGTACATTATTGTTTCTCCTCTATGCCCCGCCTTTCTGAAACGCGTTGATTTGGACAAAGCTCATCGTTCTAAAAAGGTGAGCTTTGATTGGCCAGCTATCCGTGCATTGAGATTGGCCAAATGCCTCAAGCGTGTGATGGAAATGTTGCGCCTCTTAACAAACTGTCATGCCATCTCCCAACAGGACAAGACTCAATCCAGCTGCTCTGCTCGTGCACATCCCATCATCAGTTCTCTTTAGCAGTTCAGTCAATGTACTGTTGAGAGTAACTGAATGACTCAAGATTAGTTCATTTTTTGCATCAGAGGCAGTGTCAGGCACGTTTATAAACCGAATAACTGAAGTTATTTGTGGATTAGTGCATACTGGAGACGCAAACCATTTCAAACGATTCAGTTTGATTTGGTGAACTGGAACTCTGTACTGCTCAAAACTCACATTTGAATCATCAGTGGCAAATAAATATAAAAAACCTAACATTACTTAAAGGCTGTGAGTCAGAAGTGGCAGACTGTCCTTGCAAAGTTGGAACTGCCTCACTTTATAGAAACAACTTTTGTGGCACAGAGGCACTGTAGGCTACTGGTTCAGGAAACAGTCTTCACCCTCCATAAAATGCACACCACACATCTGAATATTTGGGTTGAACTGTTCTGGAACAGTGTTGTTAATACAATTTAACCATTGATTTTTAGTGTTTCTAGTTCTATTGTGTCCTCTTTTAGAAGGCCAGTGAAACACAGCGTGTCCTCCACAACATGGCGCCGGCTGTAACAACGAGAATAAAAGTTACTCCTTTCTTTGTGTGAAAATTTGGGTTGTGTAATGCAAATCTTCTGTTCTCTTTGGATTTTAGACTTTAGTCTTTGCAACTTTACAAATCTTCTTTATGCACCATGTAACACTCCAAAGAGTTAGGAAAACTTGAAATCACATCATATGACCCCTTTAAGATAACTTTTGTTGAATTTTAATATATTTCAAAATGTAGTTTATTCCTGTGATGGCAAAGCTGTGGATTTCAGCAGCCATTATTACAGTCATTAGTGTGTCACATGATGCTTCAGGAATCAATTTTATATGTTAATTTAGTGCTGATGAAATATTCTTTTGGTGTTGGTGGCAGTCGTGCTGCTTGATTTTTTTTTTTGGGGGGGGGGGGGGGTTGTTTGATAAATAGAAAGTTGTAAAAACACAGAATTCTGATGCACTTTTTCTTTTGCTGATTCAGTGTAAAACATAATCAAGTGAAAGATCTATTATTATTTTTTTTTTACAAGATTTAAAAAAAATAAATAAAATTACATTATTTGTTCTTTTTTATGTAGAAAGCTCGTGAAGCCAACCAAGACCTTCAAATCCAGCTGGAACAGGTGTTGCAGCAGGCACAAGATCCAAACAGCAAAGGCAATTCCTTGTTTTCTGAGGTACATAATTATGCATTGCTTCTTCTACTAAAGATATTTATGTCTGCTAAGAGATTTCATCATAACTCTAGCTTAATTTTGAAAGCATCTGAAAAACATTTTATAATACCTATGCAATACCCCTTTTTTTTGGTTAAAAAATACATAGTAAAATTGCTGTAAACGATTAATATAGAAATAGTTATTATTAAATGTTGCAAGGGGTTATACTTAAATTCCTTTGTGCCATAACACAAAATATTTGGAATTGCACAGTTAGAGGACAAGAGAGCAGAGATGGAGCGGCAGCTGAACAGCATGAAACGACAGCACGAGTCTCTACAAAAGCAGCATGCTCTTACCAAGCAACATATGCACCGCATGAAGGTAAATAATATTTTATGAGAAATGTTTTGTGTTTTAGTTTAGGTTTTATTTTTTATCTTTCCTTTTGTCTGTTGTTTTAGATGCAGATAGCCACCCTTATGCAGCTCCAGGGCAACAGGGCCGACCCAGCACAGCTTGAAAGATTGCAATTCATGTTATCTGAAAAGAACAATGAGATAGAAAGCCTGATGATGAAAGTAAGAGAACTGGAGAAAGAAAAGGTGAGCTTTGCATATTACATTCAACATAAAAAGTACAAATATTACAGTTTGAGAAACTAAAATTATTAACTCTGTCACCAACAGATGACTGTAAAAGACCAGCATCCACCTGCCCCCTCTAAAGAGGGCGAACTTGTGGATGAGACTTATTACACAGACCTATTAAAAATGCAACTTTCAAATTCGAAGTAAGTGATCTCTCATTAATTATTTGTACTGGTGGTGTTACCTCAGACTCTTTCAAAGCATATGATATGTATGTGTATAGGAAGGATGCAGAGAAACTGAAGGACGAGTTGTCCATGGCAAGAATGAAGGCTCTCTCTGAAAGTCAGAGAGTGCTGGAGTTGGAGAGGAAACTCTATGGCACAGAGCAAGCACTAAAACAAAGACACAGTGACAATATGAGGCTCCAAGTCAAACTTGAAGAACTAAAGATGAAATATACACCTAATGGTAATTTTTTTTCTTCATCTCTGAACCTTAGTTTTGTGCATAAGTCAGTTTAGAGTGCAACAGTCAGTTTCTGTAAGTAAGAATTACTTTCGTTTTCTCAAGAGTGACAAATTGTGCAAAGAACTGCACCAATTTAGAATCATGCCAAGTGAATTAAAAAAAGCACTCTTTAGCATCCATTTCCTCAAGGCACTGTGAAACAGGCTGGTATGGTTAGCTGGTTGGTTAGGTTCATGAACTCTTTCATGAAGACTTTCCTAAAAAAGTATAGGAAAAGGCCACGGAAAAGTGGGTGGGTACTTTTGCACTCTATTGGTTAACTGCTGTAATAATTCATCTTTGTGCTGCAATTATATGCTGGTAATAAATGTACCATTATGTATTCAGAAGTGAACAAAGCACAAGTACAGAAACGCCGACGGGAGAAGTTTCCTGTACCTGTTCCAGAGGAGAAGTCAGCATCTAGCAAAGAGGAAACTACAACCATGGATACTGAGCCAAGCAAAGGCTCCAGTGAAAATACAGAGGAAGAAACCCTCAATCATCCCGTTGAGAAGCCGGTTGTGATCCCGTTGCAGTCCGCACAACCTACAGAACCCAACCCCCGTGAAAGCAAGTCTGTTCGAATCTGCGACGATCCCCCAGTCTGCATTCCTGATGCACCCAGGTCAGTGCCAACCTCTGCATGCCAACCACTCTCTTTTCTCCTGCGCTGTGTCAACTTTACAGTCTTTGTCATCTTCCTCTTCCTGGGTTTTATGAGAACACTCACTCCTCGACCGTCACTTCCCGCTCTACCTCTCAGGAACCCTGTAGCTCGAAGGAACTTATTTTGACATTTAAGCTCATTTGATCTTGGTTTAATGACTACACTATGCGAAGATGAACTGTTAAAGGACTGTTAAAACATTGTGAAATGTAGCCTAATATTAGAAATTTAAATACATAGTTGTTAACATTTTGCACAGTAATTTGCAATAATTAAAAGTTGAACTTTTAACAAAACACTCCTGTGGCAGTAGCAGTAATGGTAGTTGCAATTAACTTGATGCGGTTTTATGACATTTACATTTTAGCACTTAAGGTCTGTATTTTGAACCACCACAAACTGAATGATTTGCCTGTAGGTCTGCTGTAAGTGACTCCAATAGCAAGAATGAGGATCAAACTCATCAAAGCAGTGAAACGGAGGAGAACTAGAGAACTGAAAAGAAGAGGAGAAAGTACCAACAGCCCACTCACGTTAGCTCAGAAAAAACTATGGCAAACGAGTGTGCTCAACAATAGTTTGGCTAATGTAAAATGAAAGTTTAAAAAAAAAAAAGATATTGTGTATGTATTTTACAAGTGTATAATTTACAACATTATTTTGTGGCTTGTCCTGTATATGCACATGCTTTTAAGAAAAAAATACTTTTATACTTGTATTAATACTTTGTAATATAGTTCACTATTTGAACTATTTAATAAAAAATAAAAAACTGAACTAATCCAGCCTAATTAATTGATTAATTTTTTTTTCAACTTGTGTGCCTATTTTATATATATATTTTTTTGTTTTATAACCGTTTACAAACATGCAGTGTATAAGCTATTGTGTTGTATACTGAGTACAGTTTATAAATTCTGCTTCAGCAGTATTTGTGCAAATGGTACCTTTATATAACCATTAGTTATTACTATAGCCTTATTGCTGATGGGGGGGTCCATATTTGCGTAATTAACAGGAAGTTAACATTACATTTTATAGCCTTGTCCTATTTTAAAGACGTAATATAAAAAAATAAGTTACATTTTCTGTTTAATGATAATAAAAAGCGATCGGTTGAACTTGCCTTGTATTGCGTCATGAAAAGGTGCATCTTCCTTTAGCCAATCATCGCGACCAGAATGAATGACGTTTTCCGAAAAATACACACTTGCAGTTGTCTGATTGGTTCACGTATTCCGTCAGGATGGACTGCAGAAATGCACGTGGTTTCTGCTTGTTTATTTCTGGATGGTGCTGACGTTGAACCCGGTATATCAACGTGCTTAAACAAAACATATTTTGATATTTTATCCGTAGAACGGGCAAATCTGGACTGAGTTAATTTAGTAACCTTGCATCGCCAAACATTTCGAATGGATTTTACTTTCAGGTGGTCTCCTGTGCATAGATGACGTGTGATTTGTTTATCAGATTATTGTTCATAATTTATCTGCGCGTAGATTTCGATTTTCTTTTTGTTTCGTACAAGATATTGATAACCAGACGTATAATGCAAAATAAGTGGAAACTTGGATTGTCAGTCGCCCTCTGGCTTGTCAGTGTTCATCTCGTATGTGCCCACAAGAAGGTGAGATCTGTTGTTGCACATCTTAGTTTTTCTTTTATTGCAACACTTTAATAACATTATAATTCTTGGCTACTCAAGTCAACATCAGCCCTGTCCATCAAAGAAGGCTCTGATGATCATAACAAGGGTGAAGAGACACTATTAGAGGATGAGGATTCTGAAGATTTAGAGGTGTTCAGACCTACAGACAAGTGGCAAACTCTCAAACCAGGTGTGTTTATTCCCATGCTGACTGTTGTGAACAGATCAATTACGTTACTTATTTGTCTGTATTTAAATGTAGGTCTTGCAGTTCCAGCAGGCTCTCATGTCAGATTGAATCTTCAGACGGGCCAAAGAGAGGTCAAGATGGGAGAGGAAGAAGGTCTCAAATACTGGAGAGATGGAAATAGGTATAGCGATTAGAAGAATGTTGCAATCTAAAATAAACATGTGTATCACATAGCTTATTATGCATCACTGGAGCAGGCAAGGGATGATGAACATTCACAGCCCATCATTCACATCTGAAGAGTTGAAAGAGGCTTTGAAAAAGTTTAAAGAAGGAATGGATGATCCTGTGGACTCAAAACAAGTATGTTCATTTCAGTTTAGCACTAGCCATTTGGCTTTGTTATTTGAGTTTTTTTTTTTTTTTTTTTAATCAAGTTGTTTGATTATAGGATGAGAATGCAGTGAAGGCTCAATTTCGCCCCATCGAAGAGCTGAAAAAAGACATGGAGGAACTCGACATGCTTGTGGAAACAGATGTTCAAGTTATGAGGAGGCTTTTAAATCAATTTAATAATACCAACAGCACAACTGAGGAAAAAATCAGGGCACTTCTTGACTTGGAGTACCTTGTGCACCAGGTGAACCCTCAGTTATGTTTCTAAGACAAAGTGTCTTTGAAATACAGTTCACTGTTTCTCAAAGTTACTGAATCCCTTTTATAGGTAGATAATGCCCAGAATTTGGTGTCCGTGGGAGGTATGCAACTGGTTATAAATGTTTTAAACAGTACAGACATCCGTCTCCAAGAAAGTGCTGCGTTTGTGCTTGGATCTGCTGTTTCAAGGTAAGTGGCATTTCTCTCCATCAAAACTGCTGCTTACAAATTATTTAAAGGGTGGTCATGTT
The DNA here is from genome assembly GCF_023724105.1 of Carassius gibelio. Lineage (NCBI taxonomy): Eukaryota > Metazoa > Chordata > Actinopteri > Cypriniformes > Cyprinidae > Carassius > Carassius gibelio. The sequence goes on along the minus strand of NC_068409.1, from coordinate 25,511,092 downwards.
TACTGATAAGTTCAGCTTTGTGGGCCAAAATCCAGTGATTTCATTAGAAATCCATGCAGTCAGGAGGGATTTCACCATGCAAATTTCTAATTTGGTCAAGCTGATTCTGTACATTTTGTGAAACCTAAATGCACATTTACATTGATGCACGCAATCCATTGTCATCTACATTTTTCTAGTAATCCATCAGTGCAAGTTGAGGCAATAGAAGGCGGTGCTTTACAGAAATTGTTGACATTGCTTGCCACTCAGAAACCAATAACAGTAAAGAAAAAGGTATGACCAACCAGAAACCATGGGCATTATGCTGTTAATATGGGTAGTCAATAGTTATTATTACTATTAACTGTTGACATTCTGATTTAACACAGGTGTTATTTGCTGTGGCATCACTCCTGCGTCACTTCCCATTTGCACAAAGTCACTTTTTGAAACTTGGTGGTGTGCAGGTGCTTAGCGAATTGTTTCAAACATCAGGGACAGAACCTCTGCGTGTGAGAATCATCACGGTTCTCTATGATATGATCACTGAGAAGGTTAATATATTTGTTTATAAGGTTAAACATTGATACACTACCATCCAGAACAGCAGAACTAATAATAATAATAATAATAATAATAATAATACAAGTTGTACTCTGTGTTGAAGGAGTTGATGTCACAGGTGGGAATGGACCTTATACCAGATTCGTCTCATCAGGAACGTTTGCGACAGTATGCTGAAGTCTCCCTCCTGCCCGTGTTGGTGGAGCAGGGGTGGTGCAGCCTTGTGCCTGAGCTTTTAGTGTCACCTGAGCATGACTGCAGAGAGAAGGCTCTGCGCACTCTGCTTGCCATGATGGCTCAATGTCAGACTCAATATAAACAGAATCCCGCATTGACAGCCTCCCTTAGTGAACTACAAAAACAGTACCAAGAACTGGTGCTCACAGAGCAGGATGTAGGAGAGCAGGACGGTTATTTTGCGGATATCCTGGCACTTGTGGACACTGTGGTTGTTAAAATGCAACAGGTATAAATTGGTACTGCTACTGCTTTCTTGGAACACTGTGAACTAATAAAATATTTGAGTTGTAAATGATGGATTTGTCTGGTTGCTCCATTAAGACAATGGAATACAAATTAGTTTCTTCACCATGCTATTTAACAATTGAAAGAAGCCCCTATAGATGAAATATAATTTTAATAACAAATCAAAAAACTTAAAATCAGAATTTTACAGCTGTAGCGCTAGTTTATTTTTATTTTTTTTATTTTTCACATAATTAGATGAGCAAATGATAATTAATGATCATTTAAAATGTGTTCACCAACAAAAAAGGACAACTTCTAAACATATTTGTACTAAAAGAAGACTTTTTTTTTTCACTTTTTCCTTCTTTTTAACATTATAATTATAATCAGATGATTATAATATAAGGACAGTTGTATCACCCTCGATATGTTTTTACTTTTTACTTTATGGCCTTCAAAAAATGTATAAATAAAATGCAATTCAGAAAAAAAAAACATTTATATCATAGAAAATATATGTTGAAGCTGGTGTGTATATATATATTTTTTTTTGAATGATTGAAACAAAAACTAATCGTATTCATCCATATATTAAATTTTTTAGTTTAAGTATTTTAGTTTTTTGAGTTCTTATTTATTAATAAGATAGAGCTCTTAAATGCTTAATTGTTTTATTGCATGAAATTACATGTTGACAAAGCAATGTCTGAAAAAGTTCCAATAGCATACATCATTATATGATACTGATTAACATAAGACAGAAAATCACTGGTAGTTGCTCTAGTATCTAAATGGAAAGCCATTTTGGATGCCATAGATCTAACAGCTGTGAGTTTAGGAGGTCTCACACACTCCTGTGTGCTTTAGGTTGATGTTCTTGTTATGCTGCCTAAATAGAGAAGACAGGTTAGAAGATGTACAAATACTGATTGAATTGCTGTACATTCATGTACATTTTCACATATTGCTCACGTACTTGTTCTCCCAGTGTAGCATGCACTCATTGGAGTATGTGACTCCATCATCTCCACACACTGGAACATACTCACGAGTACATCCAAAATCAGGAACATTGTTGCCCTATTATGAAGATTTCAGAAAGATTCCCAAAATAAAACCAAATATCATGACACTTTACCTCCATTTTATTTGATTATACTCTACAAATGTTCAAAAGTTTGGGGTCAGTACATTTAATTTTTAAAGACATTAATCATTTCAAGCAAGGACACATTAAATTGATCAAAAGTGACAGTAAAAAACATGTATAATGTTACAAAATATTTATATAAAAAAAAAAATGCTAAAAAATTCTAATCATCAAATAATCCTGAAAACAGTGCGACAGTTTTCCACAAAAAAAAAAAAAAAAAAAACATTTTTAACATAAAAAAAATAATAAATGTTTCTTAAACACCAAATAAGAATTATTTCTGAAGGAACGTGTAACACTAAATACTGGAGTATGGCAATTTTACTCTTTCTAGTGTATTTTTGTTCAAATAAATGCAAACTTGCTGAGCATAAAACATAAAAATCTGATATAGTTAATGCAACATCTGGTAACTTTAAAATGACTGGTTTTACTTTAACTTACCTCGCTCTGTTGTGCTTCTGCCACTGTGGAAATAATATTTAAAAATTGTATATTATTATGAGATATAAACCAGGAAATGCACTAGTTTTTCCCTGTTGAAATTCCAGACAAGACTTCGGAGAAAAAAAAAAAAAAAAAAAGTGGCTAAGCAAGTTTTGTACTTTCTATTTAACCTATTGTACATTTAACTATTGTACGTATTTGTGCTCGTCTTTTTCTTTCTTTCTCCCTTTTGTTATGATCTTTGTAACTTCAAACACAATGAATGCCCTTGACTTTAATGTTCTTGAGCGTATTTGCATAGATTAAAGGGATATATTTTCCTTCAATACTTCAGAAGGCTGTGATCAGAGAATCAGGCTGGATAAAGGATATCTAACCCTATGTCAACAATACAACCTTGAGATTCTGCCCTGTTTCTGTCCATATTTTCTCATTTTTTTTAAAACAGCAAAAAGTCTGGCCCACTAAGCAGTATCCCAGTCCTCATCAGTGTCGTGTCAGCTATCATGGATCTCTACAACATGGACCCATTCCAAAATATCACAGAGTGGGTCTGTCTGGGTCCATGAATAATGGGTCTAAAGAACAAATGTTTCATCTTGTGAGCAAACGATGTCACCATCCATATGTGAAAGAAACATTGTGTATCTTAAACATGACACTTATTATGACACATCAGTGTCACATGATGTATGTTAAACAATAGCATTAGCCTGAGTAAGTATAAATCTGGATTTGGATTTAATTAATAATTATTAAACAATATTACATTTAAATTTAATCATTTAGCAGACGATATTCACACTTGATTGTATTTATAAATGTCAATTTTGATACTTACCAGAGAGGTAAAAGAGAACAGAAACGCAGACCAGGATAGCAAACTTCATGGTCACGGTTGTCGTGTGAGTTGACAGTGGGAAATTCGGCAGCTGTATCTTTGTATCCAGGGCTCTGTAGTTATATAGCTTTTTACATTACCAACACTCCTCCCTCCCTCTCATTGTTCCTGCCTACGCAGAAAGAACCTGACGGGTGACATTCATGCAATGGTCCACAAACAATGACTAAGGGCATTTGGGACTGAGGTCATTTGTTTGTGGTTTCTAGATAAGAGAAATCTTCGTCAACCAAGTGCATCCTAAAGAAACTGCTTCTGCTTCTTACTATTTATCCTGACTTTTTAATAAATAGAAATAGCAACAGAAAGCCGTGCTTTGAAGCATAAAGTCCCCCTTGTCCATGATAGGATCAAAGCTAGATAATCGGGTCTAAATAATAGACTCTTTTTACAAACATGACTAACTTCATGAAATCACAAAATGCTTGTTGCTGAAAATGATGGCTCGTTACCTGTAATTGTTTCACGGTCAGTAAATGCCTCAATTTCAAAATCTCCATGGTCTTCACATATGCAGTAATTGCTCATTTGCTTGATTTTCCAGATGGCCACCTATCAGTTTGGGATGCTTTTGTTTTTCTTAATCTGGTTTTTGTAGTGAGTTGTGGTAAAAAATCATTATTTTATTCAGCAACGAGACATTTATAATATATGTGTAGTAAATGCTAAATGTATATAAAATGCTTTTTTTCATTAATAACTTACATTCATCAAATCATCTTAAAAATATTAGAATAAAATATTGAGCATCACAACTCAACATTGATAATAAGAAGAAATGTTTCTTGCAGGCCAACTAAGAATGATTTCTGAAGAATAACGTGACTGAAGACTGCAGTAAGTGCTAAAAATCATATATATATATATATATATATATATATATATATATATATATATATATATATATATATATATATATATATATTTTGCAATACTACTGTTTTTACTGGCTTCACATATACAGTCATAACTAATTGCTTTATTTGGTTGATGGCCTCCTATCAGTTTGGGATGCTTTTGTCTTCTGAATGTTGTTTTTATAGTGGGTTATGATGAGTAAATCTTATGTTGTCCATCCTGTCATGAACATTCCATCAAGAGATCAGATAATAATTCAACGGTTTGATGAGTAGTCAAACAGAACTAAAACTATAATTAAGAGGGAATAACTTGAGAGAATCCTTTAAAGAGATATTTCATTTAAAATAATTTACTCACCATTATGTTGTCGCAAACCTTTATGATTGCCTTCTCTTTGAAGACCATTCTGATTAAACATTATTGTTTTAATGAAATCTTTTGTTTCATACAAGAAAGCGAATGCTGACCGAGAATGTCATTCTGTCTTAAAATCTTGTTTTGTGTTCTGGAAGAAAGACAGTCACATATGGTTGAAAAATCATGAGTGTGAGCACACTTTACTGATGATTTATGCTATACCTTGTTAGTCGCAGGATCTCACTAGGTGGCATCAGTGAACCATTAAGCGCAGGTCATCGACGCGCGTGACCGTGCACTGTCATCGCGAGACCTGTTTTTATACCGTCTATGCGCGAGACGTGTAAATATTGAACATATTAAATCTGTGCTATTAAAAACTATTTATATAGTGACAGAGATATGCATATAAAATAAATCCTGTGAGGAAATATCCCACAAATTGCTCTGATATGATGACAGAAATGTAAGACCTTGACATTTCAGTCGAGTATTAATATTATGGTATGCAGACCAAATGTTTTATCATTTCGGTGTTATATTCCTTGATTATAAATGTATAACCTTAATTTTAAAGAACATAAGTAGGGCACTGACTTCACAAGATCCACAAATTCCCTTGCGCGTTCCCGCAGCCCCGCTGACGTCACGCGCGAACCCCTCCCCTGCCCGCGGCGGCGCGCTTTAGCGAGGTCTCGCTCCTCTCTTCAGATCAGCAGAATCTGTTCATCTGGAGACGGACAAGATGGCGAAGTGAGTGGGTTGCGCTTTGAAAAGAAAGCAGCGACTCACACAATTCTTTCAACGTTAAAACGTCGGTTCACTTGATGTACGTTCGAATAAACTGGAAAGCCCGTATTTAAGAAGAAAAGTCGCCCCTCAAAGCGAGGTGTTTTGAAGAGAGCGTCGAGGACACCGACTCCTCAGTGTCCTTTCAGGCTAAGCTGCTAGTCAGCTAATCTGGGAATTGCTCAAGAGGAAAAAAGCCTCAGGGGAAGTAGTCTTGTTTTTTTTTTTTACTTAAATGTAGAGACAACTAATCTTCTCTTGAAACCAATGTCTGTTATTATCTCAATTTCGTCGTTGTGAGTTGTTCAGGACACAGCTAGTGAGGAAGAACCGCTTTTAGGCTAGCTAGCATTGTTTCTACTGGACTGAAGAAGAGAGAGAGCAGCCTGAAAACCTCACCCGTTCACACAGTTTCAGAGTACTTCTCGGATTTTAGGACATGGCCAGCAGCAGTGGCTCTAAAGCCGAGTTCATAGTCGGTGGGAAATACAAGCTTGTTCGGAAAATCGGATCTGGATCCTTTGGTGACATTTATTTGGCAATCAACATCACAAATGGAGAGGTAAAGATGAAATTGATGTTTAATTAATGTACTGAATGACTTGGCTAAAACGTTTGAGGGGTCAATCTGATGACAAGGATACAATTCGTTTGGTCATCGAAAAATAAACGTTAGTTCATGTAACATTAGCTTTGAAAGTTTGGCATATTGTAATATTTGGTTGACTTGAGTGTTACAATTTTGGGGAGATCAGTCAACAATGTTAATGCAGATTTGAATAGAAATGAATGATTCCCCCAAAGAATAAAGGATGGTATACTCTCAAATATTAATCAGATAAATTAAACAATAATCTTAATTTTGAATATTTTCAGGAGGTAGCTGTGAAATTGGAATCGCAGAAAGCCAGACACCCTCAACTTCTGTATGAAAGCAAGTTGTACAAAATTCTCCAGGGAGGAGTCGGAATCCCACACATCAGGTGAGTACAGATGTCTGATTATTAAACGGAAAATTATAATGGATTTTGATGTAGATGGTGATGCGTTAACGTTAGCTGGACTAGTTTGAGCTGGATTATAGATTAGCGTGAGATCGAAAGCAACGGGTCGAGTACAAAGTACACGCCACCTACGCACGATACTTCTCTTAATAGATCATCAATTTATTATATACCTGTATGAGAATGGGATGATCTAATAAATATAACGTTATATGATTTTACACCTATGATAAGAGTCGACCGGCTAACTAACAGTTAGCCAGTTCGTTAGCGTTTCTATGAGTCGCGTGAATGAACAGCGTTTTTAAATGTCTTTAATCACGTTCCGTGTTCTCTGTGATCTAGTATAAGGTGCTGTGATGAATCGGGTTTGATCACGAAGTGTGTGTTTGTGCGTTGCTGAGTAATGAGTAAGGAGCGAGTGGGAAATGGCCGCTGCTCTTTTGTTGTGTTTGTTCAACATGTCCTCCCTCTCGATCAGAAAATGGCGGATGAGGGAAAACAAGTTTGAGGGCCTGGTGATACTGCTGCTCTCTTCTCAAGGTGACTGAGCAATGCGAGCGCTGCTATTCGTGTCAAAACATCTTTAAAGAGTCGTTTGTTCTATAATATAATCTGTAATTGTGTACAAGAGCTAACAATTGACAAGGAAGCTTCAATAACTGATTCTATATGCACATTTAAATAAAACGTAGTCGCTGTTTTGGTTTCACACGGAAAAGGGAGAGTTTTTCACGTATGTTTTTTGATTTGGATGTTATCATTGAATTATATGTAACGTCATACGTTTTACAGTCTGATTGCAGAAGTTGTCTACTGGATAAAGTATTTGTTAAATTAGTGTAGAATTTGTATTTGCTACTTCCTCGTAGTTTCTTTAAAAAAAGTTATTGATGTTGTGCAGTATGTGCCAATTTTGACCATTATCCTGGGATATTTATTTACCTGGGGTGGTGTATGACTTCGAGTGTAAACCATTTTATCTAAAAGTTACATGGTAGGTAGTTTGATGTTAGAAGGTTGCAACCCAAGACTTTTACATGCTATATACATAGAAGTTGTTAAATAAAAAAATATAAGTAATATTTCAAATATGTTTAAGTTTAATTAACTTGAAGATGTGATAGATAAGTCTTTATCTGCTTTCAGATTTTTTTTATTTTTTATTATTCATATTATGAACCTCCACTCTTGGCTGTATATACATGTAATACAGTGGTGACTATATATTAAAAATGAACTTTAATGCAGATTTCAAATTGGTAAGAGGTAGCGGATTGGTTTATTTAAAAAAAGAATTGATGTTCAAATCAATGTACTACATATTACAGACAGCAGATAGTGATCTTTAATACCATTTTTTAAGTGAAAATGAAGTTTTCTATTAATATTTATATTAACATTTATTTTGCAATAATGAGTCACATTAACCAACTTGTGTCCAACCTGCATAGAGAAATGTTATGTCCTTGCGTGAGATTCCAGATTGCTTGTATTTCAGTTGAAATGACTGGAATTTTGCACTATTTCAGTGGTAAATCTGACCACCTAAAGTAGCAATAAATGCTTCTTCAGCCATGATTTTTATTTCTCATTATTTGCTCATTTTATCGTAGGTTGTAATGTATCATTTAGTAAACTAATCCAGCTTTTAGAAGGTTTTATTAGGGTGTCGATTTCTATTGCATCTCATGCTGACAGCAGCTTGGCTGATTATAAATCTGAACTCTTAGACCGTAGCTTGTTAATTAACCCTGTGCAGTTTAAGGCTGGGACACACCAAGCCGACTTCAAAGAACTAGTGGCAACGAAAGCTGACAGTGTTGCCGTCTATCGTCAAACCACAAAGCTGCGCTCAAACACACTGCATTCATAATTCAAAATTAGAAACCAAAAACATACACAAGATAAACGCACATTCATGGAACATAATTCAAAGCAGTGCTTGCTTACCATTGTAAATCAGTAATGTTGGTAACTTGGATAATTTTAAAGGTCCCATGGCATAAAATTTTCACCTTCTGAGGTTTTTTTTAACATTAATATGAGTTCCCCTAGCCTGTATATGGTCCCCAAGTTTCTAGAAATTTTAATCCGTGTAAATTGAGATTTTGCTATCTTTTTTGCCTTTGAGAAAATGGAAGCTCAACCAGGCTCTTGAATCTCCTCCTTGTGACGTTATAAGGAGAAATGTTACCTCCCCTTTTTCTGCTTTGCCCGCCCAAATATTTACATATAATTCAGTCGCAATGTCAGCACAGGCGTTACAAACAGACTTTTATGATATGTATTCGACAGCACTGCCACAAACTGTGAGTAACAGTGTTCATTAATGCCTGATCTGGGATCAGTGATTTCTGATGTGTAGCTAATTCAAGTTCACACCTACTTTTTCTAAATCGCTTAATACTGTTTATGCATCTGTAAATCAACAATAATCACTTTTTCTTTAATTTTTGGGCTATGACTTGAACATCCAATCAGAGCTTTCACTCGTGCCACCGACGAATGAAACACACCAAACAAACTAGCCCCTCGTCGGCCTTGAGAGATAGGTAACTCCTGTCATGGATGTATGGTTTTACCAAACACTTTAAGGACCAGACCAGATTCAACGTTTAGTTTAAATTAAAAGTATATCAAATTAAACTCCTTTCTAGTTTAACTCCTACTGCTTTTAAGCTAAGTGTACTTCACGTTCTACACAATGACTGGATTGAATGCAGAAAAACGTTTTTGAATGACTACCTACTTAACTACCTTTCTTTGTTTTAAAAAAACTGTGAATTTCTCATAATTGTGAGCCACTTTGGCTTAAACTTGTTTTTATTGAATGAATTGAAGTTTCCAGTGGAAAGGATGTGTAAAAGTACGGGTTTCAGTTGCTGGTTACTAGAGCTGGGAAAACCTGCCATACAAGCTCTCCCTCCCCCACACTCCTTAAAACCACTCACTGCCTTTGCTAATCTAAGAAAAGAGCTTTGTGTGCTCTTCAAAGTCTTTTATGTAAGCTCAATCACCGTATATTGTCTACTCACGTTATATAAAAATATGTATACTTTTACACTGACACCTCTGTGATTTAAATACAAGTCAGTTTAGTAAAGTTAACATGTTCAGGCAAACTACACTGTTTTGTTCAGCGTTCCCCTTAGTTTTGCTTTGAAAAGAGGAAATGGGTGTCCCACAGAGAGGCCGTAGTTTCCGTAAGCAAGAGATTGCTGTTGATATGAATTTCTGTAAGCATTGTGAATTTGAGTATGCTTGTAAAACAGGTTCATGTTAGGCCTGTATATTTACATTAGAAAGAAAATGAAATCACGATCAATAAAATTCATCTTTGCAATGCAGAGGAAACATAAGTTGCATCTGAAGTGGCACTTAGATGTATACTGTTTAGTAGAGAACATGTACACTTAACCTGCAAATACAAATGCATGAATAATGTTTTGATATATTAATCATAAAATGTTAAATATTGTTATTGAACCAAATAATTTAAACGGTGATTAATTCAGGAACGAAACACCCATCATGTTGCTCAGAGAGGCAAAATAGAATTGAGGCAGTGTTTGGAATTATTGTAGTAGTCGAAATAGAGCAAAACCAGGCAATATGGTGTCTAAAACGTAAGTCTCTTAATTAACTACTTGAACTGTTGAAAATAAAAATCAATATTACATTTGTAATCACGGTAATTTTTGAAGAAAACCGGCACTCTGTGTGAAATTAACTATATGAAATTATATAAATGTATACATTTTCTGTCCAGTATTTTGAATTTTGTGATCATTCTAAATTCACTTTGTTGACTTGTAAAGAATGCTCTTTAAATGCGCACTCATAGATGTAGGTTTTTGCATAATACTAGTGGCAAATCGCATGTCATTAAAACAAATTGATATTGCAGACTATATATATATATATTGCACACCCCTAGTTGTTAAGACTTGCACACCTGTGAACTTACATGAAAAGGCCTAAAACTAAATATCCCAAAAAGTTTCCCTTTTTATATCAGCTTTTTGAATGGATGTGATTGCTTCTGCAATATAACCATCACAAGGATAAAGAGCCAGTTTGTGGCTCAAAGTACATTTTCTATTGTCATTGTGAAATGGTAGATGTTGGTTTGCTGGCACACATGACTGAATGAACACTAGACTGCTGCTGCACCTTGTGTCTCCACAATACCTCTTTGTTTAGGAGACTTTCTAGCATGATGGTTGCTTGGAGACTGCTCTAGCAATGTGTTCACTAAATGTGCAACTCTTCTGAACCTCAACCTGCTAAGTTGTGTATCGGAGTTCTGGTTGTCTAAGTTGCAGTATTTGTTAGAGCCCCTTAGTTGATTTTGTACATGCCATAAGCATACTCTAAACTCTACTTTTTTGGGGGTCCTTAAGGGGGTTAACCACTCTGGAAGAATGTGTCTAAAGTGAATGGTTAAAGTCTAATCTGACACAGACTATATAGTTGTTACTGCTGACTCTAAACGCAGTCATGTCACTAAGCTGGATATATTGGATGCCATTGCCAGCAGGGTGTGCCTTGTAACTCCAGCACTTCCTTAACTGATAAGATTCATGCTTTAATGGCTCAATATAACTTAGTTATGCTAAATTTTAATGTTTTAACTAATTTGTTTGTGGAAAAACCTCATCTTGTAAACCGGAGCAAAGTGTCATTTATCAATTAATCGATTTAAAGTATCTTTTCTTTTTGAGGGAAGCACAGCTTTCATCGTTCTCTTGCTTTTCTAATAATTGTCAGGCAGTTTTGAGTTGTCATATGTTGGTGTTCATGAATCGTGATGCTGTTTTTCAGGTGGTATGGCCAAGAAAAGGACTATAATGTTCTAGTGATGGACCTGCTGGGGCCAAGTCTGGAGGATCTCTTTAACTTCTGTTCCCGCAGATTCACAATGAAAACTGTCCTAATGCTTGCAGACCAGGTAATCAATGGTTAATTCAGGCTTTTTATAGCAAAAATATGATGGTCCTGTGGCACTGTCTTAACCTGGTTCTTTTGCTTCCACAGATGATCAGCAGAATCGAGTATGTGCACACAAAAAATTTCATCCACAGAGATATCAAGCCAGACAACTTTTTAATGGGTATTGGCCGTCACTGTAATAAGGTAAACTCCTACTATTTCTTTATTTATGTGAGAGACAGTCAAGATTTTAAAGTGACATGGAGGATTGACTGAATAAAATTGATCACTAAGCAGATCACTAAGGTTTCTTGTTACACCGAGATTCACATGGACGAACACTGGCTTGAGAGCCTGTTATATAGTTACGTTTGATGTTGCTCTGCTGATTTGGGATGGCTGGGTTTGACAAAGATGATTTGGTGGGAAATCATAGGAGCAGATAATTAAAACTGCATTGAGTCCTTAGACACAATGTTTACAGCTTAACTTGGCAGTGGTTTGACAACACCTCACGGTTGGGCTGTGGACATCTGTGGACATGGATTGTATGTCTTTCACTCCTCAAATGGAACTTGTGCATGATATGTGACTTGTGGTTGTTTTTTTTATTTATTTATTTTATTTTTTTCTCTCCCTTTCGACAAAGAGCCTTCGAAGTGCTTTGCACAGTTTTATTTCTCTATTCAAATGTACAGAAGTTGCCTGATTTGTATTTCGTTTCGGATAACTCTTAATTTTGAGCCTTTGCAGACAGGCAACATTTGGCAAAGTTAAAGCATCATGTGCAAAATAATACAGTGACTTACAAGTACAAGCTCTGATGGTCGTCTAACAGTTCAGATCAGTTTCCACTACAAATTCTGGTACTTTGTAGTACTTCAGTGAAGCCTGTATTACCATTTTTGGCAGTGCTGTCTGGAATAAATGTTTACCATTGTGTGTCTGTGTGAATGCCAGCCTCAAGCTTTTATTTTGATACATACACATGGAATTGTCACCTTTTTCAAAAAAATTCTGGATGCACACGCTCTGCTTTGGATGTGTAGCTGTCGACATCCACCCTGGAAAAGAAACGTAGTTAAGAAAGTGCAGTAAACTCAGCTGATGGGAAAATCTGATTTAGCTATTGCTTCGCAAACGCATTCTCTTTTGGTGAGGAATCAAAAGGCCTGTTCTTTTGCATTATTCACTGCTCTCTGCTTACATCTCTCATACAATCATTACCACTCTTGATCCAGCCCCTGTTAAAACCTTTTTCAAGATTAACTATCTTAACTTGGTGAAAGAGTAAAGCATGTGGATATCTTGACCCAGAATGGTGCAGGCCAACAAGTGACATCAGTTCCACACGAGAGTAAGTCTAAAAATGGAATTGTTTGAGAGGTAATTGCTAATGCTTCATGCAATGATATTTTCCTAGAATAACTTAGAAAGATGAGGTCCAAAAATTCCTTAATTTAAAAGAACAAAATTTTGCAGCGTACTTTAAGCCTGACATATTCTCCTCACACAGTCCCCCACTCTCGTGTCACATTGCGAATAACAGTACTCTGCTCCGCACCATTGTTAACTAATGGCTTGTTTTGTTGCTTTTCCCTGGGCTGCTGTATTGAAATCTCCAATGTCACTTCCACCGAAGCTATCCCATCTTGTCTTTTGTAACTAAACTAAAACTGTTTTTGCAATAACATGCAGGTTAAGTCTTGCACATCTTAAACTGCATGCTTTTTTTGATGTTTTGTTCTTCAGAACTTCATCCCTACCTGATTTGGCCTTCCACACGCCAAAGTATTCTAGCCTCTTCCTTACTGTAGGTGGTCGAATAATCTGTCAAATATGAAATGCAGTATTAATCAATCACAGGACTTTTAAAGGGGTGGGGCTGAGTTTTGGTTCGTTGCATTTCTCAAAGCTTCTCATGCTTAATTTTAAAACGGGTGCCCATTATAGGGAATGGCCTTTAAAGTTTGCCCTTCTTAACCCTAGTTGTGCCATTTGTCTCGTTCACTTTGTGCTGTGGTGGACTTAACTGCTAAATACCATATGGCACAGCTATTGTTAAATAATGTTAAAGGAATGTTTATGGATAAAGCCTTGGCAAAGTCAAAAAAGAGAATCAGGCTTGGGAACAATTGGTATAGATGAGATAAAGATCACTGGGTTGGGCGGCCAGAGGTGCCATGTACAGTTTGCCTCTATGGCTCGAGAACTGATGAGGCAAACGTGCCCTGCATTATGTAGTCTGAAAAAACAACTATCGGCTAGTATCTGAGCCTGGGCTTATGGGAAGACGTCTGCCGTTAGCAGAGCCTCCTCTGAGTTTGAGCTAGGACGCTTGCTAGTGGATGAAGGATTGCCGTAGGCTTTCTCTTCCCCTCCCTCTGCTCTTCCTTGCGTTCTTTTTCTGAGCCTTGGTGTTGCCTGTCTGCGCTGGCCGTGTGCGGTTGTCAGCAATACTTTTGATGCACTGCACCCTCTATTGTCTGTTCAGTGTTTAGAATCTCCAGTGGGGAAGAGGAAAAGAAGCTTGGCTGTTAGTTCTTCTCAAGATCCATCTTTCTCAGGATTAAACCAGGTCTGAAACCACAACCACCACCTAATAATCGCCCCAAATTATTTTTATTTGTTTTATTTTATTATTATTATTTGCCTTTTGGGGTTCTCTTTCCCATTTAATTTTGATTTTCAACAGTTACCATTAATATTTGTTGGCATTAAACCAGACACACATGCTAAACATAACTAGAGATTTAACTCCTAATCCAGATTGAAGGGATCTCTGTACAGGCGGGTGAAGAACTTGATACTTCGGGACGAAGTAGCTCATTGTTTTCAGTCCTAGTCAATACTAAAATTATTCTTTCATAACATGATTTTCTCGTCTTTTTTATTTATTTATTTTTTTGCTTTTTTTTTGTAGCTAGAATTGCCATATTTAGTGTAAGAGAATGAACTGTTTTCTATTTAGGAGTTGTTACAGATAGACAAAGCCCAGTGCTCTACTGTTATTTGTGATCAAGTACTTTCTGATGGAATAATTTGATTGGCCAAGTTAAACTGCATTGGGTGCTTGTTCTTGTTGCAGAATTGATCTTTCAGTTTATCAGCAGCACTTCATGGTACTGAAGCTTGTTTTCTTGGAACATGCTGTCAGAATGTTGCTAGCCTGCAACCAATTGCACAAGCCACGTGAAAACCATGGCCTGGTATTAACAGGGTTGACCTCTTGAACACTGGCCTTCAAAATTTTTTGCATGTTCTTGTCTTGAGATGTGCTCATCTTTATTTCAATGTTAAGTTTAGCGAAATACAATTAGATATAACATTTGGTACTCCGCTCCTGGAGTCAAAGATTGTTGGCATCTCCGCTATTGTAGTCATCTTCAGAGCACTGTCAGGAAGTTAAAATGGCAAAATATTAAATGTTTGCGTGGGTTTTTACAGTGATGGCCAAGTACTTGCACCTCCAGCTATTTCAGAGGAGAATGGCTCTTACATAATTTGAAAATGTTTAAATCAGTTTGGCCAGAAAAACACTTTTTACTTAATGCTTTTTCTTTATCGTTAAAGATTGTGTTTTCTTGATACTTTTAAGTCTAAACGGTTTTCCATTCCTGGGAGGTGCTCTTTGAGGCATCTTTGCCTCAGTGTGTTGTTTTCCAGGTGTTTTTTTTTTTTTTTTTTACACTTTTTCAAGTTGAACAAGGTAAATCATAATTATTTAAATGCATTTCTAGTAAGCTTTGGTTGTAGCTCTTTTCTCCTGACTTGACCTTTTTAATAGAATGGTCTAAGTGGAATTGCATGGTTGGTGTAACTAATTGTCTTGACAAGAGGAAATACGTTTCAAATCCCTGGTTGAGCCAAGCAAACAGAGGCACGGCTGAGTGGATATGTTACAATATGGCTGCTGCCTTAGTGAATAAGCAGTTGGTTGAGGCACTCTCGCTGGGTTGGCCTGTGTGTGTGTGTGTGTGTGTGTGTGTGTGTGGGGGACAGGATCTGAGTGGCTTTCCACTAATGAGAATATTTCAGTCAATGACAGGCTCTTAGAGCTGACTCCAACATCTCTGCTTGGATAAAGGGTGTATTTCCTTTCCCAGTAGGCTTCATTTGCGTTGTAGACTCTGACCCCATTGCTTCATTGATTACAGCCGCTGATGTATTGTTTTTGTTCTGAGGTCCAGGTAATAGGTCAGAGAGCTCACAGGAGGAAGTTCGAAGAAAATGGAAAATGTATTTGAACTCAAGTGTGTTCTTGTTTAAAGTCAGTTCTAAAAATGAAATGTCTGTTTGTGCTTCTCTTTTTCAATTTATTTGTATAGTTGTTCCTCATCGACTTTGGTCTGGCCAAGAAATATCGAGACAACAGGACACGACAGCACATACCGTACAGAGAAGACAAAAATCTTACAGGCACAGCTCGCTATGCCAGCATCAACGCACACTTGGGCATCGAGCAGAGGTGAGCACTCCGGCACAGAATATTTATAAAATTTTTGCTCATTGTGCTGAAGTTGGTTACAAATTTTAGTCAAATTATTCTAATAATAGTATTTATAATGGTTTAAAATAAGCTATTTTGAAATAGTACAAAGGAAAAACATTTATTGGAAATGGGAATTTAAGAAATACCATTGTCAATTTATTTAATGTATACTTACAAAATTAATTTCTTAAACCGTACTAAGCCCTTAGCTTGTTGAAATCTTTTATAATGGCAAGTAGCATAACAAATGTATCATCGTGACATTTTGTAATCTTAAGTGATTGGACTCTGCTATCTTGCCCTTTACCTGTGGATTGGCATGTTGGTGGTCAGCAAGTTAATTGTGGATGGTTTACACAATCACATCAGCTCATGTTCTACGTGCTACTTTTGCATTTTAGATTATTTTCTTATAGATCTGCCCTCAAACTTGTTAAAAAGCCTTTCTTGATTTTTAATCTTATTTCATCTTAACAGTCGTCGAGATGACATGGAGTCACTAGGATACGTGCTGATGTACTTCAACAGAACCAGCCTGCCATGGCAGGGACTAAAGGTAGGAAGTACAGATAATGCAGGAGTTTATTTATAAAGCTGGATTTTAGATTTTAATGCCTGAGACAGGTTTGTTGAATGTACTTGTTTCTAAGACACTGATTTATAGTTTATAAGTGATATATACATTCATACATACATACATACATACATACACACACACACACACACACACACACACACATATATATATATATATTATAGTTTCATCTTGCATGCAGGTTATATTTAGTATGTACATTTGCTGTTATGTAATTAAAGCTCAATACTGCTCAATATTTATTACTGTGGAGGGAAGAACCAAAAAAGAATAAACGTAAAATTGCTAGGCAGTATGGAACAGGCCAACAGGTGGTGCCTAAAAAAGTGCTGTAAATCTTCTTTCAGCTGGGTTATTTATGGCCTCCAGCACTGTGGGATTGCACACTGATGGACAGCCAGTACCAGATCATAGTGTGCAACATTTCCATTTTTGCCCACAGGCTGCCACAAAGAAACAGAAGTATGAGAAGATTAGTGAGAAAAAGATGTCGACTCCTGTCGAGGTCTTGTGTAAGGTATGTGAATTTGTACATCCTCCCAGTAAGGCTCTTCAAAAGTCTGCACTCGTACATTGTATGCGCATACATGCCACAAAACCTCTGCTCAGTTTAAAGGTTGTGATGCTACAATTCTCGGCTTCCATTATAATTGTCATGTCCTGAACGTTCAATACTGCTAAAATAGACACTGGATATCAATATGACTAGAGATGCACCGATTCAAATGTATTTTTTTTTAAGTGTGACCTGCTAATACAGACTTTTGCCGATTCCAATTTTTTTCCTAAAAACGGTAACATACAAAACAAACGTATACGTTATTGCTATATATATATGTATATATGTATGTATATATATATATTATATATATAATTCAACATTACAGTTCCCCCAATCTGGACAAAGTTACAGATGTTCTCTGAAACTCTGAAAAAAAAATAAGAATAAAGGACTCTGTGACTAGAAAAGCGGTAGAAATAACAATTAACTGAAAAGGATTTGCTGTAACACGTCACTTTCCACTGTTTTGTATTGTAACTTATTTTTCCCCCACTGACATTATTAAATGTCATCTTTCACATCAAATTCTTACATTTTGTTTCAGTTAATTCAGTTAAAATAATAAACTATAGAGCTGCTACCTTTTCAAATCAAATCAGTATCATGAAACTCCATCTCTCCACTGCAGGAAACACAGACGCTGCAGTGAAGTGACATTAGATGTATTTACACAGACTGTTTGGTGAAGCTAAGGTGCCATAAAGGCATTTACACTGAAAAATTTCGAATGAATAAATATTTTTATTAGATGTAAATATTTTAAAAAATTTTAATGACTGGTTTAAATGAAACCAAACCAGTAGGTGGTGGCAAATGACTGTTTGAATGAGTCATTTAGTCCTTTATTCAACAAATTCATTCAAATGACTGATTCGGAAACGAGGCAAGTGACTACTGTCTTTATGAGTGGGTTACTGAAACATTGACTTAACTCAATTTGCTAAACATGGATTTCTTCAGTAACGAGAAACCGCTTTGCTCAGTCACAAAACAGTTCTGCTGTAGCTTTGATTGGAACTATTTTCATCAGCGAAATTCAGCATAAACAGTCAACATTGTGTCTAAAATGTAAGGCTATTAATTAACGACACACTGCAGTCGTGTTGAAACCTTTTGGTAGTGTAATGTTGCGTACCTAAATCATATTATTTCCTCTTTTTTTTTTTTTTTTTTACTATCGCAGTATGCATCTGTGTGTTGTTTCGCTCATTTGTTTTGATTTTTGAAGTCTCTCACACACTCGCTTAGGCTGTGTGAGACTCATCTGACATGACAAATACATTATCAGTCGCAGTAAGTGTGACGTCAAAACAGACTCGGAATAGGAAGACTGACTTTCCCACTGGACTCACCGGTTCAGCCCAGTCATGTGGAAAACTGGCTAATTCTGGTCCCTGGCCGGTCAATCGGTGCATCTTTAAATATGATGCTTGACCATTTTTACATAGCTTTTGTGTGTATGTGTGTGTGCTTATTAAGAATATAAATGCTTAAATGTCGTTTGTCAGCAAATTATGTACAAACATCCAGTAGCTTATAAGAAACTCCATGCTTTTCTGTTCTAGCCTACTTGACTGTAATTTCAGACAGACTTCCTTACTAGCTTCCTGCTAGTAGTGCTGGTTATTCATTATAATAGAAAGATTGTTTTTTCTTTTTGTTAATTTCCTTTTAAAGGGGTCCTCTTATGCTCTCTTACAAAGTCGTGATTTTGTTTTGGGGGTGTAATAGAACAGGCAGGTTGTTCGAAAAACACATTATTTTTCACATTTTACATTACAACACTTCTCTCCCCAGTCTGGCATGAATTGCTAAAATAGTCCCTGTATCAAATAAAGACCCGCCTTCTGGAATACGAGATGTGCTGTGATTGGTTAGCTGGGCTAGTGTGTGTTGTGATTGACAGCACTCAGCACCTGGTCGGGAAATGTCCTGCCTCTTACCAAAGCTTCCTGCTGCAAGCTTCAGTGTAAATATTGCCTCAAAATAAAATCAGTTTGACCGTGCTTGCAGCTCAACCAGGTCTCGTCCCATTCGTCGATCTTTGTGATATCACAAATCCCAGAAAATCTGTTGTAGTCCAAACGAGTCCTTCGTTGTAGTTTTTGTAAAGTGATTTCTGTTAAATAAAATATCTCCTTTTGATTTGGACTTTGAGCTTTGTAACTTTGCAGATCTTTTTTTTTTATGCTCAAACAGCAACATTACTTAAGTTGAAAAAGTGAAAACGCATTATAGCAGCCTTTTCAGAAATGGCCGGTCAGGTTGACATGACATTTATAGAGCTTAGTAGTTTTCTTTCATAATATGTATTTGACTCTTTCTCCAGGGGTTCCCAGCAGAGTTTGCCATGTACCTGAACTACTGTCGTGGGTTGCGGTTTGAAGAGGCACCTGACTACATGTACCTGCGTCAGCTTTTCCGCATTCTTTTCAGGTGCCTGACAATTTATTGCATTGCCTCAACACTCCTTTTTGGCCCAGAACAGAGACACTCCCTAGTCACAACTGAGGTCATATTTTCAAGTAGAAAGTCTTTCCAGTTGTGGACTCCTTGATTATTTCTTTACTTGTAAATTAATTTGGTTGTTATGGGTATACTCACTCTCGCTTGATCGCTTCCAGGACTCTGAACCACCAGTATGACTACACATTTGACTGGACCATGCTGAAGCAGAAAGCAGCACAGCAAGCAGCCTCCTCAGGGGGACAGGGGCAACCGGCACAAACCCCCACAGGCAAGCAAACTGACAAACCCAAGAGTAACATGAAAGGTTAGTAGCAAACAGCCAAGCGACGTTTTCAGCGCAAAACAGAGACACCAATTGTTCACATTTGTAAAAACAAAAGTGGATTTGGATCATTTGCACCCCAAAAGATTCATGAAATGCAAAGAAACGGTGTTAGTTCAAGGATGCACCCCACTCCAAATAAATAAATAAATAAATAATTCAATTGGTATGTCTTTCAAAAGCAAATACGTCCTTGGGAAATTTGACTACTAACTTTGTACCAAAAAATGTACATTCTTCTCTGGGACGAAGGGTTGGCTTCATAATCTTTTCTGTGAATGTCAGATAACATCCCTCAAATTAACCCCTTTCTAAATGGGATGCTCTATTTGACACATATCTCCCAATCATTGTTCCTGGATCTAACACTTGTTAGTCTTGATTATATTGGTCTCTTCAGTACAAACATTGATTCGTGGAAGTGATTTCTAACCACAAACTAACCAAGATCATGTCATTTACACATTTCTTAATTGACTCTTACTGTACTTTTCTATATGTTTGGTGTTGAGGGACATGTGATGTTGTTCTATGTTCATGTGATGACTCAACAGTGATATTTTTTTTGTGATTTCTAGTTGTGGATCTGCTTTCCAGCTAAAGGCGTAGCCCATTCTAGGTATATGGATTTGGAGTTGGACTTGGAGCGCTTTTATTTTTCATCCCATCATATTATATTTCCTGTTGGTGATTTTAAAAGGGATGTTAATGAGCATATAGAGTCTGTTTGGCTCTACATTAGTGATAAGTAGCCTTTGTCAGGTGGTGTAGGCTTTAATGTGGTCTAAATCTGTTGTGCATCTAATGCAGAGTAGGCTTGACACTTGCAAGAGCACAGTTAAGTGGAAAGGCTGCTGTCACTCTTCCACTGCTCTGTCCTTTAGTTCCCTGGACTAAACAAGTATTCAGTTTGTGTGTTTGACTATTAATGCTATACATCTCTGGTTTTAAAGATCAATATCATTCTACCTAGGAGTAACCTTTAGTGCTTAATAGTCCTAAATGTCACATCTGCAGTCTGATTAAACTACTTTATCCCTACAGGATTTATAAAATAGCCCTGTTTGTAGGTTGTGTATATTGGAATATATTCCAGAATAGAGTAGACATTTCTGGCAGTTCTGATACTTAGATACGTATCATTCTTTAATTATCTATATCAGGGTTCCTCAAAATATCTAATGCGAAGTAGAGTTCAGCTCCAACCCTGATCAAGTCACCTGCCTGTGATTTTTCTAACATCCCAAATACATTGATTGGCATTAGTTGGCATGCTCAGGTGTGTTTGATCAGGGTTAGTGCTAAACTCTGCAGGAAAGTGGATCTCGAGGTCTAGATTTGAGGGTCCGTGATCTATATTACGAAATGAATGGATTTTTTTATTTTTATCTGTAGGCAGAAATGGCCACAGGACTTGGAGGTTTAATATAATAACTTTGCTGTCAACACACGCAGGCAGTTTTTTTTTTTTTTTTTCAGCTAAGCTTTGTGATCTATTTCCTCTATGACGTTATACATGGCTTTTAGAGTAGTTTTTTTCTCAATCCCATGGTACAAGTCATGTTCTTTGTTGATAAATGCTGGCTGAAAAGCAGGAAGACTGTTTTACACTGAAGGTACATCCTGAATTAAGGCAGAGAACAACTGCTGTTAAAAGTGGCAGGGCTAAGAATAGCATTTGCTGATGAGGTGGTATTGGCCTGATCCTTTGTTCATGCTGTTTTAGTTTGATCACCATGTACCTTGCTTAGAAATATAATTGTCACATTTGGATTGCGATAATTCCATCCGTCAAAAGATTTATGCTTCTTACAGGCTTGAGAAACTGAGACCGGCTTGAGATTACTGTCCCTTTAAGATTCCTTTTTGGCTGAATTGCTGCAGCCAAGAATTTAAGTGGTGACGCTCAGTAGTGTTTGAGCTTGAAAGAACTTTATTTGCAGGGGATTGTTGGTTTCTTGGTTACCGGCGTAACTTTGTTAGTTCTGCAACAATGAAGGCCTGGAGCTTGTGCTACTGTATTATTGTGAGATTTGTCCAGAGAGTGCTGCGTCAGCATACTTCCTCACGCTCAATAAATGGAGACTTGTCAAGCATTTAATTTTCTTCCCTTCCCCTCGTCTTTTTTCACTCCTCAAATGTTCCATTAGTGTCTATAGAAATGTCAAGGCTGCAGTAGCTAAATGTAACTGTACTCTGCAAGTAGTAGCAGCTTGAACCTAACAATCAGGTTACTTGGCAACTGGTTTGAATCATCTGTCCATTGTGGATTACTTCTAAATGACACAAGCATGAATGGGCAGCAACTCTGCTTTGGAATCTTGCATTTCAAAGCACATCTCTTTCTGTAGCTTCTAAAAGCCTGAATAGGATTTTTATGAGGAAACTAGTAAATATTATGTTTTCCAAGTAATATCAATTTATAATTTTTTTTAAAAGATTAATTTTGAAACTGCAGTCTTAAAACAACTCTTTAGATTGTATTCCCTGTCCATATTATACAGTTTGATCATTGTGCACTGTTTGCCTGAGGCAAAAGCACATTGATTTTTAGAAGCAGACCACAGCTGAGAGTGCTGCACTGGAAACATTTCAAAATGCGTCACAGGTCTGTCAGTGTTTTTTTTTTTTTTTTTTTTTTTTTTTTAATGTTCAGGATTGTGATTGTACATGACTTGAAGCTCCTTGCAAGGTTAGCAATTACATTTTCAGATCAAATCTGTACCCGTCTCGTTTGTCAGTTTAATTCACATTATCTTAAAAGGATAGTTCACCTTGAAATTAAAATTGTCATTTACTTAGCTGTGTGACTTTCTTCTGTGGAACACTGATATATTTCTGAAAATATCTGTCCACCCAGCACTTTTTTTTTATTTATATTCTAAAAATATATACAAATAAACGCACACAATTTTTTAGTTTTTGGTCCATTTTATTGAAATTCAACTGGCTTCCAGTGTTTCCAATATTCTTCAGAGTAAGTCACAGAGGTTTTGAAGTGCATGAATTGAACTTTTTTTGGTGGACTATCCCTTTAACCGGTACCTTTTAGATGGTAATTGTGCTGATTTTAAGGTTGGTAGCATCATCTAGTATGTGTTTTAGTGAATAAAGTCATGCCCCTCATTTAGTTCTTGACATGAAGGATTCTTGAAGGGACAGCTGCTTCACTCTGAGCTGGTTTTATTTAACTGTGATCATGCAGCAGCTGAGTTGGTTTAAAGTGTCAGTCGGTTATAGAAGTGTAGGAGTAACCTGTATCAGTCATGGTTAAAGAAGCACCCCTTCAGCACTTATGCAGCCGCTCAGACTTTACTCGGGGGTAAACACTTAGCTTGGATTGTTGTGTGAAAGAGTTTATCCCCCCGTGAGTTTGATGCCATGAATGTTTTTCTGAGATTCTCTGCAGCAAGTCTCGACTTTACTGCAGAGAGGGGCTGATGACTTTGCACTTTCTCTCTTCCAGGACTGAATAATGCTTGGACTGGGTTGGCCGCTTTGATTACAGTTGCTCAACCCCGTTCAGATCTGTGCCACCAACTCTTAACCCTCTCCTCTCTATCTATCTGTCTCCCTGTCTTGCAGGTTTCTAAGCATTAAGACAATGTAATGAAGCAGAGCAGAGTGGTCGTAGCAGGATTTGCCTTCCAATCACACCCCGGCATCTAGGATCAAATTCACCAGAACCTGCCAGGCACTGTGGGCAACCTTTTTCCTGTTAAAGAACTTTTGTTCCATATACTATATATGTAATCGGTATATATAGATAAGATGCTCTGCATAAATCTATATATTGGTATGTATATACTATATCCACACAGAGAGCAGGCTTGGTTTGGAGTTGGAAGCTGTAGCCTTTTCTATTGTCCTGTCCCTTAAGACTTTTTGCCCCTCCTCCTATGAAACTGCAAACTGTAGAAAATGGGGATATAATTGTGCACATGCCAATATTTTCCCGAGTTTTCTCCTTCAGGAAAGCTGTTTGGGGTCCTTCCTGAATTCTTGGTTGCCCATCAGAGCAGTTTTGGCCCCTCTTTCCCTTCTCATCGTCCTCTCGTCACCAAGCGTGGCACGAACCCAGACACTCTTGTCAGAATGGAGACATCTGAGACACACTTTCATCCTTCAATATTTTTTCTTCCTTTACACGAGCAAATTGAAACATCTGAGATTCAATTTTTTTTTTTTTTTTTTAAATGTATCCAAATAATTAAAGGCAAACATTGGGATTTGTTTTTATTTTCTAAAAAGGTAATTATGATTCTGCCTGCTGATGTGCTAGAGAGCTTCTGATGTGAAGATTAAAAAAAAAAAAAAAAAAAAAAAAAAACATTCTAGTGACTACTAGGTTTCTCTATAGAACGCTGCATTAACTATATTGTACTTGATATTCTGAAGTCTAAAAAAATAAAAGAATAAACTCCACAGAAGCATATTCATTACAAATTAGGCATCACTCTGAACTAAACCTGTATGTTAAATGCTTAGATGAAAATTGTATGCATATGATCTGGGTTTTTTCTCTGGAAAATGTTCATGTTGATTGAGAACGTAACAATTCGTGCGATTAATTGCTATGATAGGCTCAATGTTCTGTTTTTGAGAGAAAAATGTGCTCACTCCACCCTTCCCATTACCATTTTTTATATGCATATATCTTTTTTTTTTTTTTTTAATCCGAAAAAAATATATATATACTTTTTCAGTTTTATAGAGTTGTCTTTCCCTGTATTGAATCGATCATTTTGGGGAAAGGGTTTTTTGTTGCTTCTTCCTGTGGTGAAGCAGATCCTCTTGTAAAATATCTCTGGGACTTTCTCTCTGCAACAGTTTTTCGCTGCTATTTGGTAGCGGTCTTTTGCTCATTTCCTTTTCTTTTTTTATTGCAAAGAAACATGGTTGGAAGGTTTCTTTTCTATATAGTTTTGGGTCTTGTGAGGCAAGAGCAATTAGATTTTTTTTTTTTTGTTTTCCACAGCCTTTAGCCATGACAAATGCACACCAGTAACCTGGCTTTCTTTTCCTTTTTGTTGTTTTCCTTGCCTCCAAATTGTCCCTCAGAACCAGCTATAAGTACTTTACAGCTGGACATTCTATAAAAGTGTAATTTATTCCCTTTTAGCATGTCAGAATAAATTAAAATGACTTCTCAGAAATGCTGTCCCAGTCTCACGTAATTTTACGAGAATGCACAAACTCCGATTACTGAGACCTCCCCCCCCCCCCTCATTTGTTCAGGTATCTGTCTCCAGTCTGCACATTTACTGTTGAAGTACCACACAACCAGGTGTCAAACTTATTTTGTTTTTGAAACTGAAAATTAAAATGAAATGCTTTAAAAATGAGAAGGCAAATGCTTGGTTCTCGAAAAAAAAAATGTAAAGCTTTGAATGACTGTCTCAAGTGTTTAAAGGGACATCTTTATGGAAATGATCTCAAGACATTGCTGTAATCCAGAAAAGTAGTTCTTTTGGGGGTGGTGGGTAGTTCTGTGTGCTCGTGGGGTTTCAAAATTCCAGGATTTATATCTGTAAATATTAAAATTGCTTCAAATGGCAGGTGTGGAAATTGGATCATTAATGCATTTGTGTTACTAACTATATAGTTTAATAAATCCTATGTTATTTTAGGGCAGCAGCTTTGTCAGACTTGTTACCGAGTCATCTGTAGGTGTTTCAAAATCAAAGCATAGTCACAACTTGCCTGTTATTAAATTAAGGAAATGACAAAGTGGTTTAAAATGTGCGGTGGATCGGTCTAAAGACTTAAATGGGACACTTCAAGGAAATGAAAGAAGGGGTGGGGTGGGGGGGAAGGGAGTGGGGTTCAGATCAACACATGGACAAAACAGCTGCTGCCTGTTGGGGGAGTGAATAGAAAGGCTCGTAGAACAAACCCTTTCCAACAAAAAGCGTCAGTATGTGTGGTTTAAACCCAAAACTTACATAGAACTGCCTAATATGATAATGTACGAGTTTGTATTCTACAAATACTCTTTTTAAACACAGTCTTTGTATAGCCTTTGGTGTTTTATTTAAAGACTGCCTTCATTCATAAAGTATGAATGACTTCTTGCCCACTGAAGGCCTCTCTTCCCTTTATGGAGTTGAGTCAGGCGTCACATGACCGCACGCTGTACTTCTGTAGCTGTGTAATGTAATCCATGCTACACTAATTTACCTCAGTTCCTCTATCTCTCTGAAGGCATCATGAAATCCATGTTTAAAAATATTACCTTTTTTTTTTTAGGGGTTGAATTTACTTAAGGAAACAATATAATTTAAAAATAATTAACTAAACATGTAGGGAGGGACAAATGATGTGCCTTGAAGGTTATCAAAGGTTTATTTATTTATTTATTTTACTTTTATGTCTATTCATTTAGCTTCTATTAGGACAATGATTATTGACTTTAAACATATTTATTGCATTATTATTTAACTTCATTCCTTTTTTTCTTTTCATGTGAAAAATGCTACAAAAGGTTTTCTGATGACAGTTTCCCAGTGCATCGTGGCCGAAAAATGTCACTATGATGTAATTTGGCCCAGAATATGCCCTTTTCGTTATCACAAATGATTAAGTATGTTCATTATTAACCATTTTTGATTTGCCTCTCATGAATTCTGTGCTTGTAAAGCAAATAATTTATATTCTTTATTTAACCTCAGGGTGACAACAAAGTTGCTACATTCATTCCACCTCATTCATGCTTTTTGGGATAAAATCTTTGGAGGAAGAAAAAAACCCTGTGATGTCTGAGGATTGAAAATGTCCGTGTGTCATGAGGTGAATGTACATCAGATTTAGGGTAATCTCATCCAAACAGCAGATTAATCTCTCTGAGCTACTGGATGAACTGGGAGTGGCCAATCCATATACAGTACGACACACGCCTCCGGTAGGGCATCTGCACATCAGTGAGAGAGCACACCCTAAGAATAAACACTCCTGCTTTTTAGCTACCGAGAATGACACATTGAATCAATACAAGATCCATTTTAGTTTATTCTGGATTTTCGTTGACATGGCAAGAAACTTTTATGTATAAGTCGCATATTTTAATGAGGGGCACAATAATGCAAAGCTTTTAATATTCTCACACCATCCATATATTTATACTATGGCTCATACACCCAACTGCGACAGCTCCGGGGATAGATAGATAGATAGATAGTTTTATATATATATATATATATATATATATATATATATATATATATATATATATATATATATATACACACACACACACACATATGCATATATAATGCTTACCCGTGAATCCTCCATAGTCAAACACACGCGCCTCCTTGTGGCATTAATGGGGCACTGCATCGGTTTCGATGAGCCTTTGTGACACACAGCCTGTGCAAAAGATCACCTTTCATCCTGTTGTTTCAGCGTCAGCTGGTGGGCTGGGTTCAGTAATTGTATGCTTACTACAAGGGGTAAATGAAAGCCAACCCATGTGAAATAATATCAGTGTGTTGTAACAGAGCTATCCGAGTCAGGGGATTGTGTTGCAGGTCTCCCCTGCCGCGCACTGTCTGTGTGTACCGGTAATTACTGGAAAGACTCAAGCTGTGGGAAAAGAAAGAATCCAAAAACCAAAGCAAACAGTGTAATACTTTTCTTTTACTTTAGGCGATACAGTTATTTAGTTATTTCATACAAAAAGTAAAGTTGTAAGTAGGTGCCGTTTTGGCAAACAAAATGGTAATGTTCATAACGAAATAAGGATTACGGGGTTCAAATATTTAATTAGTGCTTCTCATGAAACTGTAATGAAAAGTACCGAGGCACCTTTACACGTCCAGGCACACCCAGTGCTCTGGAAATGCCCCCAGCATGTGGTGTCATTCACCGTCTCACACATTTCCGACACACCCTGTTAAACTGGCATTTGCTTTGACGTTTCGCAATGCGCACTTAACACGCAGATAGTACAGTCTTTCAACTGCATTAATCCTAGAGCAGAATCCATCAGAGGACAATGCTGAATGAACGAGCGAGTGTGAATTATTCATGCTAAAGGTTTAGCCACTCCTCATACAGAAAACGAAAGGCCCGTGATGGTCCCTAGGCTTGTTTAATGACCTTAAGAATGGACCAGACTATCAAGTTTGTAAATTTTTGTTCACTTTTCATGACCTTGTGGTTAATCAGTGTAATTTGCATAATGACATGCGATTTAAATTCCAGAGTATCTGCAGTGACTAGCATCAGGCCCACTATGTTGTTAAAAAGATAGCAAAAAATGGTTAATAAGTGAAGCTAGTAAAACACCACAGTTCCCAAAGCACTCAAACGACATTTGACTGGTTGTCAAAAGTCTCTTGAGTGGGTAAGATGTATATTGTTGCAAAAAATGCAGAGATTATGTAATTCTTTAAAGTTTTACTTCCTGGGATGTTTTTTAAATATTTTTGGCATGTTTCAGGTCGGCTTCCTAAAAATGAAAATTCATTTGAAAGAATGCTGAGGAACATTCAAACCTATCCACCTTGTTTTTTCCCGTAAGAGCGGATGAGACCATTTGTAAATTATTGTGTCCGTTTCATTAGCTTCCAGCTATTTGTATCTTTACAAAACAGTTTGTTTTGGTGCTTGACATTGCAAAATGATGTCTCACAATATTATTTAATGTATTATCTCATTTATGATCATAATTGTTTGTAGTGCAAACAGTTTTACTGTTTACCGCACTGTTACTGTGTTTGGTATTTCCCTACAGCCGCTAACAAACCGGAAGTCTCACATGTTAACAAAAAAACGGCTTACTGAACATGTTTGGACATATGGAAACGGTTATTTTCTTAGTTCCTAGTTCCTTGTTGAGTTAAAAGTAAGTTGAAACAATGTTGCAGGAACATAATGCTAACAGTAAAATATTTGACAGTTTTACATTCTGGAAATGTTGCAAATAAGCATTCCTATGAATGTTGAGTTGTTAAAAAAAAAGCTAACTGAAAGACTGTTGCAGGAACACTATGATAACCATCAAATAACATTTTATTAAAATAATGTTAACTAGACATATATATTTTGAGTTACACTAAGAAACACTAAGAAAACTGGACCAGTTTATTTTTTTTTTATAATATAAAAAAAACTATAATATAATGTTTGAAAAAATGTACATTTGCTTGCTGATTAATTGCCTCATAATCTAACAGTGTTTTTATTTTTATTTTCCCTGTAATGTGTCACTAGAAACACACACAGAGAAACACACTCAATACTTCCTGTCTTACCCAGCACATGGCGGACAGTGTGGCAAATCACAGGAATTCTTCTCACTCCAAATGGAATGGCAGTGTGTGGTCTTGGTTAAGCAGATGGCTAAAGACGTTTGGCCTTGGAAACGTTGGCATTTGAATGAGAAAAATGGAGGGAAAAGGAAGAACACACCTTGGCATGCCAGGTGTGCCATGAGCAGATTAATCAGTTGTGTGCGTCACATTTCCACAGCATTACCAGCCATGCAAGTCCTTCCACCCTGTAGATCTCTTACTCTGCGTCATTATGTGCAAGTCTGAGCCAGAATGGAGAGATTTGTTTTACATGTAGGTCAGAGTTTGTACTAGCATTTACAGTCAACTTTATTTAATCACATTTCAGGGCATTTTATACAAAAATGGGTCGTATAAAAGCTCCACCTTCAAAATCTTTCCATAACCTGATTAAATGTTTGAGTTTGATTCAATTCAGGCATTCCATCGAACTCATGTCTAAACATGTTACTGCACTCTTTGCTGAACTATATGATCACAATAACTATTTCTAAAACAGCATTTTTATTATTCCTCTAATGCTCTTAGACACGTGCACTAGCCTATTGTGATTTTCATGTTTGAACAGAGAATCATGACTCGGACTTTTATTGCTAAACTGCAGTCCTCAAACAAAAGACACGAGCAGCATGTTTACAGGGCATTTTTACAGTTGCAAATAGACACATTGCAAACCAAACTGCAAATAACATATATATAAAAAAATACAAGTATTGTAATTATACACATAATTAGTAAATTCCTAACACTGTTTTTCATCTAAATGAATTAATGAATGAAATAAAAATGTTACAATGGATCTTACAAAAACATCATGTTTTTTTTCCTATATATACATATATATATATATATATATATGAACTACTAAAAAAGGCATATGTTTACTCCTTTTCTCATAAAGATTTTTTTAGCACATATTAACAATTTAGATAAACGTAAATGAGGATAAACTTCAGAATGGTGTAATGAATATATATATATATATATATATATATGTTTTATTTTAGCTAGTTTCCAAAGTAACATCTCATTTTAATTTAGTTTAAGTTTATGTATGCTAAAATAGCACTGCCCCAAATAATAGTATTTGTATTAATTATTACATTAATAGCAAATATACCCAGCAAGTTCACTTTATTGTGCCAGAAAGAAACAACATAAAAGGCACTACATAATACGAATACAATCATATGAATAAATTATTTTGCCTCCTGTGTTTTGTTATGGCAAAGTGTTTTGACCTCTATTGTTGTTTCTGGTTATGTAGCTTTACCTTATGCAGATGTACTGCGACCCAAAATAACACAGATGTAGAAAAATTCAGAAATGTTTGATTCGGCCTTGAAGCTATTCTATCCTGTCACTTATTTACCATCTTGTCGTCTGAAGCACACACAGCTGTCTTTGTATCAATGTCTCTGCCAATGTGGATTCAGAGGATCAGAATCACCACCAGGCAGCTTTTGGGCTGAACGTGACACGGTGCAACTCAGCACAGATCCTCGTGCCTTTCCCTCGCATGTAAGCAAACCATATAAACATTTATGCCACTGATCTCTATCAGGAGACCTTGATAAGAGTAAGATGATAAGTGTGAGAGTAGTTTTGAATTTCAATTGCTTTGCAGTTTCTTGTTTACTATTATTTAAATGTATATAATTGTCAGAGGGCAAAATGTGTGGATCTTTTTCCTTCACACAGTGTCACACATTTCAGTGGCAGCACTGGCAAACAGTAGAAGAAATCTCACATAAATGTATGAGCATCAACCGCCCACTTAATCCTGAATGACTCACTGCACATAGGTGCCTAAGCATCTGTATACAGGCGCTCGCTCAAATCTGTGTACAGTACAGCAGTATTATAAAACAATATCAAAATACATTATTTAATGAATGATCTCTTTGATTAGGCTACCTGTTCATATTTTCTTTCTTGTTCACATTTACCATACATGGTCTTATAGTAGGACTGCTGTGATAACTGAATTGTAAAACCTTATATAGTTCCAGTCACACTTAAGGAAATTTCCTGTAATCTGAGTCACCACGTGTTGGCTGCGGCTTCTCTTTGAAATGCCTTTCCATGTAAACTGCGCCCCCCTGTGGACATTGTGTTCGATGCTCTGTACATTTTCACTAATAGGTGGCGCTGTTTTCTCATGTCATGTAAGTAAAGGCTTTACAATATCTTGCAAAGCAGTATGAACAGTTTTTTATATAGGGATATATTACAAAGTCAGTATCAACACTTTTTGATGAAAAAAACAACAAATTCAACACTTTCAGATGAGTAAACATTAGTTTTAATAAAACATTGAAGGAGGTCAAGATCAGTTCATGTATCTTTATAAATTTAAAAGTATTTAAATCTGTAAATTAATTAAAATATAATATATAGCATCTTCATCTTTAAAATATAACAATCTTCATCTTCAATATAACATATGGCATATATGTCAATACATGTTACACTTTTTTAAATGTTAAAATGGAGTATAACCAGTGATCACATTCCAAAATATTATTCGATAAATTCAGTTGTCCAGCCCCACCCCCAAGAACAGTATTTCCAGGAATCCCCCTTATGATTGCCCAAGGGATTCCTGGGAAAACTGGACCCCGGGGATGGGGAAATGATGGATTGCATTGACAGAAGACTGGCAACAATAGAAGCCCATTTAATCCTAGAAATACTAACACCTGGTCTACCAAATGAAGCTAATGTTAAACAACAATGGTTAGGCTACTGCTTATTATAAGTGAGTATTTTATTCAATAAAAATCTCAAATTTGTAAATTAAAAGTGTATTGCCCTTCCTCCCGAGCTACAGTGCTTCATCTCAGACTCCCAGTTGACCAGAGATGCAGCACTGCACCTTGGGTCTGAGGACTGGAGGGCGAATGAATCATGCAGGACTCCTTTTGTGTTTTCCATCTTACCATCTTTGATCATTGTTGATTACATGGGAGGTGACTCAGTCTCAAATAAAGAACCAGAGGTTAGTTTGTCACGAGCCAGCCGGTCTGACCTGCAGCTATTAAACCTAAAGATCAGGGGAAGAAGATGAAAATTCAATTACACATGGATAGATGGTATTTATTTTCTATTTTCTCCCTTTCTGGACAAAAACACTGACGGAAGTTGATGGATGTTTTTGTGGGGGAAGTGTTGAGGGTGTACAGGAAATGGCTTTGACCTACATGCCCTGATCTCCCTATATAAACCTATCAGCTTTTCCTTCCTATTCCAGTCTTGATCCTATGTTTTGTAATATGTCACCCGGGATAACGGAAAGCCTTTATGTAGTGATTCAGACAGAAATAAGCTTGCCAGCCTGACAGCGGGATATTTAGCATGAGCTCTTGCCTCTGAAGGTGGCCGTCACCCAAGAAAAACCTTGGAGCTGCGGGACTCCAATTCATTAAACAAACAACTGCACACTCGCTCTGACTTCCAGCACTTTCCTGCCCCCAGCGGTATATGGCACAGAGTGGCTCTGCTAGATCGGTGGTTACAGAACAGGATGTTTATTCCTGCAGTGCACATCTGTACTCAAGTTCAAAGCAACATCAATGCAGCCGTCTGCTGTAGTGCCCCTGAGTTAGTGTACTGCAGAATGCGAGGCCACGCCCCTTTATACACAACCACTTCCTCTGTCTCAATCAGAACGGGCCATGCCGGGTTCAAGGGGACGTCCTTTCTCATCCTATAAAATCGTCCTATACAATCGAACAGAGGTGGTTAAACAGGCTGATTTGACACATATTCAAGAAGCAGGATGTCTGAAAAATTCATAAACCTGTCAGAGTCCAGTTTTATCTTCTCTAAGTAGGAGATGACATGGTTCAAATATGTTTAAAAGAGTCTGAGCCCCTTCCCAATCATGTGATAACACCACACTGGCATGTGCATAGCAGTGCTGTCAGCTCTCTGAATGTGCTGCTGTGGTGTGTGGAAACCACAAAATGCTACTGTACAGAACCCAAAGCTGAGCTCATTCTCACAGACAGGCAACTCTTTGCGCTCCTTCTAATTTTGTGGATCGTTTTCACTTCTCCATCCAGGAAGCGGGTGTGATTATGCAGGATCATTCGCTCGCTCTGACACAGCTCTCTAATGGCTTTTCCAGCAGTGCGGTGGTTTATGGGGAGAGATGAGGGCAGCAGACATTAACAGACAGATATGCAGCTTATCCACAAGGTACTGTTCACAGTTTACAGTAAAAATCCTTTGGAGAAGCACTCAAGGGCTCGGTTGACAAGCACGTCTGGCTCCACTTTGTTGCTGTTTATAGACTGAAATGAAGCACGGTGACCTATTTCTGAGTACAACAAAGGAAAAACTTCCACTTAGTCTTCCTTTTAGGTATTTTATATAGAAGAATTTTTCCATTTTAGAGTACAGGTTAATTGTGAGGTGAAGTAAAAAAAAAAGAAAAAGAAAAAAAGAAAATAAATACATTGTGAGATATGAAGTCATGACTGTGAGATGTAGCTACAATCACTTACAATTTCAAGTCTAATTGTGGACTTTAATGTCACAGCTGTGAAACATAAAGTAACAAAATATATATTTGTGAGATATAGTTATATGTATGAGATATAAAAATACAATTCTGAGATTATAGTTACAACTGCACGATGTAGAGATATTGAGAGATTTAAAGTCAAATGTTGAAATATAAAATCACAAATATGAGATACTGTCACAATTACAAGATTAAGATTTGAGATAAAATCACACTGTCAGTCACAAGTGCATGATTTCAAGTCAAATTGAGATAATATCACAATTACAAATAATACAATTTACTTTTTGAGATATAAAGTCACAACTGTGAGAAAGTAAAAGTGTGACAGATACGGTCTAAAAATGTCAGATAATGTCACAATTATGAGATGCAAAATATTGAAGTATAAAATGTACATTCAGAGATAGTAAACTGCAAGTCAAATTGTGACAGTCATACGATGTACAAATTAAAGTCAAACTGTGAGACATAAAGTCCAAAATGTGAGATATTGTCACAATTATGAGATATAAAATTTAGTCACAATTGCAAGATTTAATGTCAAATTGTGAGATATTGTCAAAATTACGAGCTATAAAATGTACTATTTGAATTATAAAGTCACACTGTGAAATATGAAGTCGCAACTGCAAGATTTAAAATTACATTGTGAGGAAAAAAAAGTTGCAATTACCTTGGTTATTATTATTGTTACACAGAAATAGAAAGTGGAAACGAGCATCCATAAAAATAAAATAAATCTCAAGGATATGGAAGAGAATAAAGTATGTTATCACCTGAAGCATTTTGTGTCAACTGTCCATGTTGTGTTCCCCCCCTGCAGACTCTGTAATGAGAGATAAAGATGGAATCTCCTGAGCAGAAATTCCAGGATAATGTCACTGCTAATTCTACCATTCCAGTATCACGTGCAACAATGCTAAAGAATATCTCAGCCAAGAGGTTCAAATATCAGTGATTTTCCACACATTTCTCAGTTGACTTTGTGCGAAAAGACATTATCAACAATTATCCTTATAGGGTTTCAGAATGCCTCGGGCGGCTTTGATAAGGAGGTTAAGAATCCCAACAAATCCTGCTTAATTGAATTTGTGGTGTATCAAATTAGCTACAAAGCAGAAAGGCTCTTCCAAAAAAATGAAGGAAAAGTGGAGAAACAACATGAAAATTCCTAAGTCTTTTTTTTTTTTTGAGTCTTTTCCAACAACTGAGAGCTTTAGGTTGTCTCGTATCCCCCTTCTGGAATCTCCCTCAGCCCTTATAAGGAATTCTGAAGGGATTTTATTTTGGGATAATGGAAAATGTAGCTGCGCTTTCGATAAACATTCTCTCTTTCAGCCTCTTACGGCCAGTGATTGTGGAAGCAGATAGTTTGTCACAGCTCCGTGTGCCCTCCCCTCCCCGGGTCGCTCTCCGCTGTACTGCCTGCATACATTCCCTTTTCTAGTCACAGCCGGCTGGAGCCTGACCTAAAAGGCAAATGTGAACCGAAGGTGTAGAAGAAGCCAGAAAACTTAGTGGCAACCACGACTTCAAGGGCAATCTGCCTCGGTATGTGTAGCCGAGGCCTTGGGTCTCATGTTTGACAGCTGTGAATATTCTTTCTGTGAGATATTATGGAGCCGGATGTCTCAAGTTAGTATTCCATGTGAGGGAAAACTCAACAAACACATCCCGCTCCCAGGCTCTACGCTTGTGGATAAACTCATACTGAACTACTGCCTAATAAGCGAGCCCCAATAATAAACATCACATCCTGTTGGTTAAACCCTAGTTCCCAGGCTCTGTCCTGCTTGGGTTAAATTTTTAAAGTTAAATTTGTCTCACAGTGGGAATAGACCAGATATGTGAATCAAAAGTTATCCTATGTCCTATTTTTTTTGTTAGGATACTTTTTCAAAATCGGCCAAAATATGTTAATGGTTATTTCAAGCATGACATGCAAAGAATGGCTCAGATTTATTGGCTTGTTGTGTTGTATGAGGCAGTTCTGGCGGTTTGGCTGTATGCTGAGGTGAACCTCACACACCTCCACTCACGCCAGATGGCCTTCAGTTTCTGCAAACACTGATACACACACACATAGTCTGGCCATTAAGGAGGAAGTCTACAGTCCTGATCTAAAGATTGCCTAAGTGTTACCAGCTTTACACACTTTACAGCACGCCAGCTGTTTTGTTTTTGCAATAGTTATAAAACAAAAAAACATCCCAGAGACAAACATAAAAAGTTTCCAGTTTGAAAGTCACTTACAAATAGTGTACACATTTTTAACATTATTTTTGTTAGCTCAATGTGAACTGAAACTAAAATGAAATAAAAATGCA
This sequence comes from Carassius gibelio, assembly GCF_023724105.1. Lineage (NCBI taxonomy): Eukaryota > Metazoa > Chordata > Actinopteri > Cypriniformes > Cyprinidae > Carassius > Carassius gibelio. The sequence continues at coordinate 25,475,034 of NC_068409.1, read as the reverse complement.
AGCTAAAATAATTGTATAAACTGAAATAATTCTTATAAAAATAAAAATTACTCTTTGGTTTTAATTTAAATCCAAATTACTGTAATTTAATATTAATATTAAAATGCATTTGTTTCATGTTTAATCAGGTATATTATACACAACATTTTAAATTAATGTTGTGTATAATATACCTGATTAAACATGAAACAAATGCATTTTAATATTAATATTAAATTACAGTAAGTTCTAAGAAAAGATGTTATACATATTGTGGCATTTATTCTGAAGAAAGATAAAGACAAATATCTTATAACTTATATGAAATGAATATAAAAATAAATTGACATAAAAATGAGCATAGGAAAATAAATGGAAACTTCAAAAAATGGAAGAACTATTCATAATTAGAAGATAATAAAATCTGACTAAATACATAAAAGCTATAAAACTGAAACAGAGCAGAGTGAATCATAGGGGTGATGGAAATGACATGTGATCTGTGTAAATGTGTGTATGTGATCAGGACAGAGAGAGAGAGAGAGAGAGAGAGAGAGAGAGAGAGAGATACGGTGAAGGAGCGAAAGAGAGAGTTATTACAGGGACAGGCCAGACTAGTGCCAAAACGCTCACCTCCACAGATGAGGCAGATGCTGTGTTTACACAGACACAGACTCTGGCTTGATAATGGAGAGCGCGAGCAAGCCTAAACATTGCCTTTTATGGTTCCCTCTCATTTCTCCCCATCTCCTTAAATCATCACGACAGGAAACGTGAAGGAGGGGAGGGAGGAGGGAGGGCACCCTGCCTATTACCTCTCTCTGTTCTGTCTAGCTCTTGAAGCTAATCTCTCTTCTGAAGATTAGGCTTATGCATGGACCACAAATGCAAACATTCATCCATTCAAATGGAACATCAAATGAATAGCCGCTATCTACTTTTAGATTCTTTCGAGAAACATATGTAATTCAGAAAGATGCATTGTTGACGCACACCTTGTAGCGTTTTACTGAGAATGAGATGTAGTGTAATTAGAGCAATGCTATGGGGTTTGTTCTGCTCAGCACTTGTACTATGAATCTCACCATACAATCCTTTTTTAAGCTATGATGATCAGAAATGATTTCGGTGAACTTACAATGTGAAAAATAGATGGTTAAACTTGCAGCTGTTCCTGTAAGAAATTTGGAGACAACATAACCACCATAATTATTAATTAAAAGGCTATTTTACCACTTTAGGGGTAAAATAATGTAATAAATATTAACCAAACAGCATAAAAAGTGACAAACAACCTAATGTACATAACTGTTCAGATAAATAAGGAGAAACTGAAACATGTTAATAAAATTAAATGTGATGTGCCATGTTTCTAGGGAAACTTTTTTTCTTATATATATATATATATATATATATATATATATATATATATATATATAAATCCCCCATATTTAGTAAATATAATTTATAACTAATTAACCAAGTTTTATTGTCACAGTTTTGCTTTTTCCTGTTAAAATAACAAATATATGAGAGAATATTAAGGCCAGATTTCTCATACTCAGTTCTGAGAAAAGATGTTAGCTATTTAGTGGCAATTATTATGGCAAAAAGAAGAAAGCTATAGAAAGGCCTATTTATGCATTGTTTGTATGTTACTTCTTAGGTCAATTTTATGCCTGATGCCTTCAAACGTTCTCTTCTCATTCTCATAAGCCACATCTTTCTTCAACAAATGTGTAATATTCATTTGACAAGCTTAAAAGGAAACATTTGCATTTGACAAAGAGATATGAGATCATTAACATTTCTCAGGTACATCTAAACATCATTAAAACCAACATCCCCTTTTACAAGCCAAAGGCCCAGCAGGAGCGCTTTACAGCCCAAAAAGGAACTGACAAACCCCTAAAGCATTCGCAAGTAAATGGAATGTAGAGTGGTGTGTATGTGGAAAAAAACTCCCAGTCAGATATGACAACGCTCTCTATCAGCACCTCAGAGCCTAACCGGGGGTTGTGCTATAGTCCCTAAATGTCACATGTGAGTTTTTAGGGGGCCCAAGGCTGTGTGGACCCATATGAGTGATTGGACATTGGGCTTTGGGTAGTCCCTGGTGAGCACCTAACCCCCCTTCTTTCCCTTTTCCCACTGTTCATGTGAAAGTGACCCTGGGAACTGGGGTCCCCAGGGGCTCGGGGAGGGGAGCAAGTGATGCGGGGGACAGGCCAAAGCACCAAGGCCACCACAGGGTCATGTGAAAGCACTCTGCTGTTATGGCTGCCAGACTTTTGACTCCTCAGAAAATAAATAATGCACTTCCTTTCCCTCCCTTACTGTCTCCAACTCAATAACCCTCTATCTAATCTGTCCATCAACACACATGTGATGTTCATCCCTGCAGAATAAGACTTACAGTATAATGTAGATTAGAATATAAGACTTTGAGAGTTACAGGACTTTGGGCAGCACTGCCAACGATACGATAAGCAAATGTGCATACAAAGGAAATTTTTCCACAGCTAATGAGGAACTGTTGGTGCTCATTTGAACTTTTTCCAATTTTGTGCTACAAGTGTATATTATGAGTAAATAATACAGTAACAAACAATGCAACACAATATACTATATATATAGTATAACACAATACAATATAATAATTTGTAATATACTCCACACAAACTAGCTAATAGATGTTTAACAGAGATACTGGTTTGAACAGTTGTGAACGTTGTCAAAATCTAGTGTTTATGTTGAATGCAGCCGGATTGAGTGTGCTCAAAATCTGTCATGAAAAATCTAAAAGCTATACCAGATGGGCCATAACTGTTCTTTTTAAGCTGTTGGTGCCAACTTTCAGTCCTTCTACAATGTGTTCAAGCGGTAGATTAACATGTCTTTTACTTTATATGGGCATGCTAAGATTCAGCTCGAATGTGTTGGAATGTGTGTGCGTGTGAAAGACACAGAGTGTGTTTCAGTAGGTCACCAGAGTGGTATCCCTGGACTAGGAAAGTTAAATGCTGACCCATAGCCGAACAACAGCTGGCCACATCTGCTGGCAATCCTCCTCCTCCGCATCTCTCCCCCCCCCCACATCTGACATTTGCAACAGGGTCTTTCCAGAAACAAAGGAAAGGAGGAATGGAGGAGAGAGTGTAGGGGGATGGAGTTCTGCCCCTCATTTCTCTCGCTCTAACAATTTCATTGGCCGCTGCTGCTGAGATATTTAGTAAACTTCCTAATGTGCTTATTGACAAGAGACACTGCACATGGTGGAAAGTTGGTGTAGTCTGAGAACTTACTGAGACAATGAAAGTTGGTTTTCTGAAAATGTAATAATAACTGCTAAAAAGTGGACATGAAAGTAAAATTACTTTGATTTAGTACAATTAGGGGTCACATTGCTTTCACAGAATTCAAGTTCAAAGTCAAGTTCAAAGGCCAGTTAAACAGCAGCCGAATCACATTCCCCAAAGAAGCTTTCGATACTGTGCTCTGTGAGGTCAATTCATATTTCATCCCACTATCCCCAGGTGAACTCTCCTGTTACACTCCCTAGCACACACTCAACCTGCACCACGCAAGCACAGTGCAAGTCATCAGCGATTCATCAATACCATCTGAAAACATAAAACTAGGTTTCCATGAGTAATTCTTAATCAGAGGGCTTTGATTGAGTTTTGATTCATAAGTGCACACCTACAGAAAGCCACATTTGGTGATTGATTCCTAGCACCCTATTGCTCTCAGTACCTGAAGGGGAACGTGTGAAGTGTTTTTAGCCAGCTGGATCAGCTCGGTGTCACCCTGCTCTCAATGACAGCTTGATATGCCTGGTATGTCACAGTATCTCATGAGCAACATGGGCGATGACCAGCCAACAAATTAATTTGCTATTAATTACCTTTACGAACTGAGTCGGATGTTTATAATAGTTGGTTGAGATAGACTTACCACAGTCTGTGTTTTCAAGAAGAAGGATCGTTTCACACTGGTCCTGGCCGATATGGTTTCGTGGGGAGGGTGGTTGGTTGTCGGGATGGGTAGAGATGCAGAGAGGTGGTCCCCGCTCATGGACACTGTGCGCTCCACCGTCTGAAGGGGGTTCCCGGAGCGAGGCTCCTTTTTGAAGCATGGCCGGCTTGGGGAGCAAAGACTTTTCTTTTACCTTATATGAGGCAAGGGGCCGGATTACTATCAGAGCGGCACGTCAGGGAAAGCCTCCCGAGCTGTCTGATTGGCTGGTGTAAGAGCCCCCGTGACCCCGAGCTGTGACCCGCGGTGTGTGAGGATGAGAAGAGACGGGGAGGGAGGGCTCAGGGTAGGGGGCCGGGCCCGCCGTCTCAGCCTAAGGAAGGCACGTTTGACAATTTTCATATTTCTTCTAAATTTGGAGATTTCTGCCCGTGCTGGAGTCTTGGCCGGCCTCTCTGAGAGTCCATGTGGAAAGCATTAACAACAGAGGGCTCCTTGCCATTCCTGCCTGGGAACACACAGGCTTTGCACAGACACAGTTATTTAAAATAATTAACTTCCTCTCAAAAGCAATGCGCTTCCCCATATGGGCAAGCATTTGCTTACAGAATGCTGGGAATCATCTACAAGTCACAGTTAGAAAAGAGTTAAAGAGGGGGTAAGAAAAAAGAGAAAGACGTTTGTTTATGTTCCTCAAAGAGGCAGAATCGCAGTTGGGCTCAAAAACTGGGTCTTCACACAAAGACGTTCTCTGTTGGTGACTGGTCAAACTGTTACCAGATAAAACGTCACAATACATTTGTGCAAATCAGAATATCAAGCCAAAACTGAAAAGTTATATCACAGTTTACAAATAAAAGCCAGAGCAAGTTGTCACAGTTTTTACTCTATTGATTATTATACACATCCTAAAGTCATGGCTCTAAAAACACTATTGAACATTTAAATGATTAGGAAAAACACATGTAATACACCAGTGTGGGTTTATTATTTCCAAATACACATTTCTTTACTTGCATCAATGGTTCCATTAAAAACTTTTTAACATCCATGGAATCTTTTGAATGCACAAAGCGTTCTTTATAGTGGGAAAAAGATTCTTTGGATTATTGAAATGTTCTTCGCATTAAGAAAAACTGTTATGTTGAAAGTTCTTTGGGGAACCCAACATTTTTCTTCTATATCATCACTGAAAAAAAAAAACACCTTTACAGCTAAAACTATTTTAATATTTTGTTTTAACCTAGAGGACAAAAATCTTGTTATCTTTATAATTCTAAACATTCTAGTTGTGAAGTGGATAGTTTGAAACCAACCACTGCTAGACTTTTGACTCAAAACCTTGTAAGACACACAACCCTTGTGAAAACTTTGCCATGTGACATCTAGTCTTGGGCTTCTCTATACATCTGAAAAATATTTAGATGAAGCCGCTCTATGTTTTTGCTTACATGACACAAAGATTAACGACAGTGAAATGGTCATCTTCAGGATGATGGACATTGTGTGTGTAAAAGGCCTAGGGAAAACTGTTATCTAATAATATAATATGGCTCTGGAGATCATCATAACACTGACCACTGGCAACACAAACATTTTGCTAATGAAATCACACACCCGCACAGATGAACTGGAATCTGTGTGTTAATGGTTAATCTATTAGCCAATTAGCTTTTTGTGGAGGTCTTCAGATGGCCAGATTTGATATTCTTTAAGCATTTTTTTAAAAATGTATTTAATTGTAATGTAATACTCAGTGTCGTCTTACATATGCTGACCCCTTTCTAATTCAGAAAATTTACATATAAGCAGCAGACCTTGACAAACCAGACATTCATTCACACCGTGTCTAGGCATCAATAGATGAGACATCTGCTGAGAGGAGAGATAAGAGCGATTATAAAAGAAAGCAAGACAAAGCCTTGACCTTGGGCCGTGCTCGCCGGCAGATGAATTTTCCTCCTGGACACGTCAAGCCACAGAGGTCAAAGAGGCAGATTGGCTATGGCTAAAGAGAGAGCGAGGGGGTGGTGAGGTCTGTCTGTGAAATGTCTATCACGGTTAGATCCCCTTCTTTCCTTCGTCCATAAAGGAGCCTGCAAAAGCCTAATGTTTAGAGGGGCTGTCTCCTCCAGACCCATGCTCTGGAAAGACTAAATTTAGACAGGAGTGAAATGGAGAAGCGTGACAACACGGTGTCAGTGCGAGCCGTTGTTCAGCGAGTCCTTCATTAGCTTCAGCGAGTGGCAGAAGAGGTCGCCCCCTAGCTCTCACCGAGAAGTCTTAAAAAGGCAATGTTTGGGGAAGATTCTCTGTTTACATTTGGTGAAACAGGGGCTTTTAAAAACAGCAGCCAACCCGTGCCTCGTGGCTTGGCAGCCCTGAGCGTTAATGGCCTGGCTGATGAGTTCTTTTCCTCCAAATAGAGTGCGTCATACTAGTGGAGCGTAGCAGTGTAATTTCCCTATTTGCTAGATTTCTTTATTTTATGATATTTGAATAATGGCTCTGGATGAATGCGTGGGCTTTATTCTTTTTATGGTGTCAAAATGATGATGTATATAGCTGAAAAAACAAAGCATTGCAGAAGCAAAGCTCGTTTTAATTGCAAAAATAATGTAAATTGTAAACAAAATGGAAAGAATTCTAAAACCTTTTCTAGCCTAGAGAGTTTTTTGGTTGCAGTTTATTTTACAGTACGTGTACTAACATGTACTTATAGTGAACTTACAGTGTATTTATCTAAGAAACACAAGGTAACTACATGGGGTAGGATTAGGTTTAGGGGTAGGTTCAGGGTTTGTACCTAGTTATTACATAGTTATTGTAATTACTATAATAAGTACATATTATGTAAATAAGGAACAGGACTGTAAAATAAAGTGCTACCGATTTTTAGGCTGTAGTTACTTTGCAATACTTTTTTTTTTGTCAATAAATTCAAAAGTATATTTTAAAATATCAAATCTGGCCATCTGAAAACATTTATAGAAAAGCATAAAACAATGAAGAGTGCAGAACAATTACATAAAATGCTTCATTGTTGTTGTTTTTAATACATTTTATTTTTGCAACTAAATGCATCATTTTAACTCTATAGCCATATGTTTTGTAGCTGTTTTCTGCCACAGACTTGTGTTTAGTTTACAAGGTGTTTAGTTCTAGTGATAGATGACTCGTTAAGACTTGTACACAGCTCAGATATACAAAGATGAATACAATCTGCAAGACTGTTTACATTAATGTGTATTTTTGGATTTTTTTTTTGCTTGGGCTAACAAACTGTTACGGGCCGATTTTGAACTTTTAAGTTAACAATGCAGGTAACATCTTGAAACCATTGCAAAAACTGGTTCTGCAATTCTGAGACCAATTTTACAGTCCATTTCCATGAAAAATATCATACTGGTGTCTTTAATTAGTGGGACCTGCAAGAGGTTCAGCGTGTGACTCATCACGTAACATTTGTTGTATGAAATATAAAGGATTTCACAAAAGATTTCTATTTCAAATAAGTGCTGTTCTTTTGATCCTTCTATTTATCAAAGAATCCTGAAAAAAAAAATAACTAAACAATAATAATTGTAGCACCGTCAATTGATTTCAACAGTGATAAGAAAATGTATCTTGAGCACCAAATCAGCATATTAGATTGATTTCTAAAAGATCATGTGATACTGAAGACTGGAGTAATGATGCTGAAAATTCAGCTTTGCCATTACAGAAATAATTTACATATAGAAAGCAGCTATTATTTCATGGTTTTACTGTTTTTATTGTATCTTTGACCAAATATATGAAACCTTAGACAGCAGGCTGCATATTTACAACTTTCAATAAGGGGTTTATAAGCCATATTTATGGTCCATATAAATACAAGCAGTTTCCCAGTATTGTAACACAGGCTAATTTCGCAAATGGTTAAAATGGCTATATAAATGAATATAAGTAATTACAAAAGGCAGTGAGATTTCAGTGGCAAGCAACTCAACCACGTTTCTCAAAAAGCATCCTTTTATCAGGAGAGATGGTACAGACCCCACTGCAAACATACAAGTTTCAGCTGGGTCAGATGAACCACTCTGCAGAGGATACAGCAGGTCATTGACTCAAAATAGATAAAGAGGGCAAGTCTTTGGACAAGCATTTAGATTTCATAATATGTATGTTTATTTTTGTGTCCTCTGATGCTTGCTTTACGATTTATGAAAGCTAGTGCATTAGCAGTGACCCAGAAATAACAAAAAGGGCATTGAAAAGCATCACAGGAAAATAAGATTTCAAATCTACACTTCAATTTGCTAAAAATTAATAAAAACGTACTTACTGTGACTGGCTTATGGACATTTCTATCAAGTCGAGCTAAATGTTATAAAAGCATGTTTATCACTTAAGAGTCATATTCTGGCGCTGTCCTCTGAATGACCTCTCTGTACGGCAGGAATATCTTGCAGTAGATCACCGTTCCTTGGCCACACTCATATGACAGACACTGGATTATCTCTACACGCTCCAGATTCATTTGCTTTACCTTCACATGCCCTGAAGGAAGAGAGCCAGCCAAGGTGTCTAATTTAACCGGCCTGTCACATCTGGTTGTACTTACGTCCACCAGAGCAGGTTCAGCACATCCTTTAGCACGTAGCCAGCGAGGTAAATGACAAAAGCCATGCGCACACACATGGCAGGATGTATCAGCAAAGGGAGAACAATAGATTCCCAGTGCCTGACAGCTGGAGCTGTGCTCTGTGTTTGATGGAGACCAGTGGGGTGTTCTCATTCTTTACATGTATTCCTGCAGCACTGTTTACACTACATCTGACACCGCTGGATCTTACGGGTTTCTTTGTTCAGTGCATTCAAAAGTCTAGGACCACTTGTGAAAATACATTTATTTGCACTGAAGAAGCCTGTTAAAGGGATAGTTCACACCAAAATGAAAATTCTGTCATTAATTACTCACATTCATGTTGTCCCAAAGCTGAAAGACATTCGTTCATCATTGGAACACAACTTAAGATATTTTTGACTTTCTGACCCTGCTTAGACAGCAATGGAACTGCCACGTTCAAGCCATAGAAAGTTAGGAAATCATTAAATTAAGTGGTTAAACCGCAATATTATGAAGCTATGAGAATACGTTTTGTGAACATGCATCAAACACTGACATGGAAGAGAAGAAATTGTTGAATAAAATGTATCTTTGTGCACAAAAAGTATTCTTGTAGCTTCATAACATCAGGGTGAACCACTGATGTCTCATTTCAATGATGTCCTTACTACCTTTCCATTATCCATTGCTGTGCAGGGTCAGAAAGCATTTGAATTTCATAAAAAAATATCTTAATATCTTAATTTGTGTTAAAATGATGAACAAAGATCTTACAGGTTTATAACGACATGAGGGTGAGTAATTATTAACAGATTAACAGTGCATTCAGATTTTTATACAATTTAATTAATTTTATGAATATAATGAGAAAAGGAAGTTAATTTTAGATGAATATAAATAAATATAATACCTTCCCCATATCATTTTAATGCAACTGACAAATGTACAACAGAAGTGTTAACGACCATAAAAAAAATAAAAAAATAAAATAAAATTCCAGAGGTTCATGATTTACTGGAAATGAATTAATATATATATATATATATATATATATATATATATATATATATATATATATATATATATATATATATATATTACCTATTACTATAAGTAAAATATTTAATTAAAGAAATCATACAAATATTTTACTTGCAGTCTCCTCCCTATAAACTGTTAATTATATGTATTAAATGTACCAGTAATATGTATTAAAATGAGATTTTTGAGTGTACACTAGTCAGATAACCTTAGTATCTAGAAATTAATTGCATCAAGTTTGAAAGGTTTTAGAGGTCTAGAGGATTTTTATACGGAGGTTATGTAAGGCACATTATCAAATCGAAATATTGTTTATAAGCAGTTGGAGATTATGAAAAGTTAATCACAATCAGCATATTTAATTTTTTTTTCTTTTTTTAGCTATTAAAAAGCCTTGGGATGTCTCAGGCCCTAACAGGACCCAAAGGTTAAAAATCTCTTAATTTTACGTCATTACTTTTATTTATTTTAAACAACTCAAAATCCTAAAACATTTTTCCTGCATTTACTGATTTAAATGAAAATGACAGCTTTTTACTGTGGTCTGACTTTTATTCCACTATACATTCATGACTGGCCTTTATTTACATAAAGACTAGCTTAGCCACACTCTCTGAAAACTATCTGCAAACGCTCTAAAGATGATAAAGCTTTCAGCTTGGAGGAGTTTTTTCTCTTTATAAGGCTTTGACTCTTAACATTTCAACATGGTGCATTAACCCCTAAGATGTTTGTCCTCCCTTTGAGAACGCATTACGTCACCAACCACTTGCATCTTTTGCCCTTAACCGAGGAAGGAGAAGGAATGTTAGGGGCTGGAAAACAAATAATGCTGGTGGAAAAAAAAATCTCCTTGGGAGTTTAATTAGCTGGAATGGGACAAAGGAGGAAAAACTCCATCAGGAAATTAAATTCAGTGAGACCAGCTGCAACCTGACTGTATTGATTCATGCAGTCAATCCATGCAAAGATGATCGATGTATGCAGAGTTTAAAAAGGACTCTCTTGTCTGAAGCAGGATTATTTTTCTAACAACATAATAGAGCAGAGTAAGTGGCTCCGGAGAGCCTCGAAGAGAGGAAATTATGTTTACATGAACTGTGAACAACAACAGGAGACAATTCAAAGCGCCAGCTGACAAAAGTAAAAGTGTGTTTCCAGACAAAAAATTAACCAAGATAAAAATAAAAAAATAAATAAAAAAACTTTAAATGGAGCTTTATAAATTTAAATGGATTTATAGCCAATGATTTTAAATGTAAAAACAAAATATTTTAAGATTTGGATATATGCAAATAAGACGTTCTAGGTTGTATCATGAGATCACTGACCTGATGATTTTGCAATGTGCCCCACAATGTGTGTTCTTTAACCACAATTTCTGGTTCTGGAAATATTCTTCATATTATTATAATTTTTTATTCCACAGGGATTTTAAAAGTCTTCCCTATGAGGTTAATCGCAATACTGCTTACTTTGATTTGAAGCAAAAAGTGCAAAAAGACAAAGGTACAAGACTGTGCTTGACAGTTTAACTACTGTTAACCCTATTAAGCTTTTAGAGAGACGATCAAAATAAAAATTATGGATTATATAGGAAATATATATACTCTATAATAACAAAAAAGAGAAATATTATCTAAGATGTCATGGTGGATCGGTGGAAGGTTTATGCATTATATAAAATCAGGTTCTCTATAAAGAAGAAAACATCAAAACTAACCAGACGCTTGTGTTTACTTCTTCACGTGTTTGGCTCAAGACAGCCGAAACCGATTAACATGTGTCCTACAAGGAAAAAGTCTGTTTCACCACTGAGATTGATTTGGATTTCATTTGGAAATGTTGCAGGTTTGGCCAGCCCCATCAGACAGGAACTGAGGACAGGAGGGGTTCTGCTCGAACCACAAATCTCTCCTCTTCCTGCTTATACAGTGTTAAGTGAAAAATGACCTGAAACATTAAACACCTTTGTGGTGTCAGTGACACATTGTGAATAACGTGACAGGACTAAATCCAGAATGGGTCATTTACAACAGCGAAGTGTGTAGACAAGCTCCCCTGTTTTGCCCTGTGGGTTCCTGAACGCAGCCCGTGTCGGAGTATGGAAATGGATTTTACATGCACGTTTCATGTACTGAAGGCATGTGGGGCTGTTATACTATAAATACAGACTAATTGAGAAACTGACTTCTACTTTGCTCACATAATTAGACACATGCAGCAATGAATCATTTATCTGCATTTTTTAACAAATGGACCGAGTGAATGATTCACTACATCTGTAACATTTATCCTACATTTACATTTAACCATTTAGCAGATGCTTTTATCCAAAGTGATAACAGCAATCACAAAAAACAAAATAGCAACAATATACTAATGCTGTGATGTAGCAAGGGTTTTTAATAAATTATAAGTAGATAGAATAGAAATAGAATAGACAGCTAGTGTTAAAAGGGTTATATATATATATATATATTTTTTTTTTTGTTATAAATAAAAAGATACAATACAAAAAGTTATGTCACCTACCATTTTAATTGCCCAAAAGCTTTAGCATTGGGTGGATTCTGATTGCTATCAGTGTTTTTATCATTTCTCAGACCTATAAGGACAAAGAGGAATATGATTGGAATCAGTTTCAGAGTGATTATTTATATCTAATGAATGATAAAAACAATGACACATTTTAAAAGCTCAAACATTTAAAGCTCCAGACAGCATAACTGCAATGCACGCTTATAATAAACAGAACATTATATATGGTCGAAGTAGTGTGTACTTATACCAAGATTAATTATATACTGTATATACACAAAAACTGAGAAAAACAATGACAGAATGTCTTGGTGAAATATTTATTCTTTTATATAAACATATAAAACAAATCGTTTAAATACAGAACATCTGTACACAAACTTTGTACACAAGTTTCTGTAGAGCATGGGTGCAGATTCAATCCATCCAGTTTCTTGGCTTTTAAACACGAGAGAGGGGGTCACCTAGAAAAGCACAAGTAGAGCAGCAAGACGGGGGTTTCATGCATTTACAGGTCCTAGACTCTCAATCCTCTTTCTTTACCATTCACAACAAACACCAGTTGGTGAACTCTATTGTGCACCAAGCAGGCACTTAAGACACAGTGTGTATTTAAAATTATTTGAGTAATGCAATTATGTGAAGGAATAGTCAAGGAGGAGAAACAAAATCATCCAGAAACAGTAATGCTGACTCTGTTGTAGGTTATAATGCAAGTTAACGGCACAGGGCCATTTCTGAAGATGCCTCACCATATAAAAAGTGCGAGTTTGTGACGAAAAGAGTATGTGTGTCAAGTCATCTGAAGATGAATAAGGGATATGTCTGGCAACTTTATCCACTGTGCTTCTGATTTAAAACTATTCTACTGGAGTTTCATAAAAAGTGGGTTTAACTAAGGGGAAAAGTCTATTAAAAAAAGAAAAAATACCTTTTGTGCATAAAATACTCTCAGCTTTTCTTTATTCCACAATTCTATAGCTCTGTGAAGAGCACAAAAAGGAAAATGAGCTACACTTATTCACTGATTCTGCCACGTTCCTTCCATGGGCCAAGAAACATTTAATCTCTTCACTTACAGCACCGTTAATAGTGAAAAAACACACAGGCCAGCTTCTGGAGAAGAGGTGAGAGAAAGACAAAAATAAAATCTGACTTGTTAAAACAAAGATCTCTCAAAATGTATGATGTGCAAAAAAAAAAGAGAGAGAGAGAGAGAGAACTATGTTATTGCCTGAAACGGTGCAAACACACCGTGAAATCATGCCAAGTGGCCAAAAAAACAAAAAATAATTCTACCCAGACCAACATTTCTGTCTCCACCAAAACCCAAACAAGTGATTTCATATGCCACCTGTCATGGCTCTGCATGTCTTTCCCCATGTGTGCAACTGTAGCAACAAAAACTACTGCTGACACCATCACCCCTCTCTACACTAAGTGTGCTGGCACTCCCTGGAAGGACAAGTAATGAACACCAGCAAAGGAGCCTGGTGACATCATTAGTTCATTAGTCTAGAATGAACTCACAAAAAGACAATGGCTAATTGAAAGCAATCACACTCTGTTTCAAGTCAACTTCGAGATAAAGGCAACTGGAAATGCCTCTGTATTCCACACTGAGGCTGCGTCTAAGATGCTTCTCTGTTCCTGGACAGAGGTGGTCAGAGCCTGGCAGAGAGCTGAAGAGCCCTCTCCGGCATCTCCAGGCCCTCTGGCCGAGCAGTGATTTTTCTAGATGTAGTCGTCATCCACCGGTTCCCCCCGAACGTCGCAGTAGTGGATGAAGACGACCACCACACGCTGGAAAACCCCCCTACGTGTCTGCCGTCGTTCTGAGATCTCCTCACCGATGGTCTCCATGCAGATGTCAGCCGAGAGCTGTCCCTTACGCCGAGGCGCATAGATAGTGGCTGACAGAAAGGAACATTTCAGAGGGAGCGAGAGAGACAAAAGGTATTTTCACAAAAGAGCATTAAACAATCTAACCCAGCTCAAACTTATGTTCTATAATTCATGTAATTGTATAATCAAAAACAACACTGGTTTACCAAATATAAGTTGTGCTATAGTTATGATGCACCTGTCTGTGAATATTAACACCTGAACTTTCATGATGGACAGTGTGTTACTTACTACTTTCATCATCCTCAAAGTCGTATCGGGCGTAACTGTTGGGCTCTGCGGTGCGTAACGAGCGAAGCCACGGGAAATCTGTGATCATCGAATACGGCGCCCCATCTACTACTCCTAAAGCACAGGGAGTGTGGGAAAGATTGAATGCCGTTACTTTTTTATTCCTTTAAAACTGAAACAGATCTTGTAAATGTTTATTAGCAGCTTCGACATTATGGGAGTCTGCAACTTTTCTCACCCATTAAGATGACTAAGTTTGTGGAAGGGATTTGGGAAATGTAAATGCAACTGTAAATTTCTCTCTCCTCGCTCTCACACATACTATAAATGTGTTTCCAGAGGAAGTGAGGGGAACTTGGGGTTAGTCTCGAAGGACCCTGATCTGTTTCCTCTCACCCTCTAAAGTGTAGATGTCTCGCCCCCAGGGATAGCTGGGATACTTCTTTACATCCTCTTCCGTCCGTGTGGCCTCCGGAAAGAATTCATACTTGATGAGTTCTCTTGTGAAAGGATAAAAACACAGCTTGTGAGTTTTTGGGTCTACCATGATAAGAAAATAATGCCATCTGGTGGATGGAAATCAGACAAGTCATTCGGAAAGCAGGCATAATTTTGCAGAATCTAAGTGTGATGAGACATGCAACAACAACAAAAAGATATTACAGCATTATAAAGACACTAAACCAATGCTATACAATGCTTTTATTCTTGGTGTGTATCAGAATCTGTTAAAATGTAAGTAGTCTTATTACTGATGCTGTTTTGTGAGTACTGTATTATGAGTTATGTAGTCCACTCACTGGCTAATGTTGGCAATGGTGTCCATCCAGCTACGTACGCGCACCTTGTTCCTGACATTGGGTGGGTTGCTGAACTCATGGATAATAGCAATATGGTATGGATACGGACCACTGAAGAGCTTTTTCTCCAGAGCTAGAGAATCAATCTGGATGTAGAAAAGAAATACCTCATACCATTTAAATGGCTAAATTTTAAGAAATTATAAATGCAAAATACACATTTGCTGGAAAATAGTTGCACGTGTTAATATATATATATATATATATATATATATATATACACACACACACACACAAACACACAGCACTTAATTAAAAATTAATTGTTCTTTCCTGACACTTCTGAACAGTTAAATGCAGTATTTCTGAATAAAAGTATTAATTTCTTTCAAAACTATTTAATAACAATATCCAATATATCTCAATAATCTAAATGTATAAGTTTGTGAATCATAAAAACATTTACACTTGAACAATGAACATAAAATGCTGTTAAAATTGCAGAAAACAGTCAGCAAACTTTCTCACACTGGCCCGGGGCCATTCTTGCTGTTGGGCCATGTTTTAAATATACTGTAAATCTGGGGGAAGATAAGCTGAATTTATAAACACATTTCTATTGAAAAGCATTTCTATACTTTTTTGAATGTTGCACTTATGCAATCAAAATATTGTATATTCATGAGTTTCATCAGATATGAAAACTGGAAGTCTTACGTCAACACAATATTCAGAATAGCACTGACCTGCTGCATAGGCCTCATGTAGATGATGCGGTTTCTCTCCGGTGGCATCCGTAAGATCTGGTCAAGCACCTGCTCCATGTCCAACTTCTTACATTGTGCGTAATCAAAGCGGTTTACTATGGGGGCACTTTCTACCACCAAGTGCTTCAGCACCCTACAGCGTGTTGCTTGGGGAAGAAAGAATCAAATTCCACCTTAAGATCTGATACAGTTTGACTCCTATTTCAAAGTCATCATGTTCTGCTATGAACTCACCATGGACAAACATCATTTTGGGGCACTCCTTGAGGACCAGGTCAGTGATTCCACAGTTTGTAAGTGTGATTCCTACCAAGTTTTTAGATTTAAGGCTGAGCACCTGTATGATGTGAAAGATAATTCATTAAGAAAGTGCATTGAAGAAGCATTTAGTTGAAACAAGATCATGACCCCACCTGCACATGGTCATCTTCAGTCACAGGATCACTGGTGCTGGTGGACTTGTCTGCCATCCGTTTCCTCTTCACTACAACCCGAGGCTTTGCTTTGGGTAGTTCTGGATATACCAAAAGGTAGTGTGAAATTAAATGGAAGTTTTGCTGACTGTCCAATTCATCTTTGTTAAATCTCATCTCAACTATACTACTGTCATAGGAGAAAAAAAGGTAACATACCACGGACCTTGTGTCATTTTAGTCTCAAAGGATTTCTATGAATGCAATTTTCCATGGATCAGCCAAAGATTTGCTTTAAAAAATGTCTCCATTTAAATCGAACATAGCTACTTTGCTCACATAAACGCAACAAAGTACTGAGAGGGATGTCAAGATTCCCAGTGCTCATCAACATTGATTTCAGTCTGTTTTATGAGCCTGGTGAACAACTTTTATGGTGCTGTTGAGCCCTTTTTGAAGCTGGTGGATAAATAATGTTAGAATTTTTCATTTTTGGTGAAATATTTTTTCCACGTAAAATTTGAATGTAATTATAAAAGTATATGCATTTGTTAATACACCTCCATTCAAAACTTGGGGGTCAGTAAGAAAGTGTAATCAGTGAGGACAGATCAAATATATCAACTGACAGTAAAGACTTATGATGTTACAAAAGATATCTATTTTAAATAAATGCAGTTTTTTCCTTTTTAGTAATTGAATCATGAAAAAATGCATCACTGTCCCACAAAAGAACTTAAAAAACATAAATAAGTAAATAAATATCTAACCAACCCCAAATGTTTGAATGGTAGTATACAGTGAAAGCATTACAAGTATGTAATGCAATAAATATTCAGTATGTTATAAAGGTATCTATTATACTTATACTCAAAATGCAACACTGAAAGAGTAAAAAAAATATTCCTGAAATAAATGAACCTACACATATAAGACATTCTACACCGTCAGTGTCTTTATGCATGCATTCTTTTATCAGAAAAAGTATAATTTCCTAAGTGCACTATTCTTTTTAGCACTGTAGGTTCATTAGGAATCAAAATAAGTGTTCTGCTTTTTCTAGATGTCATGAACACAAGGAAACATACTGCAATATAACTGCCAATATAGTTTAACAGTGAAGCAATTCAGACCTCCAGCATTCCGCCATCTGCTTTTATGCCATGCACAAACGGCACGCCACGAGGGTCAGTTTCTACCCAACTGTGCCTTTTTTCCATTTTTCAGTTGACTCTCTGACATCCCACTGTGAGGAACCTCTGCTCTCGCCTTACCTGACTCACACACCAGGGGCACAGAGGAAAGTCTGCTGCAGGCACGAGTGACCGGTCTCCTGGGACACTCATCTGTAGTGCTTCTGTGTGATGATCCTAGCTGGTGGCCTGCAGTCCTTTCACAGTGCCCCTCAGAAGAGCCCTGAGTCCTGGGTGGAGCGTTGGAGTGCCTGTCCTCCATCTCATCTCCTGCCCTCTGCTCTGGGCTGTGATGTTCTGATCTATGGCTGTCGCCCCCTGCTGGCAGGCCATGGCCACCACGAGTTCTGTTTCCTGAGCCGGGACGAGACCTGCTGCACGTGCAGCGAGTCCTCTCCAGGTCATCCTCCCCTCTATCCGCCCCACCCTGGTCGTCCTGATTAGCCGATTCCTCCCTCCAGCGAATGGAGCAAACACAGCTGCCGGCAGTATAGCCTGAAGCAGACCCTGGTCCACTGTTTCTGTCTCTGGACCCACGCTCAGCCGTCTCAGTGGCTGCTTTCATGTCAGCCTTGATCTGCTCACTGGTCACCTGACAGCCTTTTTCAGAGCTGAGCTCCTGAGGTTGTGGTCCACGTCTACGAAGTGGAGTTTTACCTTTACCTTTCAGAATACAACACAACAAGTGTATCAGCATAAGTCAGCCATCAAGTTTGTTCTCTTCTAATAGTGTCAGTGCAGTCAAACAGATACAATTTTCTGAATTTATATGGCCCCAATAATATTATATACGTTTTGGCACCTAAGTTACATATACAGATAAACTGTATGAATGACATGATAAAAATTGAACAGTGTATACTGATAATATACATTTATGAACTACCATGTGGAGTCATAGCTGTACTGCTCTTCCCCTGGGCTTCTGTCTCAGGGTACTGGCCTTGAGAGCGAGCGGCAGCTGGTGTCCTGATTGGACAGTACTCATCCTCACTGTCCGAGTCTGACACCACCACCGACTGCTTCTTCACTGAGGTTTGAACTCCACTAGGCCCTGAAATAAATCATAAAAGAAAAAGCACAAATGTTATTTTTTAATCATAGGTATCCCATCTGTTTGCATTGTTTGCTAGGTTATTTAAGACCTGCTTGTTCTTCATCCTGTTCACGTGAAGGATTAGTTGTTTGGCTGGAACCCTGGGTCTCTTCCTCTGGATTGGTAGCCACAAGAACCGGCTCAGGCTCCATGTTGTCTGCCACTATGCCCTCAACGTCAGGAATCTCTGATTGAAGACAGGAATAAGAGTAAATTCAAGGCTTTCAACAAATAAACAATCATCAAACACTAGACAAGTAAGATTTTGGTAAATTTTCCTGAATGCAGTATCTAGTGTGCACCAAAGAGGCATTGATTTGTTCAAAAAGTCTGTAAAAGCTGACTTTTTTACTGTCACTTTTGATCCATTTAATGCATCCTTGCTAGTGCTGACAAACGATTAAATGCATCCAAAATAAAATAATAAATCCTTTTTGCGTTTACATAATGTGTATATGCTTGTACTGTATATATTTAATATGTATATATAATATAAGATAATTAGGTTATGCTTATATATATATATATATATATATATATATATATATATATATATATAAAATATATATATAAAATATATAAATTATATGAATATTAATATATACACGTAAATATATACTGTATGTGTTTGTATTTATATATACAAAATATAAACAGTACACACATGTATATTATTAAACAAATTTTTTTTTTTTTTGGATGCAATTAATCATGATTCATTGTTCGAATTCACTGAATAAAAATATATATTTCTGTCAAAAAAACATTTGAATGGTAACATATATATACCCTCTGGGCCACGGGGGTGTTGCTGAGGCACATCTTCATTCCGGTCGTCGTTGTTATTTGGTGGAATGTTTGCATTGTTATTGTTCTGGTGATTGTTGTTGTTATTGTTATCATTATCATTGTTGGAATTCTGATTGCTGACCAGGGCAGACGAAACTCCGATACCCGTGCCTGCACTGAGTCCCACGCGGGCACAGCCCTGCGGTGAACAAATAAAGTTAGCATGCCTCATAACATTTCATCTCCTATAGTATATATCATTTTCATTTATATTGTGACTTCTTTACTGTTTAAAAGTACAGATTTTGTAATTAAAGTACACGGAATGACATTGAACTGTCTGCTTACTTCAAATGGTAAAGATATCTAAGTGATGGTGTCAAGGTAATGAATGAATATCACTCCATTAACTCTGTTTTTATGGGACAACAGCTCACCTTGGGAGGTTCACGAAACATCTGGTCCAGAGAGATGAATTCCAGGCTGGGGAGCATCTCAATGAACTGACTGAATGACTCCAGCTTGATAGCATGACAGCGCACTAGAGTGAGGTCCACCAAGCGACTCCAGCGGGAGTGGTCTATAACAAAGAGCAGCTAATTTGTCAGATTTAAAAACCAATACTAAAAAAATGCATACAATCAACTTTCAGGTTTCCAGATAATTACGATAGAAATGGTACGGTTAAAAAAACAAAGCATCTTAAAGTCAGGAAATACATAAATAAATGAGGATGGATCCATTACCTGTGATCCAGTTGTGTGGATTGTGAAGATGTGGACAGTTATAAATAACCAGATACTTGATGGCGGTAAACACCTCATTAACAGCCTTCATTCCGATGTCTGTGATGATTCCAGGATTCTCAATTACATCAGCAAGACCGTATTTGACTAACTCAGCATGGCTCATGTTACCTGTGTAAAACATGTTTTATTGCATTTGATTTTATTACTATTTATATACATCAAGGGTTAGTTCACCCCTAAAAATGTGCTCACCTCAATGTTGTTCCAAATGCATAAGAATGTCATTAATCTTTGAAACACAAATTAAGATTTACAAGATACACGTTCCTCCATTAAAAGTCTGTTCAACCAAAAACTTGACATCATAAAACGAATCCATATGAATCAGTTTTATCCAAGTCTTCTGAAGAGACAAACACTAAATATGGTAAACACACGCTCAAACTTGCTTGGATATCAGGTAAAGGAACAGAAATCTCTCAGGTTTCATAAAAAAAAAAATCTTTTAAAGATGAACAAAAGGTTTGGAACGAGATGACGGTAATGACAGATATTTACTTACACTGCAACAGAAATTCATCTACATATCCAAGGTGCAAAGTCTCAAATTGGGGGAACTCCAGTTCAGCCATCTTCAATGCGGAGAACACCCCATCTTTGGTTAAGGAAGGCTGGATTCGAACTTCATGCAATCTGGACAACCAGAGATAATTCTGTCAACAGCTATATATGAATCAGGATAAGTTATCGTATTTTTCGGACTATAAGTCGCACCAGAGTATAAGTCGCATCAGTCCAAAAATACGTCATGACGAGGAAAAAAACATAAGTTGCACTGGACTATAAGTCGCATTTATTTAGAACCAAGAACCGAGAGAAAACATTACCGTCTACAGCCGCGAGAGGGCAATCTATGTCTTCAGTGGTAGACTAGAGGAGCACAGAGCGCCATCTCGTGGCTGGAGAAGGTAATGTTTTCTCTTGGTTCATTTCTCTTGGTTCATGTCAAATTAATTTTGATAAATAAGTCGAACCTAACTATAAGTCGCAGGACCAGCCAAACTATGAAAAAAGTGTGACTTATAGTCCGGAAAATACGGTAACTGTGTTCGTTAAATGGTAAAACACAGATTTACCTGCGAGCAGCAGTAATGATGAGGTAGCCCATATCCACTTCAAGTGCATTTTTACAGGCACCAAATACAATTGTGTGCAAATTACGAAATCCTCCTAGAAGAGAATTATTTATCAATATGCCAAATTTATTATTCTTGCTCAAAATATGCAATTATTGCATTCACATAGTGAACGACAAATAGTTATTGCAAGAAAAACTTGTTTTACAATACTATAATATATCGCTCAGCAGCTTATAAGGAGCTAGCAAAATGTTCATCTTACCTGACCTCCAGCTATCCTCCACAACATGCTGAATCAGTCCCCCTAAAAAGGGCACCCTCACCAGCTCCAGCTGCTCTAGGTTGCGGGCAGAGGCCAGACCGGTGACAAGAGGCACATACTTGAGAGAATTAGTGGGACCGGCACAGTTTCTCATGACGAACGTACGCAGATTCACACAAAGAAAGTCTTTGAAGGGCTGAGGCTTAGTGAGGCGAACCCATTTCAGGTACAGATGCCTGAGCATGGACAGACAGGGGATCTCCGGCACATTGACACCTATAGGAAAGATGATCTAGATGATGTGGAAAACTATTTGCACAGTGAAAGCAATCTAAAACTCACCGACAAGATGGAGGGTCTGGATTTTAGCTGCAGCTGGAATAGTGAGTTTGTTCTCCGAGGGAATAGGAAAGGCCCCGTTTCGGTTCCTGAACTTCCCTAGAATGTGAACCTGAGGCATGTAGTTCCATATCGCCTCCACCAGCTCCAAATGCGATGTCTCCACACCCTGTCAGAGCAGATATTGTTCTTATTTTCAACAGTTGAAAACAGATTGACAAGCATTTTTATAAACTGAAACGACAACGATCTTGTATATATCATATACTCACTATAAGGTTGGGACAGGCTTGTAGAGCCTCCAAAACACCAGGAATGCTAAAAGCCTCATAACCTCGGACCCTCCTTCTCTCTAGGTAACGTGGATGAAGGCCATACAGCTGTTCCAAATCAGGCATCTTCTTCATTAGCATGAGGAAACTGGAGTCTGTGAAACCTGAGTTACACATTAATAATAACAACTGAATTAATAAAAATGGACACAAGTGTTTTAAGTGTTCTACGGCTTTAGGATTGGTATTCTCGGCTTCACTGATTTGGAATACTGTTAAAAACAAATGTATCTTTCAAGAAAGGTTTACAGAGATCACCATAAATCATTGGCACTGGCCAATATCTATCAACAGCTTTGGTAAAAGGTAATAAACAAGTAAAATTGGTAAAACAACTCTAGTTACAACTGTGTGTGTGTGTATATATATATATATATATATATATATATATATATATATATATACACACACACACACACACACACACATATCTTTGGTCAGATTTTCTTAATGAAGTGAATAATTTTATTCAGCGATGATGCATTAAATTAATCAGAAGTGACAGTAAAGACATTTATAATGTTAAAAAACATTTTTATTTCAAATAAATGCTGTTCTTTTACTTTCTATTCTTCAAATTATCCTAAAAAGAAATCCTTAAAAAAATAAATAAATATACAAATCACAATTTCCATAAAATATTACTATTATAATAAATAATAACAGTTCCCAACAATGACAATAATGAGAAACATTTCTTGATCAGCATATTTGAATTATTTTTAGTCTAAGCTGAAATTTAGCTTTGCCATCAAAGAAAAATCTTCCACTAGACACCTTGCATTCTATATCTCCGTATAAACCATTACCTTCCACTAGATTAAAGTATTGTAAGAAGTAAATTAAGATGAAAGTACTCAGTAATAAACTATATACATCTGAGAGTAGTACAGTGTAGAAAATGTATTGAAAACTTTCAATACACAAAAATGCAGGGTAGAGGCATGTGAAAGCATGTCAAATGAATGAGTATGTTACTTAATCTGATTTTAAATTCAGGCAACCTCAAAGCCATTAGGCAGAAAAAAAGTCTTACATATTGACTACACATTGATACCAGGTTTAGTTCTAAACAAACTGAATTTTTGAGCATTAAGTGTGTCATCTACCTGAGGGCATGTACTCCCACCACCGGCTGGCACAAAGGTCCACAACCTTCACCACCCGCAGGTACAGAGTCACCGCCTCTCGCAGTTTCCGTGACAGACACTCCATACACATTATGTCCTGCATGGGTAAGTATCTGCCGGGAGATGGATTTATGCATCATAATTCAAGTAAACTATAAACCATTGCAATTTGAGTTAACCTATGAAAGCTCTGTCAAAAATCACTTGAGTTGAGAATAGAATCGCAGGGAACACATTTGCTGACTACTGTACACACTAGTGGTGGGATGTTGTACTGACCGGAATATGTGACAGAGCACCTCATGTGAGAGCTCATTGATATAGTCTTTAGGTTCCTCATGTCCAAGCGAGCTTAATGTTCCTCCCCCCAAACTATGAGTCCTGGTGACCTTGCGCCGTGGGCCCATCATGTCCAGGGCAGTGAGATATCCACCAAGGAAAGGCAATAAACTCACTCCCTTTGTCCTGGTCTTCTTGGTTGGGGCATCAACAAACAATCATCACTCACTCCTACATCAATTAAAACGAAAAGGGGGGTTGGGGTCATTTTCACATTACATGTAAATAATTCACTACCATTTTCACAGCTGTCAAAACACCCAAAACTAATTAACAGCTCAGTGAGGTAAAAAAAAAAAAAATCAGACAATGGACATTACTCTACATCAAACCGGCTGTAGCACTCACAGCAGGCTAAGCTAGCAGGATCTATGTCATGATTTTAACACTGGTAGTTTAGAGGCATCATGGCTCAGATGAAGAAGACCTGAGCCGTTCAATAATCGCAGAATGTGAGGAGAGATGCTGTTGATGATGCTGCTGTTATGAAGTTATGATCCCCAGCTCTAGCTAGCAATCAGCTGTTAGCAACCTCACTACTGTTGTATACATATATAGATCTAACAGTGCTGTAACAAAACCTTTATGAAGAAGCGTTCAGCTGAAATTGGTCCATTTATATTATCTGGTTTTCAGTCGAGCTCATAAGTGGGATTTGTGATTAGTTTGAAGGTGAGCAGCGGCTGCTGTCTTTCTGAATCCGCGTCCAGTAGCGACGTGAAGCCAGCGTTGGCCTTCCAAATACAAACAGGAAGTTCAGATGTATTTTTTTTTACAAAATAAAAGACGCGGATAACTTGCAAATGTACTGCATTTAATGTTTTGCTTACGAAAGGGAATTCTAAATTACAGAAGAAATATCTTAAAATTAATTAATTTGCTGTAATATCAATAACCAGCTGCAGTTTAGACTTTGCTGCTGTTAGTAATGCTGCTGTTTTTATCATAAACCCCACAAGACGTGATTTGATTATCGGGAAATGTTTAACAAATACTTAAACTAGAAAAATCAATAAAAAAAGTCACTTGTAGTAGGCTTGGGCATTTGCTTATTGGTCAAACACAATGCAAACTTTTCAAAAGGACAATAAAGCATATAATAATCTAGTATATATATGTATATACATATTTATTTATCTAAGTGAACGATAATTTATAATTAACCCATTCATTCATTGTTTTGAACGTTCTTGATAGGCCAATTCCTTAAGTAGCAACTAAAAAGGAAGAAATACCAGTGTACGAACAGAGAATTATTGATTAAATGTAGACAGACATCCAGACATCTTAGGTTTAAATATTTGCAATGCCAGGTAGTCTGTCTATATGACAGAGCTTCAAAGTCAACAAGCAATTATGGATTTAAATTTGAAAGGATCAAAATGTCATGTCTGTCTATTTATAGACCCATTCTGCTTATTTTCAGTTACTCATCTGCACCACATACCGTCATTGGGTTAATTTGTCAGTGTTGTCAATGCTTTTCATAAATTCTTTATTTAAAGTGATATTTGCCCATTTTTCCATGTGTTTATAAAAACATTAATTTAGTAGTGTGGACAAGGATAAACTACAATGTAGCAATAGAAATGGCAACCCATCAGCCATTTAGAAACAAATACAATTTTAATGTACATTAACTTGCACAGAAAAGGAGAAGACATCAGTTAGAAGCTTGGGATGACCACAAACTAGCTTGTACAGAAGCACATTCATAGTTAGGATATGCAGATACCATGAAGATGAAGAGTCTAATATCAATATCTGATACATGCAATTTTCTCGAAAATGTGCGATAACAATCAGGGAAATCTTACTAGCTGATTTGATTAAATGGCATGTGTGTAGCACCAGTCACATTTACTCTGGGGTGAAAATATGATTACATTGTGCACATAAATGATTGAGTTCAAGCAGCTGCCTGACACTGTCCACTAATCTTCCCTATCAAATCATTTCAATACTTTCGACAATTACAATACCCTAAAATCTGGAGTATGATGAAAACTGAGTGAAATCTGGTGTAAAACCATAGAGAGCTGTAACTAGGAATTTTTCATAAATTGGCTCAGGGCTTTGAGCAAGTTAACTCAGACATGAAGTGCATAGCTGGGACCCTGATAAAACTGCCTGCTACAAATGTGGAGACACAGAAAGCTGAACACAGCCTGAGGAGAGGTCACCTCATAACATCAATAATAACACTGGCAATCATATAGGAAAATGAGAAAAGCACCTTTAAAGATTAATGCTATCAAAGAATGAACAGGACTTTGCCAGATTTTCATCTATCATCCTCAGGCATACTTAGTTATTTGTTGTTCTTTTCTTATATGGAATGAGCACAGGAAAAATTACCTTTTTAAGAATTTGATTTCTTAGCGTTTTAAATCGATTACTGTGATTCACAATTAAAAAAAATATGTTTCAAGATCGATGTATATGCATCTTCAGGGTTCTTAATCAATGTATCGATGAAACAAGCAAATCTTTGCACCCCTACGTCTGTAACCGAATACAGGCATGTAGATGTGTTCAGGACAGGACTCTTATCAAACCTGTTAAATTTGGGGCAGATTGGAAACTGCGTGCCTGAGTTACAGCAACATCCTGTTTCACTGCATTAATTGCATGCTTTAGCACTTAGCTAAGTGTTGCTAGCATGTTTTAGTATATTTCTAGTATGCTGAAATTTAAGTAAATGAGATGCTCCTGTCTGGGACCAAATCAAGTCTTGCACCAAATTTATTTACAGATTGAGAAACGTGATTGGAACACTGCTAAAACAATCATCTTGAGAAATAGGAACACATTTCTCGTGCCTGTGTGAAGACTTCAATCCACAGCTCAAGTGAGCGATAATTGATTACACCATTACTGCATCTGCCAATGAAGATCATGTAAACGTATCATCAATCTGCATGCTCAGACAAAACCCTTTTCCCCATCTCACAAGACAGCCAGTCAGCCTGTTGAAATGTAACATCTCACTTCATTTGACCAACTGCTTAAAACCAATTATAAATGAAAGCCAGAGATGTCTGGGTCTGGATGCTGAGACAAGTTCCATTTGATGAGAGCGAGAGGAGATGATGAGGAGTGGCAGCTGTGGGATTTTGGCCTGGTGACACAGTAAGGTGGACGGGTTGAGACACATTATTCAGAATCCTCTGAGACAAACAAAATAAAGCACAAGATGAGATTCAATCTCCCTGCTTTCCACTCTCTGACGGGGGCTTGTCCTTTAATATGAATGACATCAAGAAGAGAATCATGCAAACTTGAGATTACTGGTATCTTAAAAATGACAGTGCCATGTTACTGCATACTGTTTAGAAATATCACAGATAGGAAATAGCATTGAATAAAGCAAACCGATCAACATAAAAATAAAATAATATTACGGATAAGGGTCAATCCTACTGAGCTGGCTTAAAATGGTCCTGAGATTACACCATCTTAAACCAGCTCATGTCCAACTAAGGACCATCTTAAACCTGCTCCAACCATGCT
Source organism: Carassius gibelio (assembly GCF_023724105.1). Taxonomy (NCBI): domain Eukaryota; kingdom Metazoa; phylum Chordata; class Actinopteri; order Cypriniformes; family Cyprinidae; genus Carassius; species Carassius gibelio. The sequence goes on along the minus strand of NC_068409.1, from coordinate 25,447,886 downwards.
TCAAAACATACCTAATCAGCATATGAAGGTTTTCTCAACAGGACAAAGCTTTTGAATATTTTAGATGTCACGGTCCCCAAATAATATCATCCCATTCCAAGACATAAAAGGCGTATATTTTCATATAAGGGGACCCAATTTATGCTATGAAAAATTTATGTTATAAATTTGGAAAATATTTGGTTCATAATATGTAAATTTTTTTTCCTTCTACTCACTGCACTTTAGATGTATTTATTTATCTTTAGTTTATTTAGAACTTAATCTTATTTTAATTTGATTTTTGTTTTGTTTTTATGATTTATTATTTCTTTTTATTCTATCTAGTAGTGGGGATATTTCAGTGAAACTTTCTGGAAGTTACATTGCCAAGCCAGTAGCTGGTGATTGAATCATTCTCTCAGTCGATTAGTTCAAAACTACTTGATTCAGAAACAAAGTGACACGCAAAATTCAGAAAACATATTACCATAACATTTTTATTATTCTGACATATTTTTACAAGGATTTACTATGAATATAGTCTATAAAATTTAAGTTCCTCTATATGAACTGATTGTTTATTAAGCTATATGATATTTGCAATGTTTTACACAGATAATATGAACACATATGAGTATATTTATGGAAGGAAAATAAATCTTGGTGACTTTCTCAGCTGAGCAGATCACTTGCTGCTACCTGGTTTTGGGGCAGGTGAAGACATTCTCCATGCATTCCATGCTCTGCAGGACTGGACAACTTTTTGCTGGTTGCTCAAGGTACCTTAGATATAAATAAAATTATTAATTCAAATTTTATTAAAATTTAAAATCAAAGTCAAAAATACCAGGGATGGTCAAAAAATCATATGCAATGCTTTGGCATGTTTACATTTTGTCTTTTTGACCAAGAATTACTCATCAATGCACAGGTCCTGTCCCAGAGCTTTGCCTTTATTTGTTTTTATTTCCACTCCTTTTAAACTCTAATTCTGTAGTCTTTGTAGCTTGTATTGTCCCACCAACAAATGGGCATAAGCTTGGTCCCTGTGGAGGGACAAAGAAAAAAAAAGAATAGAAAACAGAGACAGAAAAAGAGAGAAGATATATACAGCTATTGTATGAGTATTTGTATGCTTGGCCACACTATTCCCACAAGACCAAAGCTCTTGCAGTGTGTTCTGTAATGTACACATCAATAAATAATGCATTGCAATGTTTGCACAAGCTCTGTTTAGTTCTTACTACATCCTCACAGAGGAGTCATTGGGAAGTAATTCTGTAATCCTAAACACCTTGGCTCTTTGAGATAATTGTTACAATACCGGACATTTTAATAAGCTCAAACTTTTCCTGTTCCAAATTTGCATTTGCTTTCTACATTATTTGTGGACAGTACAATTTTAAAGGAAACAAAATGCTATTTTATTTACAGAATACATTTTATAATGCAACAGATTTCAGGGGAGCTAAAACATTTCACCAAGTCAAGGCTGAAATCTGAAGGCTGACTTTGTTTTCTAGATTTACATATCAGTAATATAAGGTTTTTAATTTGTATATGTTTAAAAGCATAGCAATTAAACTGTATCAAAGCATTATTATTATTATTATTATTATTATTATTATTATTATTATTATTATTATTATTATTATTATTATTTTATTGTTGTTTGTATTACAAATATATTCTCTTACATAGGCTGCTAAGGTAAATTATATTTAAATAGTATAGTCTTAAAAGAAATAGTACACCTAAAAATGAAAATTTGCTGTAAACTTTACTCAGGCCATCCGAGTGTTTCTTCATGTAAACAGATTTGGACAAAATTTAGCATTGTATCAGTAATGGATCCTCTGCAGTGAATGGGTGCCGTCCACAGTGAATTAGAGTTCAAACAGCCGATAAACAGCATTTTGTGATGTAAAAAGTTGCATGTTTGTAAAAACAAACAAACCCATTGTTAATCCATTTTATTATTTATTTCTGGCAAAAAATACAGTTTAAAATCCATAATACAAATTGGATTCTGACGGCACCCAGTCACTGTAGAGGATCCATTGTTGATTAATGCCTTTCTAATTTATCCAGAAGACATATTTACAGTTTTGTTGAAATTAATCAAATGAACAGTTTTCAGTTACTGTTTGATTGAGTGACAGTTATTGTTCATCAATATACATGAAATACAGTAAATTAAATTTTTTAAAGTAGAGATTTTATACCTGTAGTCTGCATACCATGTAAAAAGACCACATAAAGTACCACATAACAAGAAAAACTGCAAGGGGCTTTAACTACATGAATCAGGGTCATGGCTATACCTTCTTCAGCAACTAGAGGGCAGTAAATATTTCCACATCAGGTGTTCTTTTGCCTACCATCTGCGTAGGTTGACACACACTGCACAGTTAATTTTTATTTAGGCATAATATGGCCTTTGAGTTGTGAATGTATAAAAGTATACATTTAATTGATATGCTTTGATAAGTTTTCTATTCGCTTCTCAGTCAAAAGGGCATTTTAGAGTGAGTGAGATGAAAGGCAGCCACTTCTCAAAATAATTTGCAGACAGTAAAATTAAAAGGACACAGCTAAAGCTAACATCCCTGAACTTAAGGCACTGATATAAGAGAAAGAGTTCGAAGGAAAGAGAGAGAGAAAGCTAGAGACACAAGAGAGCAGACACTAAGCGGCTGGCTGCCGGAGGAGAGGGTAGGCTCAAAGCCTAAGGAGACATCTTTTGCATAATGACATGTTACTTCTCGTTTTGCGCTTCCCTGGCTCAGGCCTCATAAGTGCTGCATCTGTTTACAAGGACACCACTTTTCCAAGGAGCGCCCATCTATTTGGCATTCATGAGAGATCTTTTAAGAGTCCCCAGCTGGAAAAATTGAGACAGGAAAAAAAAAACCTGCAAACAAAAACCCCTAATCCATCTTTGCAGATCTCTTTCACATTATGTTTTGAGATTTGATTGAGAGCCAAAAATGAGAGAGAAAAAAACAACAACATCAACAACAGCTTCCAGGGCTTACTGAAATAGAGCTGTATTCCGAATGTGACATCTGCTTTTGGTTTTGTTATTGTTGCTTGAGTGGTCCGGTTTCTGTCACTTGAATGCTTAATTTTCTTTGCTTCTTGTTATTTGCCCAGTGTCTGAAGGCTCAGCTGTTCTCCAGACCAATTCATGACAAGTGGCACCGGAGAGACGAGACAACCCGTCAGCTAAAAGAGAGGCAGTGTGGGCAGGTGTGGGCTGTAGTCATCTGATCATGAGTCACATTGTCATTTCTACAAGCAATAACCAGAGTAAGGTTCTTTTTTGTTGATTCATAGTGTATCTTAAATACACTACAAACTCTCCGTTCTGGACTCGATGTGATGTTTATCTACATTATAAAGCCAATTAAACAATTTCAGTGGTTTACATATCCACTGATAAAGATTCATTATTTCAGCCATTTATTGTACAGGACTCTTAAACATTTTAATGGGCTAAGACTCCTTAGCGTATAGAGAGATGGTTCATTATAAACCCGGCTTAAATAAAATGCCGTTAATACAATATTAATGTATTTGCATAGTTTTATAATGCTTATGGTAAAAAGCCATTACAATAAAAAAATCTGATGTACATATACTATCATTCAAAAGTTTGTGGTTTGTATGAATTTTACAGCCTATTCTTATTCTCAACAAGTTTGATTAAAAATAAAAATAAAACTGTAATATTGAGAATTACTAATGATATTTAAAGTAATTATTATTATTTATTTTTTTCTTATTTTTCGGACTATAAGTCGCATCAGTCCAAAAATACGTCATGACGAGGGAAAAAACATATAAGTCGCACTGGACTATAAGTCGCATTTGAACCAAGAACCAAGAGAAAACATTACCATCTAGAGCCGCAAGAGGGCGCTCTATGCTGCTCATTGGTAGACTACAGGAGCACTGAGCAGCATCTCTGGCAGCATGTAGCGCCCTCTCATGGCTGGAGAAGGTAATGCTTTCTCTTGGTTAATTTCTCTTGGTTCATGTCAAATTTATTTTGATAAATAAGTCGCACCTGACTGTAAGTCACAGGACCAGCCAAACTATGAAAAAAGTGCTACTTATAGTCCGGAAAATACGTTTTTTAAAATGTAATTTAAGCCTGTGATGGCAAAGCTGAATTTTCAGCAGCCATTACTCCAATCTTCAGAAATAACTTCAGAAATCATTCTAATATCCTGATTTGATGTTCAAGAACCATTTCAACAGTGTTGAAAACAGTTGTGCTTAATTTTTTTTTTTTTTTTTGGAGGAAACCATGAAATAGAAATCTTCTGTAACATTATAAATCTATTTAATGTCAATTAAATTCATCGTTGCTGAATGAAATAATTATATATATATATATATATATATATATATATATATATATATATATATAAATCAACATCTTACTGAACCCAAAGTTTTGAAATATACTTATATACATTTTAATTTTACTCTTTGCGTTTTAATGTGGGAGAAAAGTAAATGTTTAGCTGAACTAAAGTTCGTAATTTAGCATTACTAGTTTGAGAACAATAATTAGTGGACCAGCCATACTGCTGTGTACCTCTTGTAGAACACCTTTGCTTTAAGTCATAAATTTCATTTCATTACTAAAAATATGTCGACAGGTATCCAAACATACATTTCAGACAGTTTTCCTCCAGCAAATCTATATTTGCATGTAGGGGAGATAAAATAACACTCTAAGCGGCACCCTGTGACTCACATTCATCAGTTCTCCATATTCCTAGAGATCAGATTACCATTTTATGAGTTTCTCTGACTACTCTGACAGTTATGAGTTTAGCGTGATTCATTTTGGTGAGAAACAACACACACACACACACACACACACACACACAAAACAAACTGATGAGGTAGCCTGAATCCAACCCTGATGTAGCTGTTTTACCAAGGGAAAGATGGAGTGTTGCCCAGGAACGAGATGTTAGCTTTGAGGGCCAAGGCTTGAAAGACGAATGATTGTTTTTGCAGGATGATGGAAGAGACAGAAAAAAACAAAGGAGGAGGGTTAGAGGGGATAGCTAAGTGACTAATCGTGTCAAATGGCTCATCGAAAACAAACCCACATCTTTAGATGCACACGTTATGGTTTTAATGAGGCAAAATGAATCCGGCAGTGACCCAACAGACCACTTGATGGCAGCCAAGCACAACCTATGAGAAACGAAAATTCTGGCACGTGATTGATTGTGCCACATTTGTCATCTGAACTGACAGACTCAGTGGAAGAACAGCTTTACAGGGCATCCATAATGTATGTGATTGCTCTTGCCATTACAGTCGCATTCCTTGGAGATTATACCAGCAATGTAAGGCTGACCGTATAGACCAAGTTGAGAGGCACTAAGAGGCACTGTTGCAAAGGAAGTCAGGAAGTTATAATGAGCTTGGAAAGGCATGTGTGTCTTTGAAAATATTATTAGGAGCTCATCAACCTTCAAAATGGTCATCAAATGGCATGATTTTCCATAATTCTGTCTTTGCAACATTTATATTTAGTCACTGGCAGTTGGCAATGAGACTCCATAATCCTCCCCTGACCCTCCCAAAAGCAACGTGAGTCTTCACAATACTCTTTTTTTATGTATTTTGCATAATGTATGATTAGGCTTTTTGATTTTCATATTTTATATTGCAGACATGACTACATCTATCATGCTTTTTTCTCTTCCCCTCATTCTTTATGCAATTTTCCCCCTCTCTCTTCAGAAATACAGTAGCTTTGCACACGTTTCAGAGAAAAGAACAGCTTATCGTACAATGAAGCTTAGAAGAAATGTGTCTGGAAAGATTTCTGCATATATTCCTCTTTATTTTTCATCCCTGTACAAGCTGATCCTTACCTACCTATTGGGTCAGGTTTGTCTTTTTATCTTTTTTTATGTGTTACCTTTCTCATCCATTTTTTTTTTTTTTTTTACTCTGACTAAAACTAGTATATTTTTTAGGTGTCACTCAACGATAGTGACAACATGGACACTCAGATGGTAAACCCACATTTTAATAAAATACATTTCTCAATATCAAAAAAGATATTTCTTTGGAAAACAAGACACTAATACTTATTATCTTTTATTTATTTATTTTATTATATATATATATATATATATATATATATATATATATATATATATATATATATATATATATATATATATATATATATATATATATATATATATATATATATATATATATATATATATAGAAGTGCAACTAAAAGGCTGACTGGTCAATTAATATCCTATTGTGAGAAGAAACATGACTTAAAATAATATAAAGCTTCTCCCTGAGACATGCCCCCTTGTCTCCTCATTAGTTGCTATGGAAGAAATCCACATCTCTTCACTGGATGCAATGCTTCGGCCAATGGTCACCCCAGTGGTTGCCTTAATTTGCTGTGGCCGGGGATCAGATGGCCTCTGTGGTCCAGTTGAAAGACAGTGGATGAAAGGACAGGACAGGACAGTGGTTTGGTCTGGTTAGATTACACTCTGTCCTTTTCTGCATGCTTTTCAGTTTCTTTATGATTGGCTTTGTTGCCATGTGATGATAAGTGAAGAAAAGTCAACATGACGTTGAACTTAAATGCTACAAATGACATGCCATGACTGTGCACTTTATATATTGCCCATAAAAGTAAAAATGATGACAGCTTTGTTTGTACAATGGCAAACAAAGAAACCAAAATATGGAAAATATACATATAAAAATAATACATGAGTATAGTAACTGTAAACAGTTTCAAAGTATATGTAAATTTAAATACTGCTATAGAACCTTTTTTTTTTTTCATTTTTAATTGTAGTCTAAATGACAAACAAACTGACAATTGTGTAATTTTAGATCCATAATTATAGACTTAACATTAAAAAAATAAAACAGTTGTAAAACCACAATGTTAATTTCATACAACTGCCAAACACGAGAAAGTTTTGCTTGGTTGAACTTTTTACTTTTTGTATGTTCGCACCTGCTTTGTAATTTTTACTTGTGTGTCTGTGTGTTTTTTTTTTTTTTTTGCCTCGAAAATCTGTTCAAGCACTCTTTAAGGCTATTCTTAATAACAGCTGGGTAGATCTGATAAAACCTGTTATTGTCTGAACTCTTGAATCCCTGAATAGTTCTGGCAGGATGTGTGAGTTCGTGATTTTTTTATTCTTTTTTTTTTTCTGCGTACAGATGGAACTAGCAAATAAAATCCAATCCGAGTCTGGTGATGACGACTTTGGTAAAACATCACGTCCCATCATTTCTTATCAATTGAGGTGTAAGGATCTTTAAGTAACCCCTCTGACTGATTCCTCCTCAGGCAACATTGTGCTATCTGGAGCAGCGTGTAGCTCTGCCGTGCTAAATGTTCTGCGCTGCCCTTTATCAAAAAGATGTGAGAACATCTCCACACCTCTGCGCACCGCAGCTCAGCAGCAATCTCTGACAGGGATGAAAAAAGAGAAAGGTATTACAACCGAGGATTGACCCCGGTGAACCCTGGGCGGAAGTGAGACAAAGCGAAAGAGAATGGAGTGTGACTGAAGTTGTTTTACTCTGCTCCTGTGAGTGCACTGAGCTCTCGGTGTGAGTGACAAGGGCTGGCATCCTGCAGGAATGCCTGTGAATCGACATGCCACTCACACACCGATAACACCCAATACACCTCTCTATTGTTATCTACGCTTTAATTCCCAACTCTCCGTCCGAAGCTATTCAGTGACTCCCAGTAATCCTTGTGTCTTATTTTCTCTTCTCTGACAAGCCCTTGTCCGATTCCATTTGCTCCTTCTTCTGGCTCGCGACCGGGAGGTCAAAAATCTTCCCAAGGCCGGGAAGATCAAAGCTTCCTGAAATGTGTATGACCTCCAGATAAGCCTCTTTCCGCATCAGGTCTTCTTTTTGTTTAACTGCCTGTTGCAGTTACTCATTAGCAGGGAAGCACTGAAGCAGCGTACACAGAAAGATCCAGATTTCCAAAGAACTAGATTCTGGTTGGTCTGTCATGGCATTCTAAATATAGATGTATTCTTAAAACCTGCACATAAAAAAATTATAATAATAAATAAATAAATAAATAATAATAATAATAATAATTATATATATATATATATATATATATATATATATATATATATATATATATATATATATTAAAACCTGATTAGCAATTAGATTTCACAGTTCAAATGCTGCACAAAAATACCAACCCCTCCATATAACCACTCTCTCTCCTGAACAGTAAGCGCCACCCACTGATTAATATATAATTTACATATAGACATAGAATAAGCTATCTATCTATGTTATCAGAAACCAATAAAAGTGCAGTACTCTCTGCTCCAAGTAACCTTTGTACTATGTTAAGATCTATCCCGTAGAGATTTTCACCAAAAATCAGTGCAGAATATGAAAAAAAAGGTCATTCATCATAAGCTACAGCAGTGGTGGTCTCTGCATGCGGGTTTGTGTATGTGTATGAAAGAGAGAGAGTTTGTGAAATGCTGTCTTTATGAAAGATTACCCGCTCTGAGAAGTATGCATTGAAATTCCTGTGTTTAGTAGTGCATATGATTTATCTGCGATGTGTGAATATGTTTATCTTCTCACTCGTATTGTTTCTAAAGCCAGAAATAGCCTTGAAGCAAGAATGCAGGTACAGGGAAAAACAAAACAAAACGTGAGACATATATTAGTGCCAGTGTGCTGTAGCATACAAACTGTTGATTCATGTCTATAGGAGCAGCGTGACTCTCGGATCCATTAGAAGCCTCACTGATGGGACAGACTATCGGAGACAAAAGTTAGTCCACTTAGATCTGCCTTAAAAAAAGTTCTCGGCCAGACAGAACTATTGATGTGATGTGTTTTTCTTTTCTCTCTCTCATTCCCCAGGGGCACTGAGAAAAACCCGAAGGGGGTGCACGCTCAATCTTTCATCCCTTTGCACTCTTCTCCTGTCACTCTTTCATTCAGTGTCAGTCCTTCTCTCTCACGTGTGGACAGGGTGTGTCCAAACCTCTCGTTTCTCCTAGCGTTTCATCTCAGTCTTATTTATTTATGGTTTCAGTGAGCTGCCAAACGCAGGTGGTTTGTATGGAGCTCTGATGTCCCCTGGTACCATACGCTCAGTGTTTGCATAAAACCCACCAGAGACTGCCAAACCAAAGACAGTGAACCAAAAGAAATTCTTCCTGTGCACTTGGGTCAGTTCCTGAAAAAAAAAAAAAAAAAAAAAAAAAACACATTTATTTAGATTCTGATGACCTCCATCTTACTTATGGTTTTGTAATAAAATGTGTTCTATATAAGATCATAGAGAGAATCCAGTAACAAAAGAAACATAGTGTAGAAGCCAGAAATCTTTAAATGCCACAAGGACAACAGGCCATAGTATTGACTTCAAACTGATTGTGACCTAGACTCATAATTCAAATAATAATTACAAATCATTATATCTGTGCTAAAATTGCCACCACTACATTAGACATTGAAATATTCCTCTGGTGAAAGCAATATAAAATTTAGACAAATAGCAGCCAAATGAAAGATTCTGATTACCATTTGTTGACTCACACTAGACACAGTTTTCAATAAAACCTAATGGAGGATCTAAGTTCTTCAACTGGGGGCAGTAAGTGTCAAGTCCTAATTAATTAATCCCATTTCAACGGTTGAAAAACATTCACGAGAATTTATTCCGACAATTGCTTTTTTCAGAGTATGAAAAGACTTTGAATGGAGGCTTCATCTGGAATGTCAATTTATTCTCCAATTTAGCCAATTTAGTTTTTGCACAAGAATTATAGTAGATAAAGTAGATTAGTTAGAGCTAAAATACTGATCATTGTGGAATTCGTAAAGAAGCGTATCTGTTTATGGCCTTGTTCATCTGGAGTGACGAGCTGAAGTTAATGAAGTCATTCCTGTTGTTCGGGGTGTAAAATATTTTCAAAACACTGTTAATTCAGAGGAATCAGCCAGCTTTGTTTTATGCATTGAAATTTGGAAATTTGCTGTGAGTTACGTACCTGGTTTGGATGCGTTAAGCTGAGTTAGACTGAGTTTGAACCTTTAACATTTCATCTTCTTATCAATTTATCGCCTGTTCTGCTGACAGATTTCTTTATTCCTGAATATTCCCAGAAATCAAATTGATTTGTTAAATGGACTTCAGTAAATAACATTTATTGTGTGACCTAGTTCACATCTTGTTTGTTTTCAAATATTTTCTGACAATAACCTGGTTTATGTAATTTGTGCACTGTTCAAGGTAACTTGTGAATGGTTAATCCATTGTGTGTATGGATTTTTGGTTGAAATCTTAATTTGGATTTGTGTTTTTGAAGCCAAATGGTTTAAAACACAGTAAAGCAAAATTTTAGAGCCTTAAAATGTAAACCAACTTTATTAGTCTACAATAAATAGGTGCAATTAAGAGAATGTAAGACTTACAATCCAAAATCTAAACATTCACAAAAAATGTAAGGAAATAATCTACTAAAGTAGTTTTTATTGAAGAGTATATTTCATTCGCTATTTTAACTTTATCATTTTCCATTTCCAAACAGAAGGAATTTAAGGATTATTGTATTTTATTATATATATATATATATATATATATATATATATATATATATATATATATATATATATATATATATATATATATATATATATATATATATAATTTTTCCTGTTCTGTCGACATTTTATGTGATTCATCTTTCCATTCATTTATTGTTCACTGTTTATTCATCTTTCCATTTATTTGTTGTTCACTGTTCGTTATATCAACTTCATTTACAAAAAATTACAACAGTGAATAGAAAATATATCTAAATATATCTATAAATGTGTGTGTTTTTGTGTTCTTTGCCTCCAACAGACTTTGTATCTTCTGACTGACCTATCGACCTGGTTCAATGTGTTAGGCCAAATTTTATGTACTTTGTGTAGCATTGAGTCAAGAAGGTGTTACATATGCTAACATTTTTTTTTTTTATCACATAAGGCCAGGTTATTATACATATGAATAGTCTTTCATAGCTTTAACCGAGAATAAAATAGGAATGTGATGAAAATTCTGAAGTTGTTGTATCATAAATGCTCTTTAAATTAATGAGCATCTCTATGATTTCACATTGCATTCTTCTGTTAGGGAACGGTACAATGGAAGATTTAAACTGAGGGACAGAGAGATGGACTTATTGAGAGCAAAAAACATAGATATAAAAAAATCATGAAAATAAAGATAGGTATTTCCTATTAAAATTCTGTCATGTGCTCCTTTGTTAGCAGTGATGGCTAAGGTTAGTGCATTATTAAAACTGAAAGATTAAAAGTTCATGAAAAGACCAAAAATGTGGCTATTGTGCTGAAATGAACTCAAATGAGATTGCACAGTCAGACAGTGACAGCCAGCTGCAAGCGTATTAAAACTTTCTGGCAATGCCAAGTTTTTCATAAATCTCTAAAATGTTCTTTTTAATCACGGGTGAGAAGCTATGCACCTTTATCTCTTTCAAATGTAATGAAACAAAGCACAAGCCATTTAGCTTTCTGAATATTCAGTCTGTGGAAAACAGTGGCATATTTGTCAGATTATTTCACATTGTAAAATGTAATGTAATTTCTGACTGATAATATTCTCAAATACAATGCAAATGATACAAATGTGGTTCAAAAAGGTATCAGTACATACTTTATGAAGGTAAGATTTTAAATTAAACACAGACTTTGACAAAATAGGCTGTCTAGTGACATCTCAGGGTATGCAAAGGCCCTGAAGCCCTGATAAAAAATTTAAGTGTATGAAAACACATGCTACAGAACTCAATGACATGTGCAAAAAGTATAGCTGATTTACCAACGTCTATTGAGTGCTGCAATTGCATTGGTGTTTTTACATATTTCCCTTAATGAATATGTTATTTGGGGTGTGCTTACTTGTAGTGCAAATATATAAAATTGCCCTCACAAAGCTATTTTCAGCATTTTAAGTCATTTTGGAAATGATAAATACTTGTGTAAATTATTGACTGAAAAGCAGATATTGTGGGCCAAAGAGGATTCTCTCAGGTTTTACCTTATGCACACTAGATTTCTTTTAGGTATAAATTTGTGGTGTAATGTGGTTAAATGTGTAAATAACATTTCATCTTTGAATTCAGACAAAAATAATATAAATTATACCCTGGGTATTTAGTGAGATTCAATTGAGCTTCATGGCATTACCATATGCAAAAGCCTGCTTTGAATATGGGGGTGTCTAATGACCAGCTAATTTGCATGTCCATAAAATGCACACAATTTGTTAAACTGCACATGCAAATACCCTGTATTTAGGACCTTAAAAAATCAAGGCCCTAGGGTGCTAATTATTTGTGCACGTGTGTAGGTCTTAATCCTTTTGCATTTGCAAAGTTTCAGATATTAACGTTAAAAAACTGTAATCTGTTTACATAGTATTGATGAATTATTGTTGGTTTTTATGTATTTCTGCATGAACAGTTTCTCTTTACAGAGCTGCCTCTGCTTACATTCATTTCTCAGGGATAAAAAAAAAGGGTTTAATGTTATTCTATGCATGTAGGCAGCACTTCAAAGACTTGCAAAGAAATGAATACTACACTAAATACTATTCAAACAAGATTATGTATGTACTCATTTAATATTATATATATATATATATATATATATATATATATATACACACACATATATATATATATATATATATATATATATATATATATATATATATATATATATATATATACATATATATATATACATATATATACATACATATATATATATATATATATATATATATATATATATATATATATATATACATATATATATATATATATGTATATATATATATATTAAAATGTGGTCACACAGAGTAATGAAAAAGCTCTTTCAAATATAAATGTTTTTTTTTTGACTATCTGTCTTTTGACGGCAAATCAGGTGGAGGTTAGATAACGCTACTATTTAAAGGTGAGTGAAATAACAAGTGGATTGTGCTTAAGTAAGGTCTGTCTAGATTAAACAAGGCCCTAATATTCGAGAAGGTTCACCTGTATATTTAAATTACACCCCCCCCCCCCCATGTAGAACAGAGTACCCAATCAGGACACAAATGCTGTCACGTCTCAACATTTCATACAGTTTCTCATGGATAATGCAAACCATTTACTTGAATTATTAATGTGAGTATTTGCACACAATTTCAAGGCTCCATTACAATGATGCAGACAGGATTTGATTTAATTTGGGCAGATTAGATGCAAGCAGACAGTAGGTTGAGACGAAGGGTTAAGGTGATTAGGAGAGATAATCTTGGTCTTGGGTGGGTGTGATGGAGATGGAGTGAAAGGTTGTAATAGCCCATGTTTGCATATGAATAGTTCTCAGTGCAGTCAAATGAGCTGATGACATTGTTTTCTCAGCCTCGCTTCCTTCTGAAAGGTGGTGAGAGCTTCAGAGAAAATGCCAGGCCTTTTGATCACACTCTCAGTAATATCTTGACGGTGACTGCTAACTTCACCTGCATGCATAAATTATTATTAAAAGAACATTAGAAGCTCTTTCAGTCTAATTAAAGTGTATGGCAGTGGTATTTTCGGAACAACTCATCTTAGGCTATGTTGCCCCATACAAGCAGATTGCAATATCCATGTCAACACTGGAACTGAGAAGAATGGCTTCAATGTTTTTAAAAAATTGCAATTACAGATATGTTGAATGTCCTATATTAGAGATTAAGAGATCTGTCACTACTCATTTTTTGTAAACGTATGGGTCGGAAAAAAAAGATCACAGTTTCGACACTGTTAATAATAATAATAAAAAAAACATTTTGAGCATCAAATTAGCATATTATAATGATTTTAAAGCATCATGTGACACTGGTGGCTGATGAAAATTCAGCTCTGCCAACACAGGAATACATTACGTTTCAAAATATATATATTTTTTCAATAGCATTTGAATAAATGCAGCTTTGGTGAGTAAAGGAGACTTAAAAACAAAACAACAACAAAACATTATATAATCTTACCAACCCCAAACATTTGAATAGTGAGTGTAGGTATAAATGAATAAAAATAAACTGCTAATAAAAAAGGGGAAAAATATATATGTTTTTAGAACTATGATTCTATATAGCCCTTATGAAACAAAAATATGTTGCAGTATATTGGAAAATATCATGTAATATATTAGGCATACATTCTTATATATATTTATTTTTTCCAATATATTGCAATATATTGAAATCGGCAATCATTTGTATATTTTGCAATATATTATATAATATATGTATCATCAGCATATTATTAAATGTATTCAAATATGTAAAATATTAGAAAATATAAAGGGAAAATAATATATTACAATATATCACAATATATTATAAGAAATATATTGGTAAATATATTTTCCTTTCGTAAGGGAGGACTTTGAATGCATTGCTCTTTTTTTATATAAATAAAATAACCCTTATCAGGTTCTATTTAGAACTATTTTTCTATGTGTAATTGAAAATACATTTCCTTTCCTCTGAGGAGAAAACAGTGCAATTGTCAAAATGCAAAACTTACTTCAGAGAAGTTTTACACTCAGCGCCAAGAATGTTGTGCATTTGGAAGCACAGATGTCTCCAAATGGTCTACAACCTGTTAGAGAGACACATTGGCACTGAACCCAAACCAAGTCTAAAACATCAGGCAGTGAGAAGCATTGATTCATGCACAAAATTAGTTAATTTCAACCGAGTTGACTAATCTGCATAAATTACAATGACAATGACTCTTTTCAAAAGCAAAAACGTTTGCAGAAAGCTCAAAAACTTAGTTTGTACATGTAATATTTTAAAGAGACAAGTTATCATGAGCATCCCTTCTAGTAAAATACGAAATACACAAGGCAAGTATTTTTTTTATTGTCTTTACCACAAATAAACTGCACCATTTGTTCATGACTAATGCTCATCCACTCCAGCTGTCCGGTTCTTTTTATTAAAATCCATTCTTGCTCACAAGCCCTCAAACACTCATCCTCTTCCACCTCTCTCTCCATATCTACCTACTCTTCTCCCTCTCTCCTAGCTTTAAATCCTAATAGGTCTGACAGTTTTATTTTCTGTGCTGTAGATAAAATCATTATTGTCATATTCGTCCGCCTTGGCTGTCAGTGCTTCCAATGCATGCAGTTATTTGCGGAGGGCCTTCAAGCTGTCGTTTTGGGGATTGATGGGCCCCCGATGGCATCCTACTAACTCGGTAGCTCAGAAAAGAGGGGAGATGGACTGTCAGACTGACCCGAATAAAGGTAAGACACATGGGTGTAAATGACAGGGTCACTGATGCCTGCATACACTATTAAATTTGTACAGTAATCCACAGTGCTTTATTTTAGATGAGCCAGAATGACTCAGATGATAGCTATAAAAGAGCATTGTGCTTTGTATGCACCCCTTGAGAATACATTACTGTATAGGCTGTGACAGGCCAGTGCTTCATAAGCCTTGTGTCTTTATCTGAGTCGATACGCAATGAGTTCGGAATCGCTAAACAATGAAGTGCAAAGAAAGGTAAAGCATAATCAGTCGCACATTGAATGTTGAACATTCCTCGCTTGTACATTTGGTGGGCCTATAGTCCTTCAGGCATATTAATGAGCACTTCACTGAAAAGCATGAGAACATTTGTCTAGGCTTCAAGGCAGTGTTGGATGCCAGCCCCTGAAGTACCACCACGCTGTGCCCTTCGCTGAATGTTACTAAAAGTTTGATTTAGCGAGCTGAGTAGGGAATTTCAAAGAGCATTGTGCAGGCTCTTATTCTCAATTAAATGCGAGGAGCCTCCCCTCTTATACAGCTGCAGATAATGAAAGAGAATTACGCTGCGCACTGCTCCTTCACCGCTTTTATGGATCTCTATCCCATACGGACACTGTACCGGCCTTAATCAGATTCATAAATAAAACATGCCTGAGGCCCATGGGCAAGGACAGTGCCATGTTCACCACAGCTCCACAAAAAATTTAGATCATGAAAAAAGGAAAAACTTTAAAGGTGTAGGTGTATGTGTGTGTGTAAATGAGTGAGTACAAGTCAGTGAGAAAGGTTGGAACTAATAACCTGCTGAATTAAAGAAATATTTTTCTCCTCAGGAACAAACCGACAAGAGAAGTTACCATGACCTTCACCTATCTTATATGCATGCCTTGGAAGACAGCACATCTCACTAAGAAGCAAATTAGCTAATGCTAATCTCACTAAAGGCAGAACTTTGTACCTATTCAAGGCCAAGTAGCAAAACTGCAATCACAAGAGGACGCAAACTGGCCAAACACATCTGTGTGTTTAGCTGTGGCCAAAATATTGTGAAATGGGTGAAATTTGAAGGGACATCTGGATAATAATTTATGACCAAGGCACCAGCTGTTAGACACCCTGAAGCTGCTAGCGGCAAGTTAGGTGAAGGTAAAGACCATATGCTTTATTTTATTTTTTTAACTTATCAAACATATTTCATGGAGAATTTCCTTGCAAATAGTGGGATCAGAATTTACAAAACCAACACAACCAAGTGGGAAACTTTTTGCTGACAAATGCAGTTTAAAGACTAGACAACAAGGTTGTGACCCATTCAGAATTGAATTGGGAATGCTGAATTGGTGTTGAATTTTGAGTTGAGGCAGGAAACTTGATGCACAATTGCAGTTTTACTTTTGAAATTACTTTATTTTGGTGGTTCATTTTAGACATTCTACTAACTACCCAGCAGGCACAGGAAATCAATAAAACATCAGGTTGACATTGGACAGACGTTGAAAATGAAAATTGGGTTGATATCAACTTGACGTTGACTTAACGTTGGATTTTGGTCACACAACATAAAAACAACAAATATCAACGTCAGCGGATGTCAGTATTGGAGATCAAATCAACATTGACATTGAATTGACATTGAAATTTGGTCATCCGATGTGGCAACCAAAATTGAACCAAATATCAACTTATGACATCGTATGCCTGCAGGGTACAAGTAACTTTGCTAACACATGTCAAGTACCAATTCAAATTTACATTTCAATTGTTCAATTCTGAATTTTAAATAACCATATTATACTGTATATTTTGTGATTTTGGATATAAAAATAATACAAATAAATTAAGAAAAAAAAAAAAACTTCTGTGCCGTCCAGAACATTTCAGATTCTTGTTATAAGCCAGGTATCTGGCACTTTTCTTTTACTTAAGTCAGGAACAATGAGTTTTTCCTTGTCATTTAAAAAGCATACTCATGCCCATAAGATCCAAAAAATAGATGACCCGCTCAGCCCGCACAGTACGACAAGTGTGCTGAACTTTTAAACAAAAGGTCAGAACATTGTTAAAGAATAAAAAGGCATGAAATAGTAAAAGTTCAGTAAGAGAAGAGAACATGGTAGGAGGTGGGGAGGAGAATGAGTCTACGAGCAGCAGATACTTTATGGTAATTAAAACTGCACTCTTAACCTCACCTTGTGCACCATTGTGCTAATCCTCCCAGATGACCTGCGTTCACCTTCCATTTCACACTTTCATTTCAATTTAATCACGAGAAGCCAAAAAGCAACCTCTAATTGGGGTTCTTTTGGTCTGCCGCACCCCGATTACAGCTATGCTTTTGGGGGGGAAATGTGTGCCAAGACAGCCTAATGATGTTAATAACATTTCATCAGCCTTATCATCTGTCCTTGAAATAAATAGCTTCTGACCTGATGCGCATTTCAGTGTAATGTAATTGTGTGGATATGATTTATTTTACATAGGATGAACCCTTTTTTGTCCAGCTCCAGTCTGGTTTGTTTGCCTCCCAACCATGTCAGACTTGATTCTTGTTATATAGCGGTTTTGGGCACTACAACCAGCTAAGACCAGAAAAGTTCCTTTGGTTGTGATGCTTGATTACTCGAATATTACCGTGTGTTTGTATACAACATGGGGTTAAATTGGGTCAAAATGTCAGAAAAGTCACACCAATAGTAGCTTTTAGGGTTTCTCCTCCTTCAAAATGTAATTTAATCCAAAAATACATCTATGAAATCTTATTCAAACATGTATTGTATCTGAAAAACAAACAAACAAACAAACAACTTATCATGAGGACTATCATATCCACTTCTTTCTTTTCTCATTTCCTTGATATTGACCTGTCAATGGAAGCATGGTCTTTTTACCCAGTTTACCTTTGTCTGCCAGTAGATTGGACTCATTTGTATAGACTTTTCACACTCAGCCGAGGTCAAACGTAAGAAAAATGCTCCATCTGAAAGGCAGCTCATATGCTAAATCCATAACTGCAGACCACTGGAAAACACAATATGTAGTCTCAGTGGCGTATGTAGGGCATGCTCGACCCTTAAGGAGGTGGTTATTATGTTGTTGAGACAGATCTCATTATGTAGCCAGTCCTGCTGGCCTTCATAGTAGTAAAAATTACAGAACTGGGATTGGCATGTTTGACATGTTGCTTTAAAAGCGGGTGGCTGAAGGAACAGCTTATATTGTTGTGGTTGCTGATTGCTGTCCTTGATATTGAAGCCTAGACACATGCGAATGAGTGATATTACAAATGGAGGTGACATTTGCATCAAAACTATGAATTGCATTAAACCTAGATCGCACTGAAATATAAAAGTGGAGAAAGCCTTTTTATAAATCCAGCTTGTTGCATGCAGTTATGTCAAAAGGGACTACAGATCAAAATTAGCCAGTGTTGGCTAAATCTGGCACATTTAACATAGTTATGTATTATTAATGTGCATTGTCCCCGATTAAAATAAATAAATGAATGCAGTTGTAATATTTTTGAAAATGTAATAAACTAATGGAAGAGTTCACTGAGTTCACATTAATCCACCTTTATGTCATTCTAGAAATTGTGTGACTTTATTTCCATCACAGAACAATAAATAAATAGATATTCAACCTGATATAAAACTGAATGTATATCAAAATAATCCTCCATTATTTCTGAAAAAATAAAAAATTCACCTTTTGTGTTATGCAGAAGTTAAGTCATGCAAGGTTTGGTACAACATGAGGTTGAATAAAAGATGGCAGAAACATTGTAACATTTTATCTACATATGGCTCTTTGTCAGTGCTGTTCAGTGATCTTGACCTGTATCTGACTAGTCATGGTTTCTTAATGGCTGTATATCAAAAAAGATAGCAGTACTGTATTATTTTCTCTCATCCTTGCAGAAACCCTGCCCTGAGCTGACATCACATCTTCTCTGAAGGATGGCTGCTCATTCAGATCTCACAAAATGAATGTTTAAAGAAAGCTGTGATGCCACCAGGTAAGAAAACAGTACAACAAAGAACTGAGAAGCGTAGGAGGTCTGTGCTTTTAGCTGCATTTCTGTCCTCATGCCCTTTTTGTGTATATTCCTTTATGAATGCATTAAGATTAATTTGACCCCTTTTACAAATGCAGATTTTCCCATTTATCTCTTGGCCTCCCTAATCTCTGACGCTCATCATCTGTTCATTAAAGCTACCTTTGCCTGGATGCATTATTTGGCTCTGGAGTCTCTAAACAGGCTTTGTTCTTTATTACACAGTTGCCCCAGTGCATTCCGCAAACTCATTAAAAAACTATTAGCGCCTGTTGATTTTCAGATGCTCCCCCATTATTGGATAAGATCTACTCTCAGAGAGGCATTCACAAGGTACCTGCTCATTTTGTGCGTCTTTTGGCCTGCTCGTCCATTTGTGTGTCCAGAATTACTGCATGTACACTTTTCATTGGCTTGTTTCAACACACTTCTAAAGTGAACTGCAACATAGGTGTTTACATTTATGTGTATTTATTCATGCTGGCAGGAGCAATTTATATGTTTTACAAGAAAATACGTGTTAACATTCAATCAAAGTTTTCAATTCAAGTTTATTTGTAAAGTGCTTTTTATGATACAAATCGTTGCAAAGCAACTTTACAGAAAATGAAGTTTCTACAATGTTTAGTAGCTTAGTAACAGTTATTTATATGTATGGCAGAAATGTACAGATAAATCAATTAAAACATGGTTGCACTTTATTTTACAGTACGTGTACTAACATGTACTTATAGTGTACTTACAGTGTATTTATCTAAGAAATTTCTGGTAATACAAGGTAACTACATGGGGTAGGGTTAGGTTTAGGGGTAGGTTCAGGGTTAGTACCTAGTTATTACATAGTTATTGTAATTACTATAATAAGTACATAGTATGTACATGAGGAACAGGACTGTAAAATAAAGTGCTACCAAAAACATAATCAAAAAGACGATGAATACTATTAACAGAAATTATTATATGTCAACCCCATGGCAGATAAACAAATATAGAGACATTAGCATAGCTGCTGTTCCAACAAAGTAAAATTAATTTGTTTAATCCATTCTAAAGAATAATAATGCACATTTGATCAGATATAGCTGCAGTCCAGGATTATGAGATGCATTATTTGAATGCCTGGCCAAAAAGATGTGTCTTTAATCTAGATTTAAACAGAGAACTTAATAGGTAGTCAGAGCAGAGACTGCAAAATTAGGGTATTATGATCATATTTTCTTGTCCTGGTAAGGATTCTAGCAGCTTCATTTTGGACTACTGTACCTGTAGCTTGTTTATTGAAGATGCATGAAAACTGGCTAGCAGTGCATTGCAATAGTCCAGTCTAGAGGTCATGAATGCATGAACTAGCTTTTCTGCAACAGAAAAAGGTAACATGTTTCGTAACGTGGCAATGTTTCTGAGAAGGCAGAATGCTGTTTTTGTAACAGCGGAAATATTATTTTTAAAAATACATGCTGCTGTTTAATATAACTCCCAGATTTTCGACTGTAGAGGAGGTAACAGTACATCCGTCTAGTTGCAAATTGTAATCCAAGAGATTCTGTTTACAGTTTTTTTTGGTCCAATAAGTAATATCTCTGTCTTATTCAAATTTAATTGGAGAAAATTATTGGTCATCCAATTTTTTTACATTTTTAACACACTCTGTTAACTTAAATAATTTAGAAGTGTAACATTAAGCAGAAGTATTTCAAATGAGTTAAAACTGTATCCTGTTTTCTGAGTAACATTGAGAATATCACAATATACTGT
Organism: Carassius gibelio; assembly: GCF_023724105.1. NCBI lineage: Eukaryota > Metazoa > Chordata > Actinopteri > Cypriniformes > Cyprinidae > Carassius > Carassius gibelio. The sequence continues at coordinate 25,426,680 of NC_068409.1, read as the reverse complement.
TGCAACACCGCCACCACAACCAGTCTGACGGGGTTTTATAATTTCACGTTCATGCCCTTCTCACATTTCGCCTGGTCCCAGCTGTGTTGTAGCCCTCCAGTGCTGAAAGGGACCACTGTCTTTCTTTCTTTCTGTGTGCAGAAAGGAGAGAATATGAAGGCAATAAAAGTGCCATGCTAGGCCTGGCGGAACTGCAAATACATCAAGGGTTCATTCTCCTCTGTTTGCCATTATTCACATTTGGCAGCCACGGAATGTCACACCTGAGCTATCGGGGCTCCCGCTTTCAAGATATATGGTCAGAGTATTTCATGTTTGAAGTTATTTACCCTGTCGTTTGTTTTCATTTTTACTGATGTGGGTCATTTGACAGTTTGGAGTAGTTTCAAAGCTTTCGCAAACAAACACCTATATGTTATTGTGTCAGGAGCATGGAGATGGAGACCCATTTCCTTTGCCATTAAGTGTGTTGAAAGAATATTTGGGAGAAAACAAGCTACTCAAGAGTAGTAAAATACTCAAGATATATGGAGGAAATTTGCACAAAAATATTATGATAATGTGTAGATTTACTGTATGGGTTGTCATTACAGTAAAATCTCAATGTTGTAAGTCAAGGTGACTTCACATACCTTTATTAGGAATTTAATGTATAGCAAATCTGGACAGAATTCAAAGTATTTGTATCTTTATATCAAATTATCAGCAAATCCATTTGGATGATCTTTGAAGTAAGACTGATAAGACTTGTATTTTCCCATGGGCCATGCATTGTTCAAAACGTCTAACAAAAACTTTCAGCAACAGTACATTTTTTTTACATGTTTTAGTAACTTTTCCTCATAATAATGGAACTATATTGTGTGATTTCACTGCATTGTTTTTATTTCCATTTAATAAGAGTCTTGAAAGCAAATGATGAAGTACTACCAATAATTTCCTTCCAACCGGCAGCTTTTACATGGTATTTTCGTAGCCTTTTGTCTGAACTGTAAACCAAGGAGAAGAGCGGTTGGAAATGTTGAATAGCTCTAATTAAACACTCATGGTTGGAGTGCTGGCTGGCTAAGGCAAAAAGTTCAGCTCTGTAATGAAAATCACTCAGTGAAAAGTTTACGCTCTGCAAAGTTACAGTGGTTTTGGCTCTGCTGAAATCAATACACACTACCCGCCTCATTCTCGGCTGGAATCTTATGAACATTAAAGATAAAAAGTGCCTTTTCAAATGTGCATTCTGAAATCTTTAAGGTTTCTGGATTCAGCTATATTGCATTAAATTGTATCACATTACAATATTCATGCACAATTAAATTTTATTACGGGTAACTCATAAATGATTTATCCAAGTAACTGAACTGAGTTTTGGACAACTAGTTTAAAAAATCTCTACCCCAGACTATAATTCTCACATCAGATTATTGTATGCATAGTATATTACTATCTTCTAGTAACTGGGTTGTTCATGTAAGCAATATTACAAAAAGAAGTGTTGTTTTTAGCTAAAATTATTACCAACTTGACAACTAACTAAAATACATTAAAGTAATTACTTAAAAAAAAAAAAAAATTATAAATTAATAAAAATGACACAAGCACAATACAATTGCTAAAACCTGAAAATAGAAAAATAAGCTATAATGCTATAATAAACTATAATGGTATACAAATATTACTAAAATGACACTGAACAAGTTGATATTCAGACAGAACCATTATGCAAGAATTCAGTAAAAAAGAAACCTATATGGTGCAACTTACATTTTCAACAAAACATTGCTAGTAATTTTGTCTATTTTTGGTGCCTTAACAAAGTAAATAATTCCAAGTAAAGACAAAGCAGAGACAATCTGATTCTACAAGCAAACACATAGTGGTGTTCCAATCAGTAAGCCACTCACACACAAACCTCAAGGGACGTGATCAAACCCTTATACAAAACCAGTGATTCTTTGTTAAAAATCACAGTATGTTTATGAATACAACAATACTTAACATCTCTTAAGAAGGTGCTGCCTTCAGCTGCTTGTTTAGTGCAGTCTTATAATATGTTATTTGCTATTGCCTAACAAAGACTTACTGAGGTCAGGTCATTAGAGGAACAATTTGAGTAGCAGACTAATCAGGCATGAGAGGTTTAATCAATTTTCAACATAATGTTCAATATTTGAGCCATTGTGTGATATCAGATATTGTTTAACTCCTTCAAATCTCACCAGGGGCCCTCCATCTTATTTCCTCGTAAGCATGCAAATATATTCTAAATTTGTTGAGTTTAGCTGCCATTACAGTATAATTTATAGGAGGCACATTGTTAACCTTCTGGCCGATAGAAGGAGTAGAATTTGTTTAAAGATAATGAATGTTAATGAGATTAACTGTCTAAAATAAACAGTAGATGCATGCTTGCATGTTTGTGTTTGTTATGCAAAGACTGCTGAGTGTATACTTACTGATACTGCTTTATTGAATATATAAGGATTTCAATAAGGAAACAGAGAACCAACATATCCTACGATGTGTAAATAATTTCAGGTAGACAGATGATATCCAGCATATGTGTAAAATGGAAGAATTATTTTTTAAAAATCACTTGATTTCAGTCACTTTTTTTCCACTTTTTGTCAAAGAGACTTACATAAACAGAGTGTATACATTTAAAACTTTAAGATGGAAACAGAACAGAGCAATTAATAAGTTCTGTGATTTATTCAGTCATGGCAGAATTCCCAGAACGGTATTAAATATAGATTAAAGCTGCACAGTGCAAGATGTCCAAACACTGGGTGACTGTAGTGTCAGACCATGGTTCTTTTTCTTTGCGAGATCTGTTTGCTTTTTCTAGTCCAAATTAATACAGATACGTTAGAATGACCTTTCGAAGCATGTCATACTTTTGTTGAAAAAAAAAAAAAAATACGCTGTTTAATTTAGGTGCCGAAAATAATCTCTCCTGGTTAATTTCTCAGTGTTTTCATTCCAATGTACATCTGACACACTTCACCTGTGCTGTCATTGGCTTGTAAGCTTCTGCCACAGACGTCTGGACAATATTGAGAACCTATTCAGGCAGAAACAGGAGAATATGAATGAGATGAATATAATGTCTTTCTGGATGAGCCAGGGCAGTGTTATTTTCATGGTAGACTCCTCTCTTGTGAAAGGGCAATATGGTCCTCTTCCATATCACTGCTCGCTTGATGGGAGCCTCGTGGCTTCAGTGCACATCTTAACAAATAAGGGTCACTGGCTTGTGTCTGGCAATGAGTTTGATCTCCTCCTGTGCCATAAAGGAAGAGAGATGTTCTGTGTGTCTGGCTGGGTGCCAAATACAGGCAAAAATGTGCGAAGAAAATGATGCTTGATATTAAAATAATGAAGAGTTCCCTTGTGAAAAAGAGGTGCACTTAATTGTACTGAATGTGTGTTTGTAGTGAACATATTTAAAAAAATCTGTACTTGATAATATAATGTTAATTAAAAGGCCACTTAAGTGTACACTTTCATGTCCACATTTCTCAACAAACTTAAATACACTTTTAGAAAGTGCACTTAATGTCAGATGAAAAGTTTTACTAGTACATTTTCAATTGTTTTAATGATCTTTTGTCTTGCTTTAAATAAGTACACTTATTTGCTGTGCTTACTAACATACTAAATCAATACCCTGGCCAATCCTTTCACTATAATTAAAGTGAATGATGATACAGAGACAAAAAAACATTATAAAAGTGGATTTATGAACTATATTTTAAGCCTTCTGGAGCCAAATGAGAACTTTGTGTGAGGAACGAAAGATTGATATTTATCATTATTCACTGATAAACCTCTGTTGTTGTTCTTCAATCAAACATGGATCCATTTAGACAACATGCAAATATTTGTAGTCCATTCTGTAATCCATTTTGGAGTATTAACCATGGGTCTATATTTATTACCACTATTATTGGTTATAAATGTATTGTCTGTACCTGCAGCACAGAGTTGTTTTCAAGCTGCATGCAAAATCAAAGCAGCTTCATCATTGACAAGCGATAGATTACATTTGCCAGTTGTGTTCCCTACAGTGGATTGTATATCCACCTCTTCCAGTGTGCTTTGTTTTCTACCTAATAAAATATGCCATTACTATTTCAGTGTGAAAAAAACAACAACAAAATAATAATAAAAAAAAAGGGCAAACAATTCAGAGCATTAATGAATGTCAGTGAAAATTATTCTCAGTTTAGTTTATGTTAATTTCATTGAAAAATATTGTACTGTGGCACAGCGGTATTGAAAAGGGTCTATTGAAAAAAAAAGTACTATTTAAACAAAAAGCTCTGGTGTTTTTTTTTTAAGCTTTTCAAAACCCTAATTCTTATTCACATTAATTTGATGAGAAAAAGTGTCCATGATACAACTTACAGGCGGTAAGTTGTGCTTACTCCACCACTCCCTAAACTATCCATTAATTCACTACATAAAATACAATTTAAAGAGCCAGTAAGATGAAAATTCTAAGCTTCCTATCACTGTTTATAAGTCCTGTACAACAGGTTTATATCCATGCAAGGTTACAAAACATTGTCATTTTGCCAAAATATCATTTTAAAAATACCTAAATTCTCAGAGATCCCCAAACGGTTCGCACGAAGCTGTTCAAAAGATTCAGTTCCTTAAACCCCACCTTTCGGTAGCATACTGTGTTCTGATTGTTCAACTGGTTACTACACTTTACCACTTTACACTTTTTGGTTAATTTTCGTAAGGGAAAAACATAATAGCTACACATCTTTTATCATTCATCCAAGTAATAAAAACGATGACACACACTAACATTTTCATACTCATGTAAACACGTACATAACCAAACCAAGCACACAGTCTTGCTTCTGATTGGGCAACACAGAATTTCTTCTGTCCTAGAATACACTTCTTTTCAAAAGTTTCAGTAAGATTGATTTTGATGGGAGTCTTGTATGCTCACAGAGGCTACATTAATTTGATTTTAAAATAGAGTAAACACAGAGGTATTGTGTAACAACATTTCATTTAAAATGAAAAACTTTATTTGTTGACAAAACTCCAAATATACAAAATAACAAATTAAAATAGGTTTTAGAAATTAGATGTAGTCATTCATCATACATTTTCATCTAATTGACTGTATGCATCAGGAGAGGCTTTTAGGCTGAAAAGAGTCTTATTTAAGGGCTGAAGCTTGCAAACCCCAAGGACTCGGCCATGAGTTGTTTGAGGTTGATGAAGCAAAAGTGAGGCTCCAACCAAGGACAGAATATATATATATATATATATATATATATATATATATATATATATATATATATATATATATACATATATATATATATAATTATATATATATATATATAAAAGAGAACAAGTATAAACAGAACTGGAAGAGAGGTTGACGTGAGATAAACAGTTCCCTCGGTTTTAATTTATGTAATTATAAAATAAATCGTTTTGAGAACAAATTCAAACTTCAGCAGAAGTAAAATTAGCACATGGCTTCTCACGCCTGAGTGGTTCTTCACACCTCATAAACCTGACATTTTCTAAGGGCCCAGAACTCTTCACACTAAGAAAATTCAGGACGTTTTTTAATCAATTATCAAAACACCGCAAACAACGTAACCTTTGAAGAAAATGATTTCAAAATATTTAATTGCCTTAAGAAACAGGAAACATTTTATCTAACCTTGTTATTGTACTTAGATTTTGCAACAAAGATTTTTGGCTCTACAATAGTTAAGAATAAGAGTTGTAAATGATCAGAGGTTGCACATCAGTTGTTCTCTTTCATCTTTGCATTGTTCTGCAGTGTTTCATCATTTTGGTTGTGTGTCTTTTTAAAGCTGTTATCTCTTTATCATTACATCGTGCATATATATATACACACACACACACACACACACACACACGCACACGCACACACATATTAACAGAACATAGGATAATATAAATCAATTGCCTTAAGTAACATATACTTTTTGTCAAGTTTTAACGCTTTAAAAATGTAAAGGCTGCTGTTTTCATAGATACATGTTCTTCTTCTATAACTGCCCACTGCAAAATACAGTATCAATATGGATTAGAGATATTAGTGTTAAAGTAATTTTTATTCATTATGGTATGTGGTCTGATATAGTGATCATGTCGTTTGTGGATCATTGATAACATGCTACTGTTATATATATATATATATATATATATATATATATATATATATATATATATTATATATATATATATATATATATATATATATATATATATATATATATATATATATATATATATATATATATATATATACACATAAACAGTCTCTCCAGCTATAAATAAAAAATAAAATAATTACACAGCAAAATTAACACAGCGCTAAAGCAAGCTGGGGCATAGATAAATTAAGTGTTTTCAAATTGAATAAAATAATTAAATGTCCTTTTTAATTACAGACTTAGATGGATTAACAAACTTTTACACTGTAATTGAAAATAAGAATAATATTATATTATTTTCCAATACACCAACCAAACAGGCTAGGATCCAGCCAGCAACTGAGCTTCACATTTCTTCATGATGATTTCAGGGAACTCCTGCTGGAGGAAATTGAACCTATTTAGGAAAAAATATTTGCTGAAGCTAATTAACTTGTCGCTTCTACTTGGTCACATGCGAAGAACTCTTAAAAGGAGAGTCATTAATTCCCTAATTAAGAAACAAAATGTTGATCAGTGTGATTTGACAAATTATTACCCCATTTCAAACTTTCATTTTATTTCCAAGCTTCTGAACAGTTCTGTTGCTCTCCAGTTGTGCCCAGTCGTGCACATAAATGACATATGCGAGATGTTCTGGCACTAGATAGACTGTCTTTATCACCATCTGACATTGTAGCATCTTTTTTCTTGCATATTTGGATGTCAGTTCAGTACTGCACACCACTGACAGCAATATTCTCTCTGAAAGACATTTTGGGAATGAGGTTCAACTTAGTGTAGATTCGCATTAAAAGAATGAGAAGAAATAAGGCCGATGATGTCATTAAAAAAATGTCAAGTTTTAGTGCTGCAGAGATATCAACCTTAATTAGCATTAGCATTACTAGCCCCGGCCCGACAGGTGTCGTAATACCAGTTTCGGCCATGGGAGGCGGTATGCGGGCAACATAACCACCAGCCAACCTGCAATACACGAATAACTAGCACGGCTTGTGGGCATGCCTGAACCTGATTTCAATTATGTGGAAAGCACAGCCCACTACTTCATTTCAGTTCAGGGAAGAGAGCGGAAGAATGATTGAAGCCCTTGGCAAGAGACCACCACCCGCTACAGGGAAACAACTGCGCTCGGAATCACAAATCAAATCCGATAAAAAAAGGAGCCGACCCAGAGTAAACATCAGCACTGCTTTTAATCGCTGGAGACAACTGATGGACCTGAAAGAAATGAGGTTCGACTCAGAACTTGCAACATTTCTTTTGGATTGGTAAGTAAGATGCTGTTAGTATTTCGCTAGAAGTTTGTTTTATATGTTTGTGTATTTGTTTTCAGGAAGTTATAAAATAGAAATGTATCGTAGGCTGTTCGATAAACGTGCTAATGTTAGCGATGGCTAACCGTAGCTGCGTTTGATAATTAGCTAGCTATAACTTAAGGTTACCCATTTGTTTATATCATAACTAACCTGCTCTGTCTAGTCTGTTGGTCTCCGTGTCCTCTTTGCTTCTTGGTTTTTCTGTGCGTGAAAAAATGGATGTGTGGCGTGAAAGCGTGTGAAAAGAGTCAATTGCGTGTGTCTCACTGTGAATGCTTGAGAGTTGGCACATCAGTTCCCAAGCAGAATAAAGGACAGGTTGATTATTGCTGTTTAGCGTTTGTATTAATCTATGATGTGTCCCTGTTTGCGTACAGGGACATAAAAAATAAATTAAAAGTGATACGTGGACCAAGGTGTCTGAGATTGTTAATTTTTAGTAAAGGATCCTAATATTTCGTCCACAACAATATTTAATGAGGTTAACTTATAACTCCTTGTGGTTAGCCTGCACGAGATCAACAAGCTTGTTTGCTTTGCGGCCGCTTTAAATACAAAATAAGCATTCGATCTACGTTAGAGCGTCTGAGCGCTCACAAATCTTTCTGCAGCGTCGTGAGCAGAGCGGCAAGAACGATTTTTGACGCTCTAGATGCCGGCGGTGTGAACGCACAGTTAGGCTTCGGCTATGGCTGTAGTGTTGTTGTGAAAGTAGGGGCGGAGCATAGAGACTATGCCGTTTCTCGTTTGTTACTCTAGAGTAGACCAATTCACTTTATTGAGGCATACTGCCCTCATCTGGTATGGAATGTGGAGTATGACTTGATTTTTTTTGCCAAACATTACAGATGCCACCTTTAAAGGGAACGTTTTACAGTGTCAATATAGCATAAGTAAATTAACAATATGTATTATTTTCTGTTACTTTCACCTAGATTTTGTGTGTCAGCAAAAGTCCACTGGATTATGTAAAATGCACCATTTATATATATATATATATATATATATATATATATATATATATATATATACTAATGCATAGACAGGCAGCTTTTAGCATAGCCAGCATTGATTTGCACCTTTAGAGCAAGTGGATTATTTATCATAGATTTTACATGCCAAAACAAACTTTTTGTTGTATTCTGACAGGTGTAAAGATAAAACAGACATGACCCAAATTTTGCAAAAATATATGAGCAAACAGAAACTTACATGATGTTGTATCTCAATAGCAAATGAATATGGAATATCAGCAACATCAGCATAAGCTAATTAATATTCATGAGCTGAACCCTCTCTGTGTAGAGACAACTTGGTAGTTCTTTCCATTTCTTCCTTTCCCCAACATAAGTATTTTTTTCATTTTTTGACATTATTTTCTTGTTCCTGGAATTTGATTGGCTTCTTCTTAAAAAGTTTTGTTTTTATGTTGTGATCTGAGTTTAACTGAATAATTTCTCTTTCAGAGAAAAGCACAACTGCATTTGTTCTATTTCTTTAACTCTGCTTTAAAAATAAAATAAGCAAATTTCAGGACCAGTTTCACCTTCGTCTTGTATTTTACGAACATACGTATTGAACTAGGCATTCCCAGTCCTTCCATTCAGGAAAAATTTACATCATACGGTAGTATTGATGTCTTCAGAAAACCTTCCAAAAATATGGAAGACCTTCCTATGGCATATGTTTTTTTTTTTTATCTTTACTCATGCTCAGCAAGTTGACCACATTCACTGGAATAGATATTACCTAAAAGATAAACCCAGCATTGGGTCTGAGCCTGCAAATAAACATGAGTCTTTGACATACATGAAACGTGCTGAGTGGGAAATAAAAATGATTGACCTAAAGGAAAGTTGTTTTAGTAAATTGCTACTCAGAACACAATAAATGCAAGCTTCACACAAATATCAAAAATAGCTCAAGGGAAAAACAAAGGCTGTTCCACATCTTTCTTATTATTCAACCCATTAATACACCCATCCATCTCCCCTGCTGGAAAAGAACAGCTTTTTTGGTCACCAACAAATGTTGAGTTTCAGATGCTGATCTGCTCATTATGCCTGCTTACATTTTTAAATCAGCTAAAGAAAACAAAACAGTAAAGGAAATACATGTATGTCAGTTATCATCGATTCAAGCTCTTTTAAGACTGGAATAATAAAATACTTTATAATGTCATGTAATAAATTGTTCTTACACAAACAATTTGGTTCTTACCTTTTTTAATTTATTTTTTACTGTTTATATGACTGTATGGCATATTATGTTACTTGGTTTATGTTACTGTATGCAATCCTGAAACAAATGTAAACAAAAATAAAATATGAATGTGGTAGGTTGCTATCACAGAGATGATTCTTTACTAACTGAGTCTGAAATTTTATTGGAAGTTGGCGGCATAATTCACCCCTAAACAGTAGCTGGTCCCCACTAAAAAAAACAAAGAAACAAAAAAAAAAAAAAAAAAAAAAACAACAAAAAAAAACAACGAAGAACAGAAACTTTCTGGAGAGAAAAAAGTACTTCAAAACATTCTTCAATATAAATGGGTAAACAGGAGGAGGCTGGGCCTTTCGTGGACCAATGCATCATTATTGGCAAAAATAAGTTTGGCAATGAGAGTTGTCATTTGAGACGAAGAGGTCGACCTCTGCCATGCCAAAGAACTCCTAGATTTTCGGAACCATCTGTGGGTGGGGCATCCACTCTTCTGAGGAGACGTTGCTCCAAGATAGTATGTCTGCTCCTTGGTTCAGTGCGCCGGGCACATGGGCTGCCCTCAATGAATGCAGGTTGAGATGTGTCCATTCCAAGAGGCGTTTTACCATCCTGAAAAAAAGACGTTCCGAGATGAGCCCGCTTTGCTGATTTATAAATATATGACACCACTGTCATGCTGTCTGATCGGATTAGCATGTGTTGTCCCTTGTGGAATGACAAGAAGGTCTGAAGAGCTTGACATACTGCCGTCAGTTCAAAACAGTTTATGTGTAGCTGGCCTTCCACGTTTGTCCAGGAGCCAAAGGTCGACCTGCCATCGCACGGAGCTTCTCAACCTGTGTTGGATGTGTCCGTCAAGACAACTTTCCTTCTGTAAACCAATCCCATAGTCATGCCCTGCTTGAACAACTGTAGGTCCTTCCAGGGGAACAGGGCCGTCACGCAGGCCTGGCCCACCCTGATGCTGATGTGTCCATAATGCCACACATGGGACGGAATTAAATGTTTCAACCAGTACTGAAGGGGTCTCATTCTGAGCAGGCCCAACTGAAGTACCAGTACTGCAGAGACCATGAGGCCCAGCATCTTTTGAAACCTCAATTTGTAAGAGAGCCACAACTCAGTACATCGAGAAAATTAAGTTCATGATAAAACAAGAAGGAAAAAATTTATAATGAATGGCCTGTTAGAACTTCCATAAAAAATTAAATGTGCTCATACAGAAATCGACTTTAAAAACCAACCAATGAAACAAATCAGACTACTAGCCAGGACTGGATGAACAGTATCCTCTTGATATCAAACTGTCATTTAGACTCAAGAACTTAGATGAAAAGAAAGTTCTGTTCTTTTTCTCTTACTCAGTATTTGCAGCATTTATAGACCTCAAAGTTGACTTTTTATTCTATTACCCTTTATTCTGTTGAAGCGGGTAGGCTGGAAACAGTCTATTCTGCTCCCTGTCATGGTGAAAAGTCTGTCACAAGTGCTCTGGGGGCGAACTATACAATGGACTCACAGCATGGCACAAGAAAAGAGGGCATGATTATACTTAAAGGGATAGTTCACCCCCCCCCCCCAAAAAAAAATGGCATTAATTAATCACTCTCATGTCGTTCCAGTGGATACTCTCCAAAATGCCGCTAGGGTGATGCGGAGGAGACGAATTGTTGAATAAAGTCATTATTTTTGTACAAGAAGTATTCTTGTTGCTTGACGTGAGGGTGAGTAATTAATGACAGAATTTTAATTTTTGGGTGAACTATCCCTTTAACTAACTGGCACACACATGGATAGGATATGCCTCATGGCTCCAGACAGAATTTTAGTTTTCCCATGATTTGATTAAGAAGGCCTGTTGAAAACAAGTATAGTGGTGTGACCTGTGATTATCAGACTGCTGAGGCTTTGATTTGGTCTGTAGCATGGGCTTTGGGCTCCTCTCTTGTTAAAAATAAAAAAGACACCTGTTCATCTGCAAAACAAAACAAAACAAAATCACTATTGGGTTTAATTTAAATTTATGAACTTTTTTTGATGACCGGTGAAACGTAATCATATCATAATTGTATGTTTTTATCAGTTATTATTCTAAATAAATTAACATGGCTTGATAAGTTTCATCTTTTATTTCTGTATATGACTGTAATTAAACGTGACATCAAATTTGATTGAAGCATACCTATGTTAATTGTTTAACAAGATATAGTTCAGGAGCACTTTAAAATAAGATTTCACTTTAAAAAAAATAAATGAGTTATATTATTATTTGAACTAACAATGAAAAATACTTCTAAAGTATTTAAGTAAAATGCTTTTTTTTAATTAATTTTTGTTTGTACAGTGCATTTTATGATTTTTTTCTAGATAACTTTACAGAAAAAGTGTTTTAAGGTGTTTCAGATATTATAAATATACAATTTGAGTGAATTTGAAAAAAATAAAGATACCCCCCCACATACACCAACCTTGCGTTGTGCCATCTCAAGCAGGTATAATATGACAACACAACTTGTTCAAATTTATTCTGGTGTGAAATCATTTATAATATCACCTTTATTCTGTATACTTGTAAAGACATTTGTACGAAACAAGGAGTGGTTGTACATAGCAAACCACCATATATTAAACTGAGAATCCAAAATAAATCTGTTGTGGGAGAGAGAGAATTACATTTGGGCAAATGATAATTTACAGCTCGTGTGGCCTGTCGGAAAAGGAGGAGAAGAGAAATGAGCTGAAGGGAGGTGTAACATGGGACTTTGTGCATGATGTCTGACAGCATATAAGTTGTGCATTTCAATTTTTTAAGCAGTTGTAATGATAAACACGGTGACAGGATTTCCCGGGTGCCTGTTTTGATACATGTTGGCGCTCCAACACCATAGCAGTATTTAATATGCATGTCAAAATGCCATGTTTTGTGAAAAAAATGCTCATAGATTGTAATAAGGTCAAAGCTGTACTTGGAAGACCAAACATCACATTTTACCATTTCATCTCTCCGAGTCTCCAACAAATGGCTTGCCATGATGACAAAAAAAAAAAAAAATCCAGACTGGGAATTTCAGCCCCACCGTCTGGTATTGCAAGGTAATGTGTTGCCATGGTTTCCAATTATTTGGGCAAATTGAGGAATCAGAAAGGTGTGAGACAATTTTAACTACTTCTGCTGTCCTCTGTGTCCTGCTATTCCTGAAGTCCGAGTCCGAACGTTTTTCCAGATCCATCTCACTGCTCTGCTGACAGCTGCTTTAATATACAGAGTGCAATTCAGATTAATATGCAAATATTCTTCTCTAAGTATGTTTAAATGTCATTGTACATGGTATGACATTGTGCACTCATTTAATCTTAGTCATAGTACAGCATATGCAAAGCACAAATCTGTCAGTTTAGGGTGAGCAGAGCTGATGGCCCGCAGTCACCTCTGCCCTAATCCGCTCTCATGCTATTTTTTCATGCTCCTACGGTTTTCTTCCCACCTTTGACGTGTGTGTACACACACCATCTGACTGCTTTTACCTCTCTCTTACACACACACTGCACATTCAGTTGACAGTACCAGAAGATCAGAGAAGAGAATTTCAGGGACCAGAGATGTAATGTGACAGGTACGGAGAATAAGCGCATGGAGACTTGGTCTTACGTCTGAAGCTATCAAAGGCTTCAGTTTGGGGAAAGGGTTGACATGAAGAGGTGAGAATACTGACTCTGTAGCTCTCATATACTCAAGGACAGTGGTTCTCAAACCTCTCCATGAATTACCCCCAGCACTGCACACTTTGTATGTCTCCCTATATCTGACACACCCACTTCAGGTCTTGCAGTCTCCACTAATGAGCTGATGAGTTGAATCAGGTGTGATATATGAGGGAGACATACAAAATGTGCAGGGCTGGGGGTACTCCAGGACAGGTTTGAGAACCACTGCTCATGGACATTACACTCACCAACACTTTTCTGGCTTGTTTAAACACAAGATTCACAAAGACTACCCAAATCAATGCAAGCACTATTAATACAGATGTCAAGACTAAAATTTTTTTTTTTTTTTAGGATATTCAATTTAATGTTGAACCAACCAACTAGCCAAACAAACAAATACATTTTGGCTCAACGATTAATTTTGACATTGCCTAGACAAAGATCAAAAATGTAAAAAAATTGTTTTACTGTTAACAATTAAAAAAAAAAGGTTCAGTTTGTTAGCATTAGTTAACTAAACTGGTAAACATACAATTAGAAATACTTAAATTAAATTTAAATTTAAATTAAATTAAATTTATGCATTTAGCAGACGCGTTTATCCAAAGCGACGTATACAGTGCATTCAGCCAAAGAAAACAAAACATTTTTACCTATTATGTGTTCCTGGGGAATCAAACCCCTAACCTTGCGCTTTATAATGCAATGCTCTACCAATTGAGCTTTAGGAAAACACTTGTGAAGAATTTATTAATCCTTCTAGTATTACCTAAAATATTAATAAACAAAATCAATAAATCAATAAATCAATCAACAGTAATATGTGGCTATTAAAATTGTTTAATGTACCTGAGCTAACGTGAACTAATAGTGAGGAATTGTATTTTTCTTTGTTAATGTATTAACAAATGGGACCTTACTGTGAAGGATTAACCATTTGTTTCACTGACATCCTGAACCTAACAATCAACATATTCTGAAGGTTAAGAACCTCTTTTCACAAACATTTTGTATTCATGATATTCAAAACCCCCCAAAATGTTGGCTTTCTAAAAAAAATATTGGAGAGAGAATATTGCTGTTGAATTAATTTCACGTGGAAACATGGAAAACAGTGTAAAAACTTCATGCAAGACTAGCTGCCTGTCACTTGTTCGTGTTATTGTGTAGCCTTGTGTCCCTGCACACGGTACTGATGGCTGTATTCCAGTAAGGATTGTAGTAATTGACTCTGTGACCAACATCCTACTCCAGAGAGGCTGTTTGGAGGCAGTAGGTAGGTTTCTCTCCTCTCTGGAGACTTCACATCCATGCCTGAGCATTAATTGGATCTTTTTAATGAGTGTGTGGATCTCTAGGAGCTCAGACACCACGTTTGTCCCCAATGATGAAGTGGATTTCTGAGAATCTAAGCATTTCTGTCCCAGCTTTGCTCCTCCACGGGTTTCAATGATTGGCTGTTCTGCTTTGACCTGTTCTTATGAGCGGAAGAGGCTCCGTAGAGGACAGGAAAGTAATAATACACCTGATTCAATGAAACTGAATATTATTTTAGAAGATATTTCTAACTATTCACTCTAACACTACTGTTAATTTCATTTTAGAAACCATGGATTTTGTGTGCTATCCAAAAAAAAAATAAAAAAATTAGAATTTGAATATGTGAGGCAACTGTTAATTTTTACCTTTCTGTGCCATCTGCTGCTTGCCATCTAAGACAGATGGGTATCCCATCAGCGGACCACTCATGCCCTCCTAGGTCTCCCCTGGCATGCCCACTTCTCCTCCCTCCCCAAAGCTTTCTGGTATCACACTGCGGCCAACAAGGATTAAAGAGCGAAGAGGGAAAACATGGAAACAAATGTGAATAATTCATCGCCATCTATTTGAAATATCACGAATGTCATTCTCTAGATTTGGGAGGCAGGGGCTGTAAACAGCGTCAACACAGTTCTAATTAAAAGTTTAGATGTCGTAAATTAAACATCAGCAATATTGCAGATGGGCCAGTGCCTAAATGATATTTAAATGATAAACTGGATTACATACCGTGCGTTCACTGCAACGATCCTTTTGTTGAAAGAAGAGCAATTTGCAAGAAAATTGCTGTGAAAATGGCATCCTGCTGAATCAAATAATCTAACTGGCATCCACTGTGCATGTTAGAAAATAATAATAATGGGTTTTAAATGTGGGCTAAAAAGGTGGACAGTGATTAGTTGTTTGTTTAGTGCAAAAGTAAAAAAAAAAACAAGACAGACTAAAAAAATAAAATAACAGTCATTATTTAAACAAAGAGCAGATTAGATACACCACATGCTAAGTGAAACAGTCGTTTTCGCTGAAGCTTAATCCAAAAGGGAAATACGTCATTGGCATAACCACAAAGTGTAAACCCTACATTAGTTTGAACTATTTTAAGGGGTGACCATAAGGAATCAGTTTTAAACATCCTTTTTGTGACTCTTAAAGATGATTTCTAATAATTACTTTATGTATGCATGCTAAAAGGAATGCAACTACAAAAAAGGTGTCTGAGCAGCACAATGAAAGGCAAACAAGTACAGAACAGGATTAAAAAGCTTTTTATACCTTCATGAGAATCTGTCTGCACAGACAGTGCTCACCTAAATGTAGTAACCTTCATGTGTCGCTTCATACTGATGAAATCTTCTCAAGGAGAGCGGCTCATTGTTTTAATTGCTTCAGTGCATGTGTGCAGCTGTTCATATGAATTTTAGCACTCTGTAACAAAAGAGACAGTCTCTTTATATGGAAATGAAAAGAACAGAGAAGGAGGCAGAGAGAGAGAGTGAGTGTGTGAGAGAGAGAGATAGATAGAGAGAGAGAGAGAGATAAAGAGAGAGAGAGAGAGAGCAGAAAGTGGGAGACGGAGAGATTGGCCAAGTGTTGTAATGACAGCAATGTTTAGAAAGCAATCAATTTGGAATTACAGTACACTTAGGATACAGGACTTCTTCACAATGAAGAAGCTGTATTGAAGACTGTTTTGCTCAACAAAGGCAGTATAATTTAAACTAAAAACTATGTTTTCAAGGTTAGAAGTTATTGTTATATTGTTATTGTAATAAGAAAATGTGGGTATCTTTAAGGCTGGAATAAACTGCTCAATTTACCCCGGTTTTCCGCCGCTAGTTGCTGAAAATCAGAGCCAGTCTGTGGATCTAAGTTGATAGATTTCATAGAAAATCAAGTAGTGTATGATGGTCACAGACAGTTAATAATGTTTGATATTTTGAACTTGATTTTAGAATGCATATTGTTTTCAAATAGAACCTTATAATTCCAAGGGGACGATTTGTCACACATCTCCTAACAAGGCACATGTTTCTGTTTCTGTTTGATTGAAACATTGTTAAAGTCAGGTAGTGTATGATCCTCAGTTGTTTAGTGTATGATGGACAGTTTTTCTTCTGTGGCAGAAAGTTGGTAAGTGTATGATGCCCAGTATTTTAAGATCTGTTCAGTTTTTAAAAGACATGTAGTGTATTCCAGCATTTATCCTATTTAAAATCTTAAAAACAAAACAAAACAAACTGGTATAATATATTTTGTAATTTACCTCAAAACTTAATTTAAAGATACAATTTTAAATTTAAAGTAGTTACGGTTAAACCACCTTAAGAAAAAAAAGTTAAATTAAAAGCATCCATGACTATGCTGTGTGTATCTAGGTGAAAACAAAAACACTTTATTTGGCCTTCCGAAAGTAGATGCCTTTAGGAATCTTTAAGTGTACTTACAACAGAACAGCAACACATTTTACGTGAACCTGATGACTGTTTCATGACCCTAGACGAGGAGGTAATTCTGACTTTGCTATGACAATCTGCCGCTTCCGAATCATCGTTTGTGGCTTGAGTACTGCAGACACATACAAGTTTCAACAAAGTGTCTGTCACGCAACTCTGTATAGAGGGCATAGAGGGCATAGAGGACCTACAAAAATGTACAGTATTTGAAAAATACTGTTAAACCAAATACACAAAAAAGCATCATAAGGCCCCTTCAATGAATCTCTCCAAAAGATTCACAAACTCACAAGTTACCACTAGTTTGTGTCAGTCGAGTGAATCATTTTCCGAAGTGTCTGAATCTGAATGAACTGACTTATTTACTGAAATGCAAGTTATAATTGCCTAGCAGCAATGTCAAAAGAACACTCCATTGACAATGATTTGACTAACTGGTTATCCAATTTTAATCAGTCATATTTTTCTGCCACAATATCAAACTGAGTGTTTGAAAGAATGTTATTTTTGACAGCAAACACTACAAAGGTTTAGGTTGAGATTAAAAATATACAGTAATTATTTTAGTAGCATGGGTATTTCCAGTTACTACACCCCACACTGATCATGGCATTGCTTTTAGGAAGCCTCAGTGACCATCTTTCAGTCATCATAATGGACAGAAGCACTTTAGATGACCTATTGCATAAGGGTACTGGGGGGTGAACTAATTACAAGTTTAGCTCGGAAGCCCAACAGTAAATCATAAAGAAAATCCTGACAGGGAGAATAAAACCTTATTTCAGGGAACATATTACCTGTCAATCAGAGGCAGAGCAGGGAGTGGTTTAGAGCCAAAGCTCTGGAAAGGTTTAGATACTGACTGAAAGGCAGAGCAGAGGGAGGGAGCACAGCTTTGGCGGCGAGCCCTCACAAGCTTGTTTCTTACATTTTGCAAAAGGAGTGAGTGAAACATTTGGATATCGCAGATGCACACCTGCACAGCAAAATGAGAGAATGCTCTGAAGAGGGGCCTGTGGCTATGAATCAGAGAGAGGGAAAGAAAGAGAGAGGAGGTATAAGGAATGAGCGTTAGAAGGACTGGTGAAAAGATGAGAGCAAAGAGGAGAACAAAAACAACAAGGGGGAAAATAAAAAGAGAACTAAAGGTATAGAGAGCGCAGGTGATAAAAAGACGATTAAAAGACAGAAGAGAGAGAAAGACATACAGTGAAGATGCAGGAGGATAGACAGCCAAGCACGTCCGACTCATTTTAGCAGATCCTGCCACATCTCTCATCTCTCAAAGGGAGGCACATTTCCTCAGGCTTGGAAAATGGTGCTGATGCAGAGAAGACTTGGAGAGATGTTTAGTCAGGTAGAGGCCATGAAAATGTCTGACAACTTATTTCTCCCACCGCTCCTACCTGAAGTTTTCTGGTGCTGCAAAAGACATCTCCTGCAGGTTTTGTTTGTGTAGTGATATTTTGAAGTTTCTTTTATTTCCTGGTATTTTTCCATTGTAAATTTATTAACTCAGCAAGGAAGGACCTGATCTAAACTTTTCAGCTATGAAACTAATTATTTTAATCTGTGATCATCATTGTGCCCTATACTCAATCCAAAGTTCAGAACATTTGAAACTGGTATATTAAAGGGAACAGGGCTGTTATTTTGAATCAGAATTTGACCTTAAAAATGCAACATTGTAATTTGTGCTTGTAACTGTTAAAAATGTTGTGAAAAAAAAGGTCCATTTAACACTGCTGCTAAAAGACTTGGAGTGTGGATGATGGAGAATGTTGTAGTGTTTTTGAAGAAGTCTCTCATGCTCACCGAGGCTGCAAAAATACAGTACAGCAAAATTATGATATGATATGAGTTCTTGGTTAATAAAAAAAAATAAAAAGACTCCCTCTTCACATGGCCACCTGATGAAACACATACACAGCAGTATATACTTTAAATTTTATTTTCAACCTTGTGGGGAAGCTCTTTGTGATGGGATTCAGCTGATTTTTGGAATGACTCCTAATATGGCCTGTAGTGTACCTGTAGTGGCACTCAATGGCACAAAAATGTAATTTGGAAATCAATCTACGCCATTTCAAATAAGTGAAACAGAGAAAAAAGTAAATTCAGGGAATCAAAACATACAAAAAAAAGAGATAAAAATTTATAAAGAGATGGTAAAATAAAAAAATAAGAAGAATAGAAAATAGAGGGTCGTATTGGTGAGACAAAAAAGGAGTAAAGTGAAGGAGGAGGAAAATACTTTTTAAAGAGAAGCAAGTGTGGCAGTTCCTAATGCAGCTGTCAGTGCTGTGCTTGGGTTGCGGATACACGCCGTCAATGCCGCTCGGGATTCTACCGCTTTTAAATGAGCCGCAGCCAGGGGGAACGCCAGCCTGTCGCCCCGCGACGACACCAGCTATGATTCACCGTGCCATAAATCTCGCAAGGGAAATCTGCCTGGTTTTGTTACCCCTTGCCCCTCCCATCCTAACCTGAGATGTAGTCATAAACGTCTCCCTCCACTGATGGAGCTGAGATAGACTGACAGAAGGAGAGGAGCCCCAGACTTCCAGTTAGAGGCAGGAGGAAACGAGCAAAGATTTCAATACTTTTCAAGGATCTATAGGCTGTAATTCTCCTAATTTCTTCTTTTCCTTCTTCACATAAATAAGAGATTATGCAAAGGTTGTTATGTCACTCTTAAATTATCTGATCCAATTGAGTACCATCTAGTGTAAGCCGCTCAACAAAAGCCCAAGGTTGTTGTGGACAAGGCTGTTTTAAATCAAGCAGAAAGGCACTGAATGCGTCATTCACTAAATGCTGCTAAGAGGCTTTCGTTTCCACCTCACTCGGTTGTACACTGTTTCATTACTTTCATCTGCTTCATAGCGCTGTTTTATAAACTGCACACAACCCGATGGGCTCATTACATATCTCTTTTTAAAGTGTGTGTTTGTTTCTTTGTGCTTAATGAATATACACCTGTGCAGTGAATAGAGTTCCCATAGAAACTGTGGGAATATATATATATATATAAATATAAAATCAGCTTTAAAAAGAAAGCTTATTGACACTGACTCAAAACTCATGTACCCATCCATTCCCACACAGACAAATCTATATGTGGATCTAGGGATAAAATAAAAAATAAATAATAAATAGGAATCGGTTATTTTAACATTGCTTAAATTTGATTTGCCCAAATAGGTGCCCTGCAACTTCTAAAATGAAAAACTGGTATTTATTAAGAAATATATGGTAACACTTTAGAATAAGGTTCCATTAGTTAATGTTAGTTAACTACTTTCGTTAACATGAACTAAACAAGAACAATCCTTCTACAGCATTTATAAGTCTTAGTTCATGTTAATTTCAACATTTACTAATGCATTATTTAAATCTAAAGTTGTGCTTGTTAACATTAGTTAATGCACTGTGAATAACCATGAACTAACAATGAATAACTGTATTTTCATTAACTAACATTAACGAAGATGAATAAATACAGTAATAAATGTATTATTCATTGTTTGTTCATGTTAATTAATACATTAACTAACATTAACTAATGGAACCTTATTCTAAAGTGTTACCAATATATATATTCAATATTCCAACTTTTATGTTATCTCACTTTATCTAATGCAAATGCTTCAAACTAAACATTGTATGAGTTTTTTTTTTTTTTTTTTGCTGTGTTCTCATTATCTTTCATAATTTGTTGGGAAATAACAGGCAAGTATCAGCAATAGATTTGATAATACCCTCACGTAAGCCAAGCAATGTACTGAGCAATGGATAACTTTATTGCCATATTTCTATGTTCAATTCTGTTAATTTTCTTGGCATGTAAGTAATACAATTTTTTATGAATAAAGTTCATAAAGGCAGAGCATGTTTTTGAAAACCTGGTATATTACTTTTAGGAAATACATTTAAAAAAAATAAAACTTCATTAACTAACTTTAAATGCATAACAGGAACAGATGATTAGAAAAGCTGAAATCTCATGTGAAAAAGTATTAAGACTTTAATTTCTAACTAGTGTGAAGTTTTCTACAAAAGGGTTGGCACTCAGCCATGTTCTTACATGTATTTATCTCTGCCTAATTTGATGGCACAGATTCAGCAAGGTTGATATTCTGCTAGCTTTTTTGGACCGGGTCTTAAAAAACTGAACAGCTCCGGTGTCAGGGCTCATCATTTGTTGGACACCCATCATGTTTTGCACTAATGAGCTCCATTATGGCAACAGAAAAAGGGACCAAAATGCTCGGCGACAAAAGAGGGATGCTAATTCACAAGTGCGCACAGATGCTGTTTGCAAGCTGCAAACAATCTGTCAACTGGGAGGGGCATTTGAATGTTTGTTTCAATATTTAGCAATGCTAGCGAGGAACAATGTACTAAATGAGAAAGACTTGAAAAGTGTTTGCTTTTACAGTGTGCTCTTACTGGTCTTTAAAATCAAATATAAAATGACAGCCTTTGAACAAAACACGTATGGGTAATGTGTTTTCATTTCCTTATGCTGTCCATTAGGCGGTAATGTTTGTGGTAATGAGCGCTGGAGGCAAACCAAGCTCTGTCAAACAGCCCCCTCCTCCTCTCCCTCCTGTCATCCTCATGGTCTGAGCCGCATTAGAGCCCAGGCGTCCTCCTGCGGGCAGTGCCGGGGCCACTTGTATCCTCGCTAAGGCAGGCTCTGGGATTGCTGGAATGTGGCAGGAGCCTCGGAGCCCCATTGCTAGAACTCATCATTTGAGGATATGCCGCTATAAGAGGCAGTATGATTCATTAAGCCTAGATCCAAGTACTGAGGGAATGGCATATGAACCTCCAGCACTTTTACCTCTGATATGCACCCCCTCCCATGTCCCTTTTCTCATTCTCCAGATGGGCCGTAGCTTTGCTTGCCAACCATTGCGGCACGTCAAGGAAGGAAGAAGAGAAAGAGACCATTAATGTCACTCAGCCTGGGAGACATGTAGATGCTTGGAACACGGAGCACTTAGATTCTTACTTCCTTACGTACGGAGAGAGCTGAAAGCAAGCGAGATTACCAGGATATAAAGAAATGAGAGAGAAAGAAAGCAAGTGCGAGAGCAAAAGATAGAGGGTGTGGTGTAAAAGATGAAAAAAATAAGTGAACATAGAGAGAAGGTATGGAGAGAAATGCTTTGTGGAAACCTATAGCACAAGATCCTTCTATTCTCTCTCTTTTCGCCATTGTGCCTGTGCTAGTTTCCTCTTTGTGCTTAAATCTGCCTGCAGGATTAGACAAGCCCGCTGCTTGGTCTTCAAAGCCAAGCTCAACTTTTTTCTTCCTACTTTGCTTCCTTCTTTTCTACTAACATTTCCTTGCCAAAGATGCTTAGTGGGGCTCTATCTAGTGGTCCTGTCCTATTGTGGAGTTTAACAAATCCTCACAAAAGTCCTCACTTCAATATAGGAGAGAGGAAAAATGATAAACTGAGCAAAGCATGAGTAATCCCTTCGCGAACTGAGATATTGTAACTCATCCTCTGACCACAAAATTGCCATTTGTGCACCGGCATCGGTAACTGGCTTAAACTGTTAGTAGGAAAATACAATAAAATAAATCAAAGGCAAAATCAATTAAAATAAACACAAATTGTATAATTGAATCCATAAACCGATCTCATAAAATCCCTCTCACTTTAATTTTAGTATGTTTTTTTTCCAAGCTATTAAAAAAAGCCATTAAATTTCTGTTTTGAGCTATTAAAAACAAACAAACAAAAGACCAGAAGGTTCACTTATGAAACAGTTGAAACTCATAAATTAATCATAATTTTTGTCAATTTTACAGTGGTTCTTAAAACATGGTGCATGCCCCTTTGGGTACTGCAGAGGTATTAGTGGCTCATATACAAATGAAAATTGAATGCGTTGATGTCTAATTTTTGCAAATCTTAAAACTTTTCCTCTAATGGTGCCATGCACAAGCTTACTGCACTGTGCTAATATAAACAAACAAACATTCATGTGTCAGATTCAAAATGAATGCCGAGATTGTGACTGAATAACAGCTTTAATTTTTTTTTTCAACCCAAATCAATCGAATGACTTGGAATATAGCTCACAAATCAAATTGACTATAGTTATGGTACTTTATGTGCTTTTTGGAGCTTGACAGTTGCAATCACCATTCTCTTGTCCCTCATACTTTTGTTTCACGGATGAAAAAGTCATATGAGTTTGGAGTGACATGAGGGTGAGTAAATGACAGGATTTTCATTCCTTTCATATTACTTCTGAAAAACAGTATCTCTTATTTATAGGCCTACTGACAAAAAGTTCAATAAGTTGCATTGTTTTTCACTGAAGTATAGAAAGTTGATGTTTATTCACATCAGTTTAAAAACAACAACAAAATAAAAATAAAAAAAATAAAAATAAAAAATAAACTTTTATTATTGTGTGCTCCTTTTTAAAGTATCAGTTAAATCATAATAATGCCAAAAATAAATTAAAATAAATAAATTAAATAAATAATAATAATAAAAATATTAAAACTGGGCACCACTCCATTAAAGGAAAGAAATACTGTCCCACTTTATATTAGGTGGCCTTTAATACTATGAACTTGCATCTAAATTAATAATTTGATACAATGCACTTATTGTGTACATACATGTTTTTACATTGTGCTTAAATATTAATCCTTAACATTACCCATATAATATGACCACAATAAGTACATTATACTTTTTTGATGTAAATACATAGTAGTTTAGGCCACCAAATATAAAGTCTGACCACAAATAATATGAACTTCTTCAATGGAAGATATTTATATGGTGAATGCAGTCATGCAGTATGGCTTTCTTCTTGGATTTCCTTAATGGATTTATCAGGAATTCTGTGGGGAGGACGTTCATGATGTAAATTGACAGTAAAAAGCTGTCTGGTTGTGAAGAGCATTAATATTGTACTTCACAAATAGACAAGAGTGCCTCTAATTAACCCTCTACGGGTTATCTTAATTCATTTACATAGATACGGAATGGTTGTGATAGACTGTATTCCCTTGGTGAGGATACTTGCTCTTTTGAATCATATCAAGAGACTTTTCTCTGGCTAAATGTTAGAGAGCACTCCAGTCCAGCGGCTCATAAATACCTTCTTAGTCTGACACAAAAACACTCTGATTAGGAAAACACTCAAAAGACCTTCGCTTGCAATCAAACAATCTTTGAAAGCAATGGGGAGGACATCAGATATTTTTATACGCATGATTTCCTTCACAGAGAGTCATAGTCCTCTCTGGTTTCCAACTGAGGGCCAGAGAAAGATAAATTTGGTGGGCTGGATATACTCGCAAGTTTCATTACCACAAGCTGTTCTGCCACTGGTACAACAGACGCAAGACTTTGTTACAAAGACAAACCTCTCTTTCAACCATTTAATTGAGACATGCATTTACCAAGTACTTCTGAGCGCTCACACCTCCTTTAATGATATAAATTCTTCTTTCATGGATTATGCATGGTTTAGGTTCAGTAAACTCTGCTTTTAGTTTAGTGGATTTAAACGCTTCCTAATGCAAATATAAAAATACCGTGTTTTATTCCTGGCATTAAAGGATTTCTTTCCATCGTGAGCCACTTAAGAGCATAAATTGGTGCTGTGTGACCACTAGAATCCTCCTGGCTGACACAGTCCTCACTTCAGAGCACACCTCTGAGATACTTTACTCTTGCTTAGCAAAGAGGCTTGTCATTTAGTTTATGCCAGCATAGAGTGAGAGAGGGAGGGAGGGATAGAGGGAGAGACGGAGAGAGAGAAGATGCCTCCTCTGGTCTTCATTCTGACTGTGCCAAATAAGTGTTGATGTGCAGCTGGGTGAAGCAGGGCTGACAGTGCCCCACCGCTAATCCGGAGTTAGCGTTCGGATGGCTTCTCTCCCAGTGGAGGTAAATACCTGGGCGTGAGACAGAGATAAGAGCAGAAGCAGGTTTTAGCATCTTCTGCTGAAAGAGGTTTTTCCCTAATTATTTCCTTTTTTGGAGCTTTGAAGGCTGCAGTGCTCTGAACTCACAGAAGCACAAGGTGCGGCCAGGGAGTGCTCACAACATGTAAATATCGACAGGGCATACACAGGGTTAACATCTTTTTCTTTGACAAATTCAATGAGCTTTGTTTAAGTTTGTTAATTTTTCTTTAAAACTAATCTAAACCTGCCAGCTTTGCTATCCCAGGTGTACTAAAGTCCAAAGTAAATTATGCTAATTTGTAACCGAACACACTATATGTGCTTTGTAAGAATCAGTACTTAAATAACCATGCTGTAATGCTGTGTTGATAGGTTGGATACACTCATCATTTTAATTGTGTGTATAGATCTGTACTGTTGAAAAGTTCAGAACCTGTAAGATTTTTATTGTAATTAAAGAAAAGAAGTGTCTTATGCTCACCAAGGCTGCATTTATTTGTTGAAACATATAATGTAAAAGCAGTAAAATTGTGAACTATTATTATAATTTACACTAACTGTTTTCTAGCTACTATACGTAAACATATATGATTAAATATTAAGATTTAAGATTAAGACTTTAATGTAATTGAATTGATGTAAAATCAAATTTATTCCTGTAATGGCAAAGCTGAATTTTCCACAGCCATTTGTCATTATTGTAATAATTCTAATAAGTGGATGTGATACTTATTATAATCAATATCAAAAACAGTTGTACTACTTAATATTTTTGTAGAAACCATGCTTTTTTTCAGGATATTTTGATGAATAGAAAGTTAAAAATGGCAGCATTTTTTTGAAACACAAATCTTTTGTAATACAGTAAATGTCTTTCCTGCCAATCATCTTGCTGTATCCATCCATTTGTTCTTCTAATTTTATTTTTAATGTTACCCCAAGCTTTTAATTGGTATTTGTAAAATGGTACAACCTTTTTAAACAAATATACATTTGCATTCCAAACATCCAGTATAATTGTTGTTTACTATTTGGCAGACACTTTTACCCAAAGCAATTTAAAGTGAATTTACAATGATACTCTTGATGCACAACACCAAAATCAGCAAAGCAAACAAACATTTACTCACACAGAATCCACATTGGATAGTTGAGCCATAACTAGACAAAACACACCCAAAACAGTAGAAATGCTCACAACCTTTAAGAGCAGTTGCTAAGTGGAACTGAGTAGACCACATTAGTCTCCAGCAGTGAAAGTGGACAGAAATAATTGCTCATCTAAGTAAATTAAAGACATTGCACCTTGTAGTTGGGACATTTACATTGTGCTGTAGCCTAATTCCACTGTTTTTGTCAAACTTTGTTTGATTTGTCAATGTTGTCGAACTACAGAAACATAATATAACCTGATTTCAACAAAGACAAAGCCATGAGATTATGCACCAAATTACCTGTAACCCACAAAACACATTTATTTTTATTTTTTTTGCAGGTGCAATGAGTGATCACGTTTTCATAGACGTAAATCTTAAATCCGGGCCTTATTGTCAGATATTGTTATATATTCACAAATACACAAAGTCTACAGCAGATTTACATGCTTTCCTTTATGTCCTCTTAATTTTAACACTATGCATGGAGGTTACTATTCACCACTTCACTTCAGGTTCAAAGAAGCAGTTAATTCTAGTCTTTTCAGTTATAGATATGCCCTGTAGATAAACCATTTTCAAACGTGACTGGATGGCTCTGTTATGACTTCCCAATTGTCTAAAATACACCCACCTCAGCCAACCTAGGAGCTGTTTTGTCGAAGCTGCAGAGCTGTCAGACAAATTATATTTTCTTTTGGGGCCTGTTTGTCAGAAGAGCATCTCTTGTTATTTGGGAAATGTTTGAAATGAGAGAAGGCTGTAAACACAGATTATAAATGAAAACACTTATTGAACTCTGCATGCAATCCGTCACAAGGCACTGACAGCCAGAGGTAAGCACTAAAGTGATGTTTGAATCAAAGAGTGTTGCACTGGGACTAAAGTATCAGACTTTTATCTGATCCTAATCTCAGGGTATGAAACGTTGTCTTGAGAGAGAGAGAAGGAGAGAGAGTATGCAGACATAAAGAGAAGCTAAACCCACAATACAGGTGACAGTGAGCAAAGGCATTGGTTGATGAGTTTTATCATATTTAAGGCCCTAGGATTTACATGATGCGGAAAACTCGGGCAAGATCTTTGAATTCAGACATAAATCTCATGTCATGGAATTTAATCAATTTGGATGTATAGACAGATAGTAAGTCTGTGCACTTGAACAAATCGTGATATGAATATAAAGTGCAAAAGAGTAATATTTAAATAAGAAATCAGCATGTTCTGTCTAAATGAATGGCTCATGGCACTCTGGCTTCATACACAATGTCAGCCTCTGAGTCTCGAAAAGTCGTATTCACACAGCATCTTACAGAGATTTGTATACTCTTTATATGAACATGCAGCTGAAGACTAGCCTGTACTCTATTTGTAACTATCACCTGTAACAAGCTAAAGTTACTAAAATAAATGTCAGTTTATTCAATGTCATTTCAATGTCCAAAACTGCCAAGTCTTATCAAATTTGACACAACAAATGTGCAACTGAGGTGCAGTATAATCCGTCAAATCATAATTAACTGACAACAGCTTTTATACATCCGCAAAGAGTTCGGAATCACACACAACCCACAAAACTGGAGCATTTCCGGAGGACACTGACTGGTTCTAAGCTATCAGACACAGCTCATATCTCGGCTCTGTAAATTACTGAAACCACACATGAAAACCTGTGACACACTGAATGTGTATATGCAAGTGAGTTTAGTTATATAATGCAGTTGTCACTCCCACAAGCCACATGATTTTAATGAATTATATATGTATTTGATTACTAACTATAGAAATAATACTAATATTTGGTATTTCATAGACCCTGCATATTATCACAATGTATATTTTCAGTATCAATGTATTTACTACCAAAGTCTTTTTAGCTACCGTTTTATGGTTAAGAAAATGAAGAGAGTTAGAGGGAAATACAAATATAAATAATATGTTTATGTAAGATCAAACAGCATCATTCCTTGTTTGAAATAGCTCTTCTCCTACTGTGTTTTGCCCTGAGTGCAGAGGCCACATCTCTGTTCTTCATCTGTTCTTTTGCTCTCTGCTCTGTCACTAGCCTGTTGCCTAAAGACAGCCATAAAAGGAAATAAAAAATAAAAAAAACATTTCAAAGAGTGGTTGAGTGGGGACTGAAGATGGTCCCCTGGTGCCTGGGAAACAGTTCTGAGGTTGTAAACATAACGTCAAGAAATTCTTGGTTGCAGAATGTGTATTAAATGTGAGCATGTGTATGAGAGTGGTTTATTTCAAACAAAAAATCTTAGGTTTGTTGTAGTGCAGATTGATAATGAACCATAAATGTCAAGTGTGATGAAATGACATGAGGAATATTAAACATTATCATCCTCCCAAAGCAATTTTCAGTTTATGCCTCTGAACTCACTGTTTGAGTTCTTTACATGTTGGTGATGGCCTTCTTTACCATGGAAAAACAAGAATCACAGGCACTTTATGTACTCATTTTAAAAAAAAAAAGGTCTGAGAGCAAGTGAGCAGATTAAAATCAGTAAGTTTACATTAAGGTTCCCTTTATAAAGGGTTTATAAATGTGTTAATAAATAACTAATAACTCACTTATGAATGTATTATAAATCATTGATAAGCAGCTATAAATTAAGGAGTAAAAGGGTGATTTTAATGTAATACCTGCCAAATAGTGAGTCTAAAACTCACGTTATAAATGCAAAAAAAAAAAAAAATATATATATATATATATATATTTACTATTACTAATTTCTCTCAAAACCAGCAATTATTTCCTGTGTGTCACCAAATCCAGCAGTTGGCTCTAGCGAGCATCCAATGTAAAATCATGTTTTCAAAAAAGTCATGCTGATAAAACTGTTCCAACAAAGCAAAATTATAATTACAGTGTTACAGTGAGCTTTATCATGATATCAAAAAATAATTACTGATTGCTTATTATTATGATGATGTTCTGTAACAGTGCTTTCAGGCATTTATTTAATTATTATTATATATAACTTAAATATAATTACATTATATAAAATATATATATTTAGGTGCCTTTATTGAGCTTGCATTTATTAAATATTTGTGTTGTATATATATTTAATGTTTAGTTATAATAATAGTTATAAGTTTACTTGTATAATATTTTTTGTGTAAAGTTATGCTCAGTAAAGTTATAGTGTGCTGTAAAATAAAATATTTATTTGTTTCAAGTTGAAAGTTGTTTGCTGATGTAGTGCAACAACAATAACATTTCACCAGAAAATGTTTTTTTTTCTGTGTATGCAATAATAATCAATCAATAAATAAATTATCAGTATGTCCACTTTACATTAAAGTTAACTTTGACTGGTTATTGGTTACTAATATTTAATACTCATTAATAATTGGTTCACAGATGTTCACTTTCATTAAGTTTCAATTTTAAAGGTTATTAACCTTTATAACTCATTAATAAATGGTTCACAGGTGTTCAATTTACATTAAGATTAATTTCCCCAGGTTATTAACATTAATAACTCATTTATAAATTGTTCACAGATGCCACTTTATATTATGGTTCGCTTTAACAGGCTACTAATGTTTATAACTCGTTTATAAATGGTTCACAGGTCTTCAGTTTACATGAATGTTCACGTCACAGGTTATTAACATTTATAACTCATTTATAAATGGTTCAGAGATGTTCACTTTATATTAATGTTCACTTCACCGGTTATTAATGTTTATAACTCAATAAATGGTTCACAGGTGATCACTTTACATTAAGGTTTGATTTCACATGTTATTAACGTTTATAGCTCATCAATAAATGGTTAACATGTATTCACTTTACATTAAGGTTTGCTTTCACAGGTTACTAACGTTTATAACTCATTAATAAATGGTTCACAGGTGTTTATTTTACATTAAGGTGCACGTTCATTGGTAATTACCATTTTTAAATAATTAATAAATGGTTCACTACACTAAGGTTCACTAGTAATATTAGAATTAGAATTTTAAATATTAATTTCTCATCAATTCATGGTTATGCCTTTATAATTTTCCCATCAAAATAATCATTCATGTTCAAATTTCATCTTGACAAACAAAATACACCAGTTTCTAATAATTGTTGTGGATAGGCATCATGAACTTTTGCCAAGAATCATGGGTAAGATATAAAGTTAATTCTGTTAAGAGTCATTGTAAGGAAAGTAACAAAAGTCATGAGATAGAAATGAGAAAACCATAAATACAACACCCTTCATTCTTGCTATAATAGTAAATTTTTTGCTGCATCATTAAATAAACCAGGAATCTGGTTCTGAGTGAAATTAATATTAACAAATATATTGTTTAGCATTCATAACATGTGATTTAAAAATGGCTCGCTATTTGTCGGGTATTGCATCAAAATCAACCTTTCATGCATTTATAACTGCTTATCAATGATTTATAATGCATTTGTAAATTATTTATAAGTAATTTATGAACGCCTTTATAGAACCTTTATAAAGGGAATCTTAATGCAAAGTGTTACCAAAAAATCCAAGAGGGCTTAAATAACATTATCCAAAGAAAGAAACAGAAAGAAAAATGGAGCTTCTGAAAGTTCTCTTTTACTTTCAACTTTGAGGACAAGCTGAGCAGAGAGTGGCTTAGGGAAAGAGCACCCAGGATCACAGCCCACAAACACCTGAATAATGCTGTTTAATCATATCTACTGTATTTGCTGCACATGAAGAATATCCGTAACTTCTTCCTTACAAGATTTACTTTCATTTCCTCCATAGCCTGCTTTGGACCCCCCCCCCCCCCCCCCCCCCTCAGGCACTTCCTGTAAGATGTGAAAGTATTCAGTAGACTACATGCAGCACACAATTCTCATTTGTCATTATCACAATTAAATCACTTAAGCACAATTAAAGTTTTTAATTATAGTTTTTATTAATATCAATATGCAGCATAAAAGTGACCTTTAAATGCTTAAATCACTTGCATGTGGAGATGTTCTTAAACAACAAAAAATACATTTTCTCTGTAGCTCCTGAAAGAACAAGCAAAGTCAGTAGAAGTGAAATGTACAAACCTAATTCGGGATAATCTTTAATGTCAAGATAAGCCAAAGGGTAGTAATAACTTCTATGGCTGTGCATTACACAGTGGAGATTGGTCATATGTTTGCCATTTCCATTAATGTTGTGTATCTTTATGCGTATTTCTTGAAAGTTGTAGAAGTGGATGAAGTGCACTGATTCCAACAATCAAGGCCGATGGGCCAGCCAGTGCCATTTAATCTATCACAACAAATTATTCCCTCTATTTGTTTATTTGCCTTTGCAGCTCCCCGCATCTCCTACATCCACCCCCCGCAGTATTTTGAGGAATGCAATTTCAGAGAGAATGAAAGGGCAATGTTTTGTTTGATTCAATCAGTATTGAATTGAACTGGATCAAATGAGAGTCCATTATCTGAAGGCACTGTTTGTCTCCTGGTGTAATTAGGGCCCTGTTCACACTCTGGTGTTTCAGCCACCACATCTGTCCAACTGATTCAGAGCAATAGACCTTTTATTACCACTGTGATGATAATCTTGTTGTTTTGTGCGATAATTGTATCAAATAATCTCCTTTTCACAGAGACAAAGACTCAGTGGTGATGGGATGCCCTGAGGATCTCAGTGAACTAAAGCAGCAGAAGTGTCTCATGTCCTCCTGAGGCACAAAGAACATTCAGGCCCGACATGGTTTGACAAACCGTGCTGTGACACTTCAATCAACATCTCTAAACAGTGGTAAGCTACCATCTGTGGAGTTATCTAAATTATACACCCTATCATATAAATGCAATTGGATGATCACTAAAAAACTGTACAATACAACAGAAGAAATCATCACACATTAAATTGCTATATTGCAATGAAATCTAAATTGCTTAAGACTTACAGGGACACTAAACCATCTTAAAGTACTTCTGATATTACTTGAACTGTGTTTAGTATTTATTTATTTATGAACTTGTGTAATTTTTTTTTACATATTTTTTATCTAAATAATACTAAAGCCATGTATACATAATACACATGCAAAATAAAGTTTTCAATATTTAATGTACAAACTTTAAAAAGGTAAATTGTAGTTAGTTCAATATTTGTATGCAGTAAAGATATTTACAGCATATTTAAACTACATATCTTACAAAAGGGTTGCACTGATACAGTAACAAATGAATGTATTGCTATATTGGTTTTCTCACAATATTGCAGCAGTATATGATGATGCATGCATCCCAATGTGTATTATATTATGATACCAACCTTATTCTAAGCATTTAATGCAGCATACAAGCATATTGATTGCTTATATTATTGTTATATACAGCATGTGTTTGTTACAGAAGACATCTTCCTGTATTTTCTTACATTCTGGAATTCGTTCAAAACTGAAAACTAATTTCTTTAAAAGGCATTTCTGTTAGAGCTCACAAGAGGGCACGAGGATGTGGGTGAAGGCAGGAGGAAGGTGGTTTGCTAACACTTCTTCAAATGCACTTAGGGGACAATGGGATCTCCTCTCTCTGCTTATTCTAATTACTGTGAGATCTGTCTTGTTATATGTTCCCCCCACTCTGTTATAGGCATTTACAAGAAACAAAGTAGTACAGATACTGACTGCATTTTGGCTGATACTATTGTAGCATCTGTTAGTTTGCAGTAAGTTTTGAACGTCACATGTACAATATATAAGGACACATATTAAGCATTTAACTTTTTCCAAGTACTTTTGCTAGCTTGCTTCATTCATTCATTCATTCATTCATTCATTCATTCATTAAATCGTTCACTCACTGTGATTTGCTTTAAATTGTGTATTTTTATTGTGTTCTGGCCTCTTCAAAACAGCGTATAAAATGTTTTACACTTCCATGTTTATTACAGATACAGGAGCTCTAAAAATATGCATATATTA
This sequence comes from Carassius gibelio, assembly GCF_023724105.1. NCBI lineage: Eukaryota > Metazoa > Chordata > Actinopteri > Cypriniformes > Cyprinidae > Carassius > Carassius gibelio. The sequence continues at coordinate 25,393,386 of NC_068409.1, read as the reverse complement.
ATCTGTAAAAGGTAAATAGTACCTTATATGTACAAGCAAACAGCTTTGAGTTGTTGCTTCATTTCCTCCTGTCTTCAGAGAGGTGTATTTTTGTAAACATACTTTATAGATGAAAATTGTTTACAGAGAATACAGTTGAAATATAATAGTTAAAATAAGAAAGCCTATTTTCAAAGTATTAGTTTACACAGTAAACATTGCAGATACTTGCAGTTATACTGTATTGTAAAAAATATTATGATGTCAAAACATCATGACAGTGATTAAACGATAACCATGATGATTTTAGAGGTAATAATGCAGTGCCTTTTGGTCATCTGACCATTCACGGGTAGTTTGAGTAATGTTCTTTGAGCCTCTGGATTTTTTTATTTTTTTTATTTACGCTGGCAGCTAGTAGTTCAAGAGTCAGCACAGCCCCCCAGACAAGCACTCCTGAATGAGCAATGCAGCAGCCCTCAAAGAGGCCTGTGAATGTGTCACGCCTCTCAGCTCAAACATGGCTTGAAGCTGACTCCAAAATGGCAAACGGAACAGGTCAGTTCGGCATTAGCCTCCAGTTACAACAGCATCACGCTCCCATGAAGAGCAATTACACACTCTCGAGCAAAGACTACCTTGGCATTACTTCTGGGCCATTGTAGAAGGGGAATGACGGACTTTTCAGCAAACAAAGAAAGGACTTACTTTAAAAGGAGGAAAAAAAAGCAGACTTACTGGATCTTTCTCCGAGAATAAGCATGCAAGTCTAATTCAAGTCCTTGAACCCTTCAAGCATACATTTCTAATGTGTCTTCGGTCTCATACTTAAAATGCAGCAGGCCAGACTGGAGTACTCTGAATGCAAACCCTGGCCCTCTACATCCTCCTGTAAAGAGATCATTAAAGTGGCTTAGTTTACATTCAACTTTACACCTAACCCGAAGGTAGCTATCAATGTTATAATTAATCTTTTTCATGAAATCTCTTTCATATTTTGTTGTTTAATGGAAATGACCAGTTGCTACCTGAGCAGCTACAGTGGCCCACAGAAAGTATTTGGACACTAAAGCCACACTTATGCCATTGCATACTTTTTTTTCTTTCTCTCTTTCTCTGTGTTATATATATATATATATATATATATATATATATATATATATATATATATATATATATATATATATATAAAAAACATGTTCATAGTTAATGTGATGGGTTACACCTGTGTAAACTCGAAAAGAAACTAAAGCCTCCTGATATGTTCCTCCTTCAGTTGGAAATCATATTTATTGAATGAATTTACAATCGTAGTCTAACAGGATGCTTTAGTGCAATGCAAATGAATGAAAAGCAAATTATGTACATGTGTAACTGATCTTTTATTTACACATTTTAGCATTCTTATGTGCCCACAATGAATGTTGGAAATTGTAGTTTTTGTATCGTGCAGCTAAAAAGTAGTTTTTTCTTGGGTGTTCTACACAGTACACAAAAAAGCATGAATTGTACCACCAAATTATTATGATTATATAACAATTAACTGACATCCTTAGTTGAGAAAGTTAGGGCTTAAATAACATATTTCCCACTAATAATTAAGACTTTCTGATGGCATTTGTGTGTGCTCAATATATAAAATGATTATTCAGATACTGAAATGACTAAAATGATGGTTACAAATTATATACAATAATAAATATAACACCCCCCGCCCCCCCCCCCCCCAGCAAAAATGGCCTAGGGCATGTGTGCAAATACCTCTCAGTTTGATATTTTGGTACATTCAATTTATGTCAGAAAGATTTGTAGTTGTAGGAGTCATTACAAGTGGGAAACCCTTTAAGACTTGAGTTTTTTTTATTTATTTATATATTTTATTACAATAAAAATATTTGCATGTACAAATTATATAATTATCACATGTCAATTTAACCTTCATAGAAAAATGAACATACATCACACATCATTTTATAGAAGCAGTTAAAAAAAAGTTTTTTTTTTAATTGTACATCTTGTTCTGATCATATTTGTCAAAATTATATCCCGAAATGTAAGTACAAACCTTCTAGAGATTTAAAAGCATCAGCATTTGTGCATGTTTATTTGTGGAGTAAGTCTCCAAAAAGCTTGCTGTGACTGCCATTTAAATGTGAGCTGATACTGCATTTGAATAATTATGTGAATGAAGAAAAACAACCCTTTAATGAATGGATGACATTTATCAAGGAAAACAATAATCCAGGAGTGCTGTCTGCTTGAATGGATCAGCACCTGTAAATTTTACATTGAGTACACTCTTGCTTTCTGAACAGTCTGAACATCCCATATGATCAGAGAGGCCTCTGATCTGTTTGATCTTACATCTATTCCCTGTGTTGTTCGAATGTAAGATCTTCCTGGATGAATGAGAGACCTGTATTTATTTCAGACTTTGTAGGAAGACCACATAAACGCATATATTTAATTTACTTATTGCTAATCTTAATAGTTACTTACATGAAGGTGAAAGGTCACTGATCCTTACATGTACGTTCAACTGACAACCTTTCCAGTCCACAGACACTAACAGCACTTCCTGTTCCTCTTTGTCTCTGATGGCCTTTAGAAATGTGTGATTAAAAAAAAGGCAGTCCTTCTCCTTTAATCTATAATGGAGCAGCCGTTATCATTTATTGTTAAATAATGCACAAGGGCTGCTGGCATCAAGTATTAATAACTTATTGAATGGTGTGAGCTCTGGTGACCTGCCTGTGGGCTCACTGTGGACTTCGAACAGGTCAGAGAATTGCGAACACAAGTATGCAGCAAAGTGCTGGAAAGTTGTGTATTTCCAGCTGTTGCTTCTACATGAGTTCCTATTTCTTTTGATCAAACTGCAGCACACATTTGAATTCACTGGCGGGAGCAACAGTAGATTGCATTTTCAGAGATTTGTAGAGATCTTTTTTAACTTTACATTGCGGTATTACCAAGGAAGTCTATATTATCTGGAGAGAGCTATCTGTTAGCATTCATCTCAGTTCTCTTCTCAAGTTATTTTTTGAGCTGTGACGTCAACGCCAGCAGACCGAAAGCATTCCATTTTCAGTTCAAAGCGTGTGTTTTATGCTTTTAGAATATTCTTAAAATAGTACATTTTCAGTCTAAACTTTTGAAAACTTTCCAACAATATAAGTATTAAAATACAATACTTAGATTTTATTAGAATAAACAGGGCCAAATTAAGCAGACCTTGACCCAATTTTTTGTTTTACTAATTTAAGAAGAATAGATATGGTGGAAGACCAAAATCTTTTAACCAAATCTGTATGTTTTCAGTTTCTGAATATCTTTTTTTTTTTATTAAAGTACTTTCACTCTAGACCAAGGGTCGGCAAGTAAACAATTTGGCCAACATTGGGCCATAACAATTTTTCACCACTAGATAGCGGGCCATAAAATAGTCAAAGGATAGTTTGAGAAATGAATTGATGAAAAATGTCTAGAATTGCCTGTGACAGACTGTTACAGTGTCTTTTGGTACTGGAATTGAGCTGTTACTCTGTGTTAAATCCTGAAGTAGGACAGTCATTAACAAAAAGCTACGTTTGTGTGGTGGTGTCCGGGTTTTATACTGGAAAAAAAAATAAAGCAGAGTACTGACACATAACCTGGCATGTATCCTCATTCACCAACTTGCAACACAGACTGCTTTGCTAAAACACACATATGTGAGAGATGCGGAATGGATTAAAATAAAAAAAATGAATAAAATAAAAATAAATAAAAGAGCACTTCAATAAGCCCACTGATGGCATGTTTGAGTCATGCTCTTAATGAACTATGTTTTATTTAATCTTTGCATATTGTAAATAATTAATCTGTATCATTTTAATTTGCTTGTTAAACAGTGGCGCCTAACTTGTTGTAATAATTATTTTACATAGCCTACTTTTACACTCAGAATTATTAATTGGCATCCACATGTACTAAACTGCATTTTTTTAAATTGTTTGTGGGCTTTTTTGGGTAACTAATACTTTTGGAGTATATTTAAAGATGGGTACTCTTACTCAAGTAAATTTTAGTGAAAAAACTCTACTTTTACTTCGTTACTCTGGGCGACGCTCCCCTCGTTACTTTATCTTAATGCAAAACAAGTTATAAATGCATCAGTTTATTCCAAACATGCCGTCTACTTTTTGATTCGTTCAGTTCCCTTCCATGTGCGCTGAGCCATCTGAAGCGGTTCATGCAGTTGTAACAGAAAGTTTAAGAACATCAAGAGCATTGAAGACTTTGCTGTGGATCTGCACTGAATTGAAAGCAAATCTCCAAAGACTATTGTTTGCTAGCGAAGAAGATCTTTATTAGATGAACACCGCATGCGATGTCTACGGTTCAACAAGTATAACTTAGACAGGCTACATTCGATTACAGTATAGGCTACACAATACCGCTATGACATTACCAGTTTGTTGTACGTGTAACTTATACATTAAATACACATAGTATGAAATGAATACCCTCCAATGTATATAATACACAATTAATATACTTTAAAATATTATTCAATTCAGTGATGCAAATCAGAATTTTCATCAGCTGTTACTCCAGTTTTCAGAGTCACACGATCCTTCAGAAATCATTCTAATATATTGATTTATTACCAGTGCTGGAAACAGTTTTGAGGCGTAATATTTTTTGGAACTTGTGACATTTTGTTTAGGATTATATGATGAATAGAAAGCTAAAAAGAAAAAATCATTGATAGTAAATCAACATATAGGAATGATTTCTGAAAGATTATGTGACACTAAAGACTTGAATAAAGACTGATTAAAATAAAATAAATACAAAATAAATCAACAGGTTCTTTGCAGCGACAGCTAGTTACTTTGGATCATATACTGTGTATGTAAAGTCCATTTTTATTTAGATATATAGATAAAATTTATGTAATGTGTGTGTATGTGTGTATATATATATTACATACATTTTTTCTACATAAAAATAAAAATATATTCATTAGCTCTCAATTCATCTCAAAATTAAACATTACTGCAAAAATCTCATACTTTTATTTTGAAGGCAACATCACTAGACAAAGACATAGTGATTGTGAGTAACTGTTGCTGTTATGACAGACATTTTTCAGAACCAGCTGCTATCAAAACAATCTGGCTGTGAGTGCAGGGCAGATATTATTGCCAGTGGGCCAGTTTTGGCCCACGGGCTGCCTGTTGCCGGCCACTGTTCTAGACCATATTCACTCTTTTAATGGAGTGAGTGAAATAAGGAAGTGAACAGAATTATTTCAAAGTTTGTTTTACATTTTACATAAATATTTGTGACATATAGACGGTTACGAAAAACATAAGGGTTCCTCGTTAATCAAAGAGACCATTGGGAGGTTTTAATAGGTCTGATGGCAGTAGATTCTCTGTTCACAGGTGTCGCGCACAGACAGTAGCCTAATGATAACCCCTTTCGTGCTCTTCCCAGTATTGTGACAAACAGCACATTTAAAAGATAGAATTTGAAGGAAACTGTTTTGTTATCGAAGTGGTGAGTCAGAAAGTTATTTACACTGCAAAAAATAAGGCCTATATTTTCCCATTAAAATATAGGCTATAAACACTAAAATATATGTTTACCTTACAGACAAAATTGCATAAATTTTAATAGCAATATCTCATATTTTATAACTGTGTTAAACATGGTGTTAAGTGGATGGAATATGCATGGAAATGATATGCAGATGACATTATGCATACTAAAACTAGGAGTTGTTAGCTCCATATAAGGCTATTTCTGGGAGGAGACGGGGTGTAGATTCATGTATGCACAATCTTCCGCTGACTGGGTATTACAAAGGGAATTTTATACAGGTTCTGGCATACGCATGGCTTTATAAATCTGAAAACCTTTGTACGTAAACAAAATCTAACTTTTCACACATTTAGGATATAAATGAGGCCCCTGCCCTTAAAAAAAGAAAATCCTCAAAATCCTCAAATAAACTTTACCTGCAAAGTCAAACTTTTGCCTGTTGACTTTGCCTTTTCGGCCTTCTGCAAAGAGCTGCTATATCACTATTAAAATCATTCTGGCTGAAGTTATTCTAAAGCTTTGGAAATTTGACCTATCTTGTTTTGGATTTGGAGTCATGGTGGACTAGTTGAAACTTCTTTGACCAGTAAACCCACAGAAAAGTATTTCTAATCAAAGTCACATTTCAGGAAACCAATGCAATCACATTCAAGTCACCTCAGTGGCGAAGACTAAAATACTTAACCTCTTAAAGTCAAATTTGAATGATAATCATGCAGTGATGTGTTCCATATTCATAATTCAACAGTGTGCCTCTCATTCTGATGACTACCCCATATCAGGTTAATGAATAATGCATGATGGGTTGTTTTTTTCTTCTTCTCAGATTCAAGCACATGTAATATATACACTCAAGCCAGCACACAGCTTGCAAAAAGTGTACAAGAATGTTTTGATTATTTTTGCATTGTTCCAGACATGCACCAAAGCATTTGGGGATATACAGTATCTGAAAAATTGAACAAGCATTATAAAATCAAGAGCACATTGCACATTTTCATAGAGACAGATTTGGTTACCAAAATTATTGTCCAAAAAAGTTTATTGGTCAACACAAATCTTCATTTTTTTTATTCTTTCTCATTATCAACATGAAAAAGAATTGCCAAAAAGAGTCAAAAGTCAGGCAAACACATCTTTGGACCCTATGCTGTAACAGTTTGTATTAGTAGCACTAGAACAGATCAGTAATGAACAAGGAACAGAGGGACGGCTTTCTTCAGTCCTGCATTTGGCTCAGTATTTACTGGTCACACCAATGTCAGCAAACTAAATGAAAAATCAAACACAAGTTAACACAGTGTTGGCTGTTTTTCATCTGCTGTGCTGTAAACATCCATGATAAAAATTCTATTTGCTGGATAGCTTGTAAATTGAAAGCTTAGACATAGTTGCTGGGCAACCGTGGACCAGTTGCCAAACAAGCATTACTGCCAATTATGGTGGGCAAAGGAAGTGGCAGGTCTCTTTTTTCAATGTCACTTTCTCTTAGAATAAACGCTTTCACAGAGAAATGGTGTCAAAATTGTGATTTCTACTAAGCTACAATCAAGTGAGACAGCAATGTGAAGGATAATTTAAATCTTTCTTGCTATTTGTAAATATTTACTCATCTAGGATTCATATCATTCTCAGATTTAAAGTTGTAAATATAAATGTATCCAATCTACACAGAAATAACATACACTAGGTGTACTACCATTGCTGAAGGGTGAAAATAATGTTATCTCACCTGTCCCACTGTAGTTCCAGAGGGACTATATTTCATACTAGACTGTGATGAAAAGAATACAATAAACTTGATTTTCTCAAGGCTCTATCATTCTTATTCACCAAGGCCACTAACCAGCCAGACATCTATGCAAAAATAAAGAATTAGGCACATAAATGTTGTACTCAAATTACTATATTAAATGAAAATAGAAACTGAATATAATTTAGAACTGATATTTAGTACAACAGCAAGATTGCAAGTGTGACAATAAAACAAGACCTTAATATTGTAAGTTACTCTACTTTTATTGACTCTTGTCACACCTGCAATCTTGCTGTTGTTCTAAATATCAGTTCTAATTTATTTTCAGTTTATTTACTTATATAATTTTAGACACGACAGTCAAAGTAAATTTGTTGATTAAGTAACTTGTGATATTGTGTGCATTCGAGCAAAACACAATAGTGGAGTTTCATTACTGCTTTGTTGTTGGATTTTTATTTATTCATTTATTATTTTTAATTGTGAATGGTTAAATGTCTCACTTGTAAACACAGTCATTTGTGTATAAGTAATATTAGCGGTTTTAAATGCAGTATCACAGTCATAAATAATAAATAGCATAACATAAGTCACATGCTGATATATTCAAACAGTCCTCTTGTATATTGCATGAAAAGGCCAATAAAATAATCTAAAGGCGCTATTAGCATTTCTCCTGAAAAATGCAGTGAACACCTGTGTACTGCAATCAAAATTCTTGGAAGTTTTAAAGAGTCATTGAAGACTTGTGATAAAGTGAAGAGCCATCTGTTTTGCCGTTTACACAGCTCTGATAGTGAAAACCATGGAATAATTCATATTCATGAATTTGAGGTGATAATTCAATCCCCCTGCCACAACATGACCAAATGCAAATCTGGGGCAAGCACCCACGATTAGATGCGGCACATTTAGAGGCTCTCAGCTAAATGCTGCTCAAAGGTGTTGGTTTCAGAAGAACACTGATGAAAAATAATGGTGCCATTGTTCTCTGATATTGCACCTTGCTATTAGATTTACCTGATATAGGAGCATGGAGTGTGTAGAGGGGGAAGGTTGATCTCTTTAGGTAATTAGGTTTGCTTGGGTATTATTGCTGCAGATCTGAGCCTTGAGGGGTGGTTGCTTGGTTTCTAATCATTTGAAGCCTTGGCTGGAACTGAAGATGTTTGGTTGCACTGAGGACGCTGCCCGGCCTTTGGTTAAGCTTGTTAAGGAGGGGGCAGGGAGGTTACCGTTATTGAAGGGAACAGAGCAAAAGAGATTAAGTGAGGGCAATAAATATGATGACTTAAACACATTGCACATCTCTCACAGGTATAATGGTCCCTACCGTGCCAACTGTGATTCAATTACTTCATAATCTAGTGAACAGTGTATGTGACATGACAGGTTGGTTATTACCTTCTCCACAAAGCCTGGTATTTGTATTTGTCTGTGGTTGAGATTTTTTTTCTGGGATAGGATATTTGTGATGATGTATGTCTACACAAGCAGGATGTTATGATACAAGCACTTAAGGATACATTTTAAAGCCCTGGCTTGCTAGTAAGCTGCCGAACGGAAAGAACGGTCGATAGATACAGAGTTATGTCTGTTTCTATACGTAGGAATTAGTTTGAGAACCTGGATTGTCATTGGGGATTTTTAGCATTGATATGGATCTTGCTATTGGCCAGGGTTTGTGATACTGTATGTGTGTGTGTGTGTGTGTGTGCCCTATTCTTCCTTCCACCACGCATGAGAAGAGTTAGAAATGCAGCAGCCAGCTGAATAACCAATGGTCCAAAAGCATTTGGGAAGCAATTTTCAGAGCTTTTCAAAAGGCGTTCGGAAAGTTCAAAGATACCATCCCATGCCTGCGACTTTGGGGAAAACAGACTAAAGGTGCCAGTGAGGTGCTGCAGAAGTCATATGTGCTTTTTATCATCATGCAGACACATTCCCAAAACCCTGCCATCGCAGCCCAGTTTTAATCACCATAGGCGACACCTTGAGGTGTTGGGAGCAGACGTTCCTCTTCAAAGACAGTGCTACGACATGAACAATAATGCCAAGATAATCAGTCCTCTCATTATGCAGTGAAGTGGCTTATTTCACCACGGTTTGAAGTGAGAAAGAGCCAAAAGCAGTCATCCTCAGATCCAAAAGCAGACGGTTGACACAGCTCATTATACAGCCATTTGAAAACACGTCACAGAGTGAGACAGGTCACCCTTTCCGCCGCACAGGTCATTAATAGCACTCTAAAATAAGGTTGGAGAAAGAAGGCAATTTCAGATCACTTGACATGGACTCTCGATCCTTTTGGCATGAGAAACAGGTTGCTTGTCTGGAATCAACAAACCTGCTGGTTTGAAACATACAGTATTACATCTCATTATGTCCCATTCCTGCTACGATTGTCATCTGGCGCAGGGACACCCCACTTAGTGTTGAATCATTATGTCTTCGTACAGACAGCCGAACTAAGAGCTCGGCTACGAGACCGTGAAATATTTCACTTGGTGACGTACCCAAATCCAACCTTTCCTCTTATGTTCAGCAGACATCAAATTTCACCTTGGGTCTCTCCATTTTGCTCAGTGAATGAAAAACAGAAACAATTGTAATAGGTTTGAGAGGTCAGACTGCCATTTTATGTCACCATTCTGTCAGCTGCTTCAAATGATGTTCGTTGTGAGAAGGTCAGAGTGAGTGGCTGTCTAAGGGCACATTTCAAAGGTGATGGCGGAGATGGGAGCTCGAAGAAATGTGCTGTTTAAAGAAAGGTTAAATTTGGTGTATAACAAAAACAGCGCACAGTGACTAAAATGGCGTAATCATCAGTAAGAAAATGTGATAGGATAAAAAAAAAAAAAAAAAAAAACACCAGAATAATAAATCTGTACAGCATTTAACGGAAAGGTAGCAGATGTTATGATAACAATAATTTTATGCTGTCACTTTCATGTTACTTTTTTTTTTTTTTTACTGCCGCTTTTCTAGTGTTGTTAACTAAAACTGAAAAAAAGTAAATAAAAATATCAATAAAAATTATATTAGTAAATAAATAATACAAAATAACACTAAATAGTTCACAATTAAAAGTATTATCTTATACTATCTCAACAATTTCATTATTCTGAGAAAAAAAAGAGAGAACCCCCCCCCCCCCCAGAAAAACAAACAAACAATATAGCTGACATGCTACATTAGCCTTAGCATGATAGTATGGAAAATTGCAGTTGGTAAGTGCTCTTTAAACATGATGCGGGGAAGAGAAAGTGTAGGAGAAAAAGAAAGTAATTACTTTGTTTCTTTGTCTTCCTACTCTTCACTAATGTGACAAGCACTTCTAAAGAAAAAAACACAGTTTTGTGATATAATTGGTATTTTGCCACCTGCCATTTCAACTGCTTTCTCAAATCAGTTCACTTAAGATTTTAACAGGAGTTGGGTTTGCAGCGATCATCCCTGCGTCCTATAATTATTATTTTTGTTGTGGGGGCTGGGGTTGGCAAAGGGCATATGGATAGGAAGATAATGAGAATAATACAGCCATTAAAGAAACTAAATTGTGGACTACTTTTTTGTTGAAGATATAAATCCACAGGCAGGCTTTCCAGGTGGGCAGTGGATGGATTTCTTTCAAAAGGTAAGCAGTATTTTGTGTCCTGTCATTGCATGTGTTATTTATTGTCCTTTAGATGTTTGTAAAATTTTTGGAATAAAGAAATGATAAGCAAGCAATTACATATCATCTCCAAATTTCAAAGCATGCTGATTGCTACGTTAAAGTTTTAATCTCAAAACATTATCTGCCTGATTTGATATCTGATTTATATAAATGCTAATAGCAGTTCTAAACGGACTGTTCATGCCATTAATTTTGCTGTGCACTGTGGATGCGAAGCCTGTAACTTTCCCAGTCAAGACCAGGACCCCATGAAATCAACTGACAACCACAGTTTTTCTGTTGGCAGGAAGTTAGGCAAACATTTTGAATAGTGTATACCTAAAGTGCATTTGGCAATGTTTAGCATATAAAGATGACATATAAAATCCATAAAACTGAATTTAGCTTTAACAGAGTCTTTAAGACTTTGAAAATGTCACCCATAATCCATGTTTTAGCTGCCAGAGTCTTTGTTGACCTGCACTGAAAAAGTAAATCTATCTCTAAATGGGCAATATAATACTTTGCAATTTGCAACTTGAGGCTTTGTCGAAATATTCGATTTCTGTTGATGCCGTCTGCAAACACAATCTACTTCAAATGTATGCACTGTTAGAGCTGCTTTACCTTTGGCTGTTGAAAGAAGCAAAAAGAAAAACAGAATTGTGAGAAATGAGAGTACAGAAACAGCAGCAAGAAAACGGCATCGCCAAAATTGTATGGCAGGGCAGAACATTGGTCTTGAAAACAAATTATGAAGAGGGATATGGGGAGGGGATGGCAGAAATATCACCAATGTTTCCCTTGTGCTCTACGTTTCTCTCCTTAGGACAGATATCCCATGGGCTTACAGCACAACAAATATGAAAAAGAAATGACAAAAATGACACAAAAAAAGGCCATGGGAACTGATGAGAGAAAGGAATGACATAATAAAGCAAATCTATTAAAAAGCCATCTGAACATTAATAAAAGTAATGATTTGATTATAACATGCTATCCCAGCCCCAGCGGCACAGGCTAAAGTGGTTTTTATTTTCATGCTCCACTATCAATAGAGGAAATGAAAAAGAGCACGAAACTGCAGAGGAAAACGAAATATAAAAACTATTGCTGTTCTCTCCCCTCCCTCCGTTAATGGTATTTTCTCTCCATCGCTGATGTGACTGAGGTAGGAACATTATTTGTCAGGGGAAGCGATGTGGAGATGGGACAAAGTGCAGCCGGCGTTGCTTTGGCTTTCTCCTCCCTCTCCATCTACCACTTCTAGTGTTTCTCCTCTTAAGTGAGCACTTCTGAGACCTCAGATTCATGAACCCTATTAGAGGTACAGCTATCAAGTGATTTAGTGGAAAACTGTCCACAGTGTGAAGAGAATGTATTGCAAACATTGGGCCTGTCTTCTTGTTCCTGGCCCCAACTTGTGGCCACTCATCTTCAATAACCCAAGAGAGTAAAGCAATATTTCCAAAACAGTCCTACCAGAAAAAAAATATAACAACTTGGAGAAACCAAGAAACCACATTCTCCTTGCCTTAAAACAACCACTATGTAAGGTCTGGGTGAATGTAGACAGGTGTACATTGTATACGGACTAACAGTGATCATTGCTTCTTATAAGCAAAGCGACACAAGTTCATTTACATAAAGTACCATACAGTATTTCATACAAAATGTTAATTCAAAAGTTTCCTGATATTATAAAGTATGTGTTTTAAGACGTTATTGCAATGAATTGAATGATTAAAAGAAGTCTCTTATGCTCACCAAATTATAAGAAAAAAACTTAAATGATTTACTGTCATTTTTGATCAATTTAATGTCTCCTTGCTGAATAAAAGTATTCATAAAATAATAATAATACAAAAAAACTTACTCACCCAAACCTTTGAAAGATAGTGTGTACTGCACCATATACTGTATGTAATGAATGATGGACTATGATGGATTTGCCATCCATCAAGGATGTTTCCGTTCATCCCAGGATGCGGTAGGCATTCCCACAAGCACTTTGGAGAATGGATGGATGGATATACAGTACCAGGCAGAAGTGTATATATGACTTTTGTTAAACATACCTTCTGGATTTATAAATCAATAAGCCTTTGAGAAGATCTTTCACAATTATTTACTGTTAAACAGCAGTATGTCTCGTTGTGTGCCTGCTCATCATACTTAAACAGGCTCGGAAAATACACAATCCATAAAGAACACAATCAATTCCTCATTATAAGACTATAACTGTCAACACTGCAGAACAAATTGTGCCTATATTATGTGCTCAAATTATTATTTTTCCTCATCATCCAACATTTGCTTGCATATCTGTGTGTGTTTTAACCAATTTTATTACACATTACCATACCTGTCTGTCGAAGGAAACCCCTGTTGGAGAAATGAATGGCACGCTCATCACACTTAGTGGACTTTCAACTGTGAGACGTTTAGATCCCACTAGATCTTACAGGCATGCAGCTGTCACTTAAACTCTGACAATCCGGATAGGCGCCCACAGACACGCTCCTGTCTTAGCATGGATTATGCGAATAAGGACCCCAAGGACTGGAGTGATGGACACAGTGTAACAGCAAGGCTGGGTTTGTGTGATGACAGTCTGTAATTAACGTGGACATTTAAGTCTTAGGTAATGAGTGATAATAACAGAAGTAGACATGCGTATGTTTGTGTAATTGTGAGATGGTGGCAGCGCCTGGCACAAAGTCACAGTGTGTAAGTAGTGGGCCGTAATTATGACCTACGTTTCAATTATGCCCAAAGAGACAAGACTCTATTCTCAAACTGCTGATTACTTGGACGTCTGGCAAAGATAATTTGGTAGAAAGTAAAACTACACAAAATATTAGATTTTTCTATGGCACCAGGGAAGTTACATTTTCCATTCTCTTTGCTATTATAGACCATCCAATGCAATGGTGTAAACAGAAGTGTATTTGTGCTGCCTTCACCCCATGGAAGCCAGACTGACTGTGTGATTGTTGTGAAATTTGATAGACTTGATAGATTTTATAGAAATAATAATAATAATAATAATAATAAAAAATACAGAAACCACAAATCTCAGAGCGTGGTTTAGACAACCTCTGAATGGATTCCAAATTGGATTGTCTCCAATATGACTGACATATGTCTAATATGCGATAGATACATCCCATCATCCTCTCTGCCACATGAATAACAATGACAGCTGAGAGTAAAAGCTCTGTATTATTACATAGATTATGTTTAATGCTTATACCTTGAGGGGATGTGTTGTAAAAATGCATTTTGATAAAAAAGCATAAGTGCCAAAAAAAGGAATAATAATACTAATGATAATAAATAAATAAATAAATAGTTTGACTTTTATATATATTATAGTATAGTTTTATACATAGTATAGTATTAGTAAAAACACACACACACACACACACAAAAAATCTGACTTGCATGCAATAAGTAGATGTTGGTGATACTGGTGAATGATGACTGCAAGTGGTGTGAAAAATTTACTTTTGAATGACTGTGTATTCTACAAGTTGTATGTACTGTACTAGACATAGCTTGCTCGAGCAAATATGCTTTTTTTTGGCTTTTTAGGCCCTGACAGCCACTGGTCATCATTCATTTTCAGGGTATGAGAAAGAGCAGCTTTGACATTCTGCTAAACGTCTGATTTTGTGTTACACAAAAGCAAGTATTTCATAAGACTTACTTGAGGGTGAGTGAATGGTGACAGAATTTTAGATTTTTGGTGAACAATACCTTCAAAACAAGAAGTAAAACATTCCTTTTTGTTCAGATTTAAAAATTTCTCTATTCCATCCTTTTCACCCTTTTTCTTTTCCCAAGCAAAAGAGTTTATTCCTCATCTTGCCAGATGGGAAACACGCACTGATCCGCTCGTGTACATCCAATAACCACCTGAATCACCCGAGCCTAACTAACAACAATTCCCAAATTCTCCCTGGCAGGTTATTTATTTATTGCCAGATTTAGCAATAGAGTGGGCAAGAGATTACATCATCAGGCTGTGAGCGAACTGCACAAGCATTAAATTGGATTGAATCCTATTATTGAGTATATATCTAAGTTGGTTATTTGTTATAACATTCCAAGGAAGAAGAAGAAAAAAAAAGCTAGAAGGCTTGAAATTCAAAGCCAGATGCACTGTGGAAGGTGACTGTGAGGAACTCCATTCTTTGTTATACATGATTTTTAGTTAAAGCCTCTACAGATTCACTAGACACAACTCACAATGCACATATTGATCAATTCTTACAGTAACATCACAGTCTCCTTTTTTAAAACATGTTGTGTCATCCTTTACATATGCACTAGTGTAATCACTGTCTGCACCTCTGAGCTTTGTAAACGGCTATTCATTGTGTGTGGATACAAGTAGATGGAGTAATTACATTATGGCAGTTGATTAACATTGGATTGATTCTACAGTGTAACTGCAGGACATCCTTGAACTAGATCTGAATACATAGAGGAGAGCCTTAAGTGAGTTTTAAAATTCAGCCATAATTATGCATATACTGCAAACTAATTAAGAAACCGTGAACTCCTTGGCCTTCATTTCATTCTTTGTGTGACTGGGAATCGTATTTCACATGTCCCACATGTCATTATACATTTCTCAGTTGCAAATGCCTGGTCACAGCTTTCTTCACAGAGCTAAAGCGAGGAAAGTGAAAGAACTGGGGCCGCAACTTCAGCGGGAGAACAAAATATCTCTGACTACACACTATTTCAAAGTCATTATAGTAATAATCTAAAAAGTCCCATTCAGTGGGAAAAATATGTGCATTTTTATAATTCAATACATGTAATTCATGACTGCAATAATCAGGATGTATTTCCTCTGGGATGCCAGCGTATCGTCTGAAAGGAAACAAGATGCATAAATGAAATCTCCGTTATTAAGCTCTTTTGTGACTACGATAACAGGCTTCAGAGAACAACATTCTCAGCCATTAGACGAGATGCCTCTCACACCCAGTTGGGAGTTTTGAGCAACCACAGCTGGCAATGACAGTAACACACCCTTCCTCAGATGGGGGAGTAAAAAAAAATAAAAATGGGTGAAAATCAACAGCAACTTTACCCAAAGTGACACATGATGCCAGCAGTAACCTGCCTCACTTTCACAAGATTACTGGTCTGTGAAGACTGTAAGCACTCTTCTGACAAGTGTTGGGGGGTGGGGGATGATACTGCATCCATCTGGCTTGCTGAGTTTTGGGAAGGCGATGGCACCCTCTCATCCATTTGCAGAAAAAAAAAAGGTGTTTTTGTGTGCAGGAGTGTGAATGTGTTTATGGATCATATTATGTGCAGGTGCTGCGTTCATCCGAAAACACTAGAATCTAGAAGATACAATTTATTTTTATATTAAATGCCAAAATAATTAATATTAACATTTTGTTGCAAAGATCATGATTTTTTAACAGGTGAAATAATTTACAAATAATGTTTGTTTCAGCCTTGGACAGTGGACTGATGCAAAATAGCTAGACTTAGAATAAAATGAATAGATAAAATGAGAATTCATCAAAATAAAATATAGAAAGACTGCTACAGAATAGACAGAATAAGAACACAATTAATAATTAAAAACCAATTACTCACAGGACCACGGTGCTACATAAATACAGACATACAAGTGAAGTGAGATGGTCCATGTTTCAGGAGGTATGGGGTTTGTTTGGGGTTTCAGAGGAGGTTTGGGTGGTTTGAGTTTAGGGCTCTCACATCCTGGGGGAAAAAGCTGTTGATCAGTCTGGCGGAGCGGGCTCCTGTACCATCTTCCTGATGGTAGAAGCTGGAAGAGACTGTGGGAGGGATGGGTGGCATCCTTCACGGTACTGTTGGCTTTGCTGGAGCATTGTGTAAGGAAAATGTCCAGGATGGAGGGGAGAGGGACACCAATGATATTTGCAGCTATGTTCACTGTCTGCAGGAGGGTCCTGCGGTCTGCTGCACTACAGTTCCCGTACCAGACAGTGATGCAGCTGGTCAGCACGCTCTCTATGGTTCCTCTGTAGAATGTGGTGAGGAAGGGTGTAGGGAGACTTGCTCTTTTCAGCCGGCAGAGAAAGTGTAGCTGCTGTTTTCTTTTCAGCCGGTGGAGAAAGTGTAGCCACTGTTGTGCCTTCTTGGAGAGTGACATGGTGTTGGTGGTCCAGGTGAGATCCTCTGTGATGTGCACCCCCAGGAATTTAGTGCTGCTGACTCTCTCCACAGTCGAGCTGTCGATGGGGGGTGGTCAACAAAGTTTCTTGGATGTTATACAAACTGGAGTGGATCGAGTGTGTTGGGGAGGCTGGTTTATATGTTGTGCATGACTAACCTCTCAAACACTTCATCATGATTGGAGTAAGTGCTATGGGACGGTAGTCGTTTAAACAGGACACAGGTGATTTCTTTGATACCGGAATGATGGTTGTGGATTTGAGACATGTGGGGTCAACTGCCTGGCTCAGCGAGGTTTTGAAGATATCTGTTAGGACATCTGTCAGCTGTGCAGCACAGTCTTTCAGTACACGGCCAGGTATGTCGTCAGGACCCGCAGCCTTGCATGGGTTAATCCTAGATAGGGTCTTCCTAACATTGGCTGGAGACAGACAGAGCACCTGGTCATTGGGAGGAATGTGCAGTTGTTATGCAGGTGTGTCATTCTGGATTTTAAACCATGAATACAAGTGGTTGAGTCTGTGGCGGGGGCTTGTAATCTGTGATGGTCTGAATGGCTTGCCACAGGCACTGTGTGTCTCCGCTTTCTGTTAAGTGATTGTTTACTTTTTGAGCATATGACCGTTTTGCATTTTTAATGCCACAGGACAGATTTATTTATTTATTTATTTGTTGTTTATTTGAACAGGGACAGATACAAAATTAAACATAGATTATTACATAAAGAACAATCTGATGCATGTATCACAGTGTTTATAGCCATGGCTAATTCGCAACACCTGTCCCTAGAAGAGCTTTTAACAGTCAAGAGAATGAGGTAAGAAAAAAAAAAAAATACAGCGAATACAATTAAATGTCCAGAAACCAGTTAGCACCAATAAAGATAAGTATAATAAAATAAACACATTCACTCAAACTCACACAGATGCACACCTCACATACACCCAGCTACTCATCTCATATGGCATGATCACACTTCTGCTGCTCTATGAGCCAGGCTTTTGTTAGTTTTTTAAAGGTGGACAGTTTAGTTAAAGTCTTTATATTTGTAGGAAGGCAGTTCCACAAATTGGCTCCTTTTACAGAAAAAAAAAAAAAAAAAACATTTTGGGCAAAAGATGTTTTACAAAACGGGACTTTACAGTCTCCACATGTAGCCGCTCTTGTTGATCTGGAGTTATCCAGTCTGTTCACAAATTTACAAAGTGGCTCAGGTGCAAGTCCAGTCAAACATTCAAAAAACAACTTTATGTGTCTAAGATTAACAAAATTAACAAAATTTAAGATTTTATGCTTACTTAAAATGTAACAGTGATGGAATCCAATGGGCTTTTTATCTAAATTTTTTAAGGCACAGTTATAAAGCCTCTCAATAGGCTTTAGAGTAGTTTGGCTAGTCTGGGACCAAACAGTGGTGCATTACGACAAGTGAGACATGATCATAGTGTTCCGAAAGACATGAGTACATTCAAAAGTTAAACTGTTCCTGATCATTCTGAAACAGTTCATACTGGCCTTCATTTTTCTTGAGATATTTTTTATATGACTTTTAAAATTTAACTGAGAATCTAAAATTACTCCTAAATATTTTTCTTGTTCTACCTGATCGATGAGTTCACCATTCATTTTAACATTAAGGTCATTTATTATCCTCGTTTTTTTTTATTATAGAGAAACACATTGATTTAGTTTTCCTCAGATTAAGTGTTAAACATGATTTATTTAGCCAATTAGACATTTTCTCAATACTTTTGGTCAGTGTATTGCCGATAACAACAGGGCTTTTGCCAGACACATATACCACAGTGTCATCGGCATACATCTGAAGGCCAACTTCAGGATACACTTCAGGCAGCTCGTTCACATAGAGGCTGAAGATAACAGGCCCCAGTATGGTTCCCTGAGGGATTCCGGTCTTAATTTTACATGGGGCAGATTTTACATGATCAATGACCACACATTGTTCTCTGCCCTGCAAGTATGACTCAAACCATGATAATGCTTGGGGTGGCATATTATAAGATGACAGTTTTGAAATAAGACAGCCGTGGTTTACTGTAGCGAATGCCCTCTTTAAGTCTAGGAATACCTCACCCACAATGTTTCCTCTATCAAGTGGCTGCACAATATTTTCCAGTAATGCGCAGATGGCTGATTCAGTGGAATGGTTCTGTCTGAAACCATACTGTTGAGCGTGTATATACTGATGTATTTCTAAATATTGTGTTACCTGTTCTGAAACAATTTTTTTCGAGTATTTTTGACATTACCAGAACTAGACTTATTGGTCGATAGTTACTAACGTCTGTGGTATTCCCGTACTTAAAGATGGGTTTAACCAGTAAACCTTTAAATAACATCAGATCTGTGTCATATCTGGTTTTAAGATAGGTTTTTAAAGCAAAATCTCTTTTTTTATTAACTGTCGTACTGCATCACTTACCCATGGAAGCTATACTTTTCTTTGTGGCCTTTTACATTGTTTTAAGGACTTATTTAAAATGTTACTCATTGTAGAAGTAAATATGTCACAACACTCGTTCACTTGACTATGTTGTGAGACTTCATCCCAATTAGTGTTTGCTAACTCATTCTCAAATTTAATAAGATCCTTGCGGGGGATTATTAACTTGGTTGCCTTTTGGTCATATTTATATTCATTTAGATATTTTTTTTGAAAGTTTTCTGGAAATTAATATCATGTTATGAGTGATACATTATAGCGCGCCCATTATCTTTCTGCCTGCCACCCAGCTCCACTTTGGTGCGCAAGCCTATTACGCGTACGTTTCCAAACTTCAGTAGGGAATAGCAGATGGTGAAATGGCCATATCCAATGTTGTTCAGGTATGGCGTGTGGCACAGCAGACTGTCAGGCTCGTTTTGTGGAATCCTTAGGACAAGTGATCCAAGTATTAGCAGCAGAAGAAGCCACACCAAACAGGTGAACGGCAGGTCTGAACGCTTACACTGTTTGTTTGCTCCATACTGACATTTCATTTGTTTCTGGTGTTGTTTATCCTTCTTACTTATGGCTTCGGGTTTATTGGCATATTCACGTTTTTGCTGCTTATTAATATTGGTGTCAGTAGAAAGTCTATCAGAGTGCATAAAATTGCCATCAAAAATTGTTTTAAAAGGCAAAAGCAAGAGGAGCACGGAGCCCAACCAACCGTGCACCATCTTGGATTTACTAGTTTTTACTAGAACAGATTGGTTCTTGGTGTTTTGTGGGCTCTTTTATCTCCTGATCTGAATGCTTCATCTCTGGTCTTTAGCAGCCCATGAACCTCTGCTGTCATCCACGGCTTTTGGTTTGCATGTGTGGTGGTTATCTTGGTGACTGTAACACCATCAATGCACTTTTTGATATAAGCACTCACAGTTTCAGTGTACTCCTGCAGGTCTGTGAGGTTGTTGTAGGTGGCTGCCTCTTTAAACATGTTCCAGTCTGTGCACTTGAAAGCAGTCCTGTAGTTTTGAGGTAGCATCATCCGGCCAACTGTGATACATTTTTGAACCAGTTTTGCGAGTTTCAGAAGTGGTCTGTAAACTGAAATTAGCATAACAGAGATGTAATCTACCCAAGGTGGGGATGGGGTAAAGCCTTGAATGCATTCTTTTCTGTTGTGTTAACAAAGTCCAGTGTGTTTTTTCCCCTCGTTGCAAAGTTCACATGTTGGTAGAATTTTGGCAAAATTGTCTCAAAGTTTGCATGGTTGAAGTCACCGGCTATTATAAAAAAACGATCTGGGTTATTGGTTTGTTGTTCACTGATGGTGCTGTACAGCTCACAAAGTTGTCATTGAGCCATGTTTCAGTGAAAAAAAAAAAAAAAAAAAAAAAAATTATATATATAAAACCCCCAGGATCCTTTGTCTCATGCTGTGTAGACTGACTGAGTTGAATTAAGTCCAGTTTATTTTCCAGTGAGTGAACATTTGAGAGCATGAGTGATGGAATCGCTGGTCTAGTGGGGTTAGATCTAAACCTAGCTCATGTGCCTCCATGCTTGCAGTGCTTCTGTTCCCCTCTCGCACCTGCGTCATCGCCGTTTTGTGCGGGTAGCATCAGTAGATAAGCAGCATTATCGAGGTTTGTCTTTAGCACCAGTCCTTAACTTCTCAGTGGTCTCCAGCAAAAGCTGTTGTTTGTACACGCTGCTGATTTCCAAAAGGCTCTGTCGATCATAGATGTTTTTGCAATAAGGTGGGACTGTTCGAAGACGAGGAAATGAGACTAAAAGACATAAAAACACAATTTTTGGGACCCAAAGTAGCCGCTGTGTCTGACCACACCGCAATTTTTTTTATTAAATAGGAGAATAGTTTCAATAATGAAAAAGGACAATAGTAAGCACAGTTAAAGGCAGTTTATCATTGAATTTAGTGTTGTCATTATCCATCTCAGTTCAGTTTAAATAGTATCTATTCAATCAAGTCAACGATATCACTGGAAAATAAGTGTCCCCAACTAAGCAAGCCAGATGCGACAGGGGCAGGGAACCAAAACTCCATCGGTGACAGAATGGAGAACAAAATCTTGGGAGAAACTAGGCTCAGTCAGGGCCCAGCTCTCCTCTGGCCAGACGGACCAGCAGGTTGTTCCAGCAAAGTCAGATTGTGCGGAGGACTCATCTGGTTTCGGTCATCTTGTCCAGATGGCCTTCTAGGAGACAAGGTCTTCAGTGGGGATCTGTCTCTGGGGCTCATCTAGTTGTTCTGGTCTCTGCTGACATTCAGGGTAGTCAAGTTCATCTAGCTTCTGATCCACCATATGGGCTGGATACATACTAGATCCGGGTGACTACAGTGACCATCTGATATGGATACAGACTGGATCTGGTGGCTATGGTGACCTCAGAATAAGAAAGAAACAGAATAATATTACCATAGATGCCATTCTATTATCGGTGTTACTAGTACATTGGGTGTTATGGGAAGTGTTGCCTATTCCAGCTGCCCTAATTCATGCAGCCTAATAATACTTTAATGGATTTGTATATAAGAAATGTGTTAGTGTGTTATGTGTAAGCCATGCTAAAAAGATGGGTCTTTATTCTAGATTTAAACTGACAGAGTGTTTCTGTCTCCCAAGCAATGTTAGGTAGATTATTCCAGAGTTTTGGAAAAATAGGAAAAAGGAACTACCGCCTGCAGTTGATTTTGATATTCTAGGTATTATCAAATTGGCAGAGTTTTTAGAATGCAGCAGACGTGGAGGACTATAATGCAATAAAGCTTGCTCAAATACTGAGGTGATGAAACATTCAGGGCTTTATCAGTAATTAGCAAGATTTTAAAAACTAAAATGAATAATAGGGAGGGAGCCAGTGCAGTGCACATACATGTTGGTTTAGATGATTTAACAAGTTTATACAATTCTTCTTTTCCTATAGTAAAGAATGAGTGGAATTATTCCTCAGGGGATCTATATCGCTTTGATACGATACTGTAGCTGAATAATAGCTAGAGCTCTCATAGTATTGATCTTGGAAGTAGTTAATAAAGTCATTACTTCTGTGCTGTTTGTCAACACCTGTTAATGCTCTATTTTTAATTAATTTAGCCACTGTATTGAATAAATATCTGGGGTTACGTTTGTTTTCTTCTAAAAGAGATGAAAAGTAATCAGATCTAGCAGTTTTAAATGCTTTTCTGTAGGATAGGGTACTTTCTTGCCATGCAGTACAAAATACATATAGTTTTGTTTTCTTCCAGTTGCACTCCATAGCCGAAGTGCTGTTGTTTTCATATGAAATTTAAAGGGGACTGAGGCGATCAGGAATTCATGTAGAGTTTATGTAGCTGATCGCACAGTTTTAAGTGATGCCGAGTGGTCATTTTTAGGGGAGCTATAGCTCCCTAAAATGACCACTCGGCCACCCATGAGTGTGTTTATTATACCACAGTGTCAAGCTGTTTTCCTTAATCTTCCTTAAGCGTAAAGGGGCAGCTGTATCTAAAATTCTAGAAAAGACTAATCACGCACACCTAGGTTATGATCAGTGATCATATCATTTACAAAAAGTGCTTTCGTAGAAAGGAACATGATATTCAATAAGCCAAGCTTTAAAATTTGTTTCTCTCTATTATATACATTTTTTTTTATTTGTTGAACATCAATTAAAACTGTTACTTTTAAATTGGTTTGGACATATTTTGTATTTTCTAGTTCGGGAACAGACACAGTCTCTATAGTTTGATACGTGAAAGGGTCTCTATGTGCTGAGAATTAACTGACTTCTGTGATGTGAGGCGGCTAGCAGACGGTTGGTTTAGCCAGTCTGTCTGCTTCCTGACCTGGGCCCCAGTTACTCAAGCACAAACTCTGACTATGTGCCATCTTTCTAGAGAGAAGAGTGGCACCACCCCATGAGGGATGAAAACCACCTCTTTTTCAACAGGTCACGTCTGCCCCAAAACTGGTCTGATTGTCTAAGAGCCATGCATTCTCTATGTATAACAATATTACTGAATTTATGTTTAACATTAGACAGCACTTTAAAAATTTGCCTTAAAGGTTTTTTTTTTTTTGTCTCCCAGTAAACATTGGATTATGGTGACTGTTGTCTCTATTTTCATTTTCCGTACAGTAGAATTGCCAATAAATAGAGCATTCTCATCAGGTTTCTCAGTGGGTGTGTCACTGAGTGGGGAGAACCCGGAAGAGCGTTGTTTTGACCCGCGACTATGCCGCCTCACAGTCATCCAGTTGCCCTGCCAGTGAGGCTCTGTAACCGGAAACGAACAATGTTCAGGACTCCTTCAGTAATACTCCTTTAAATAACTTTAAAGAGGTGTGTGAACTTGCAAGCACGATGTCAGACACTGTAATATGCTCTGGTCCCCTCCCTGCTTACCGTGGTGACGAGATGCATAGCAGATTGTCATCACTCAATGGCTGGATGTCTAAGTGGTGCCCACAGAATAACATAGGTTTCATAGACAATTGGACGAGCTTTTGGGGCAGACCTGACCTGTTTAAAAGAGATGGTCTTCATCCCTCCTGGAGTGGCGCCACTCTTCTCTCTAGAAATATGGCAAATAGTCTTAGTGTTTATACTTGACTAACTGGGGCCCAGGTCAGGAAGCAGACAGACTGGGTAAACCGACCGTCTGCTAGCTGCCTCTCGTCACAGAGGTCAGTTAATTCTCAGCACATAGAGATTCTTTCACCTTTATATCACACTATAGAGACTGTGTCTGTTTTTGATTACATTATTTTAAATGAGTCCACCCCCCAAGATTACTGTTATAAACATGAGCCGCGTCTAAAAGGCAAAGGGGGAGGAGTTGCTTCAATTTATAACAACGTTTTCAGGATTTCTCAGAGGGCAGGCTTCAAGTATAACTCGTTTGAAGTAATGGTGCTACATATAACATTATCCAGAGAAACAAATGTTAATGATAAATCCCCTGTTATGTTTGTACTGGCTACTGTATACAGGCCACCAGGGCACCATACAGACTTTATTAAAGAGTTTGGTGATTTTACATCCGAGTTAGTTCTGGCTGCAGATAAAGTTTTAATAGTTGCTGATTTTAATATCCATGTCGATAATGAAAAAGATGCATTGGGATCAGCATTTATAGACATTCTGAACTCTATTGGTGTTAGACAACATGTTTCAGGACCTACTCATTGTCGAAATCATACTCTAGATTTAATACTGTCACGTGGAATTGATGTTGATAGTGTTGAAATTATTCGGCCAAGTGAATAACAAGTATCGAAGAACCATCACTTCTACCACAAAAGACTGCTTTTTAAGTTATCTTCCTGATGTATCCAAATTCCTTAGCATATCCAAAACCTCAGAACAACTTGATGATATAACAGAAATTTTGGACTCTCTCTTTTCTAGCACTTTAAATACAGTTGCTCCTTTACGCTTAAGGAAGGTTAAGGAAAACAGTTTGACACCATGGTATAATGAGCATACTCGCACCCTAAAGAGAGTAGCCCGTAAAATGGAGCACAGCTGGAGGAAAACAAAACTAGAGGTATTTCGTATTGCTTGGCGGGAAAGTAGCATATCCTACAGAAAAGCATTAAAAACTGCTAGATCTGATTACTTTTCTTCTCTTTTAGAAGAAAACAAACATAACCCCAGGTATTTATTCAATACAGTGGCTAAATTAACGAAAAATAAAGCCTCAACAAGTGTTGACATTTCCCAACACCACAACAGTAATGACTTTATGAACTACTTTACTTCTAAAATCGATACTATTAGAGATACAATTGCAACCATTCAGCCATCAGCCACAGTATCACATCAGACAGTGCACTATAGACCCCCCTGAGGAACAGTTCCACTCATTCTCTACTATATGAGAGGAAGAATTGTATAAACTTGTTAAATCATCTAAACCAACAACATGTATGTTAGACCCTATACCATCTAAGCTCCTAAAAGAGGTGCTTCCAGAAGTCATAGGTCCTCTTCTGACTATTATTAATTCCTCATTGTCATTAGGATATGTCCCCAAAACCTTCAAACTGGCTGTTATTAAGCCTCTCATAAAAAAACCACAACTTGACCCCAAAGAACTTGTTAATTATAGACCAATCTCGAATCTCCCTTTTCTGTCCAAGATACTAGAAAAGGTGGTATCCTCACAATTATATTCCTTCTTAGAGAAAAATAGTATATGTGAGGATTTCCAGTCAGGATTTAGACCGTATCATAGTACTGAGACTGCTCTCCTTAGAGTTACAAATGATCTGCACTTATCATCTGATTGTGGGTGTATCTCTCTATTAGTTTTATTGGATCTTAGTGCTGCGTTTGACACAATTGATCATAGCATTCTTTTGCATAGACTTGAACATTTTGTTGGCATCAGTGGAAGTTCATTAGCATGGTTTAAATCGTACTTATATGACCTCCATCAGTTCGTAGCAGTGAATGAAGATGTATCATATCGATCAGTGCAGTATGGAGTACCTCAAGGCTCAGTACTAGGGCCGCTACTCTTCACGCTTTATATGTTACCCTTGGGAGATATCATCAGGAAACATGGTGTTAGCTTTCACTGTTATGCTGATGATACTCAGCTCTATATTTCTTCACGGCCTGGTGAAACACACCAATTTGAAAAACTAATGGAATGCATAGTCTATATAAAAAATTGGATGACGAGTAATTTCTTACTGCTAAATTCAGAAAAAAAACAGAGGTGTTAATTATAGGGCCTAAAAACTGCTTGTAATAACCTAGAACATTGTCTAAGACTTGATGGTTGCTCTGTCAATTCTTCGTCATCAGTTAGGAACCTAGGTGTGCTACTTGATCGCAATTTTTCCTTAGAAAAGCCACATTTCTAGCATTTGTAAAACTGCATTTTTCCATCTCAAAAATATATCTAAATTACGGCCTATGCTCTCTGAATCCACTGTAGATGTCTTCTGCGTCGTTATTCACTCATTATTCCTCATATCAAATCCTTTTCCTATTTGGCGCCTAAACTCTGGAATAACCTACCTAACATTGTTCGGGAGGCAGACACACTCTTGCATTAACCTGGCATACACATAACATATTAATATGCTTTTAATATCCAAATCCGTTAAAGGATTTTTAGGCTGCATTAATTGTAAACCGGAACCGGAAACAGTTCACATAACATGTACCTTCTACATCATTAGAAGAATGGCATCTACGCTAATATTTGTCTGTTTCTCTCTTGTTCCGAGGTCACCGTGGCCACCAGATCCAGTCTGTATCCAGATCAGAGGGTCACTGCAGTCATCCGGATCCAGTACGTATCCAGACCAGATGGTGAATCAGCACCTAGGAAGGACCTCTACTGCCCAGAAAGACAGCGGAGACCAGGACAACTAGAGCCCCAGATACAGATCCCCTGTAAAGACCTTGTCTCAGAGGACCACCAGGACAAGACCACAGGAAGCAGATGATTCTTCTGCACAATCTGACTTTGCTGCAGCCTGGAATTGAACTACTGGTTTCGTCTGGTCAGAGGAGAACTGGCCCACCCAACTGAGCCTGGTTTCTCCCAAGGTTTTTTTCTCCATTCTGTCATCAATGGAGTTTCGGTTCCTTGCCGCTGTCGCCTCTGGCTTGCTTAGTTGGGGTCACTTCATCTACAGCGATATCATTGACTTGATTGCAAATAAATGCAAAGACACTATTTAACTGAACAGAGATGACATCACTAAATTCAATGATGAACTGCCTTAACTATCATTTTGCATTATTGAGACACTGTTTTCCAAATGAATGTTGTTCAGTGCTTTGACGCAATGTATTTTGTTTAAAGCACTATATAAATAAAGGTGATTGATAAATAATATTAATAATAATTCAATTAATAATATTAATTTGCTATATATGATGAAAATAAAATGTCAGATAGATGGCTGGAAGCTCAGGACTTACCATCTAAACCATCTATTTAACAATAAGCATGTAATAGACATGAAATTCTACATAAAATTACTTAAAGTACAAGATAAGGTGTTTATGTATAGCTAAATATGTTAGCTAACCTTTTAGTAAACGAATAGCCTGTTACATTATACAAGTCACCATTTTATCTATGTAAGACAGAAGAATAAGTAAAATGTTAAACTTTATTTTTGATTATAACTGACTGACTGTACAGTAATATATTACTATTTTCATGATAATTTCAGCTACCAATAATAATAATAATAATTATAATAATAATAACAATAATAATAATAATAATAATAATAATAATAATAATAATAATGCTTTAATCTAAGCTACTTACATCCAACTCTGCAGAATGTCTAAAAAAATCAGTGCAATTAAAATACAAAAATTGCCATCTGGTCTGAAGCATTACTATCAATACCTCCACCACTGAGGGGGTCACATGAGTGTACAGGTCATAATTTGTTCAGTGAGCTGGCATTCATTCAGGTTGAGCCAATACTGACCTCAGCATCTGAGGAAATCCTATCAGACCCTCAGGATACCCAAAGCATAGCTCTGCTAGCGCCACATGATACACCTTAATCATGCGCATGGCCAATACTGGCCACCACATGGCTTCCTTATGTCCAGTGACAGATGCGAAGCACTTAGATTTATTCCTTTGAAGTCTACGGTGTAGTATATATATATATATATATATATATATATATATATGTATATATATATATAGTATATATATATATGTAGTATAAATATATATGATTTGTTCTGAGATTTTCTGTTATGTAAGTCAGTCAGCGGCGCCATAAGTTGTTGTACAAGATTATTGTGTTTGTTATATAGAATGTCTAAATGTGTTATGTTTTGCAGGAGTTCTATTAACAGATTCACTGGTTTAAGAAAGACATCTCAGTTTAGACTGTCATTGTCCAGGTTGTCTGCGTTGTGACCATATGGATATAATCAAAGATCCTAATGGCACTTCAGCTCATGGTCAGGAGTCTTCTGCTCCAGGTCTGGGAAAGCTCTGGACAAATGAAGGGGAGGCGAGCTCTCAACACTACCACAGTGGTGAATCAATACCTTCAACTTTGGGTGAAGTTCTCATCCTAGAGAATATAATGTGCGCACATCCAAAAACTGCTCTATCATATGAAATCCTTCACATTCAATAAAAAAATAAAAAAATAAACACAACGTTTTGATCCTAAGGTCTTCATCTGGCAAAACAACAAGTGAATCAGAAGAGTGCAATTTATTATCAACATGATCTGTCACAACTGATATAATTCATCAACCTGATTATGTAATCACCCAGTGAACAGAAATGAAGGAATTAAAAGTTTCACAAAAAAGGATTCAAATCAAATTATGGTAGCACTTTATTTTACAGTCCTGTTCCCATGTACATACTATGTACTTATTATAGTAATTACAATAACTATGTACTAACTAGGTACTAACCCTAAACCTACCCCTAAACCTAACCCTACCCCATGTAGTTACCTTGTATTACCAGAACTTTCTTACATAAATACACTGTAAGTACACAATAAATACATGTTAGTACACGTACTGTAAAATAAAGTGCAACCCAAATTATAAATTAAATACTTTTGGAAAGATAGTATTTAAACCGTAAATATAAAACACTTTTTGTTTATTTTAAGTTCTCATCTTCACATCAAATAAATTGTACGTCATCATTAAAGGCTGGCTAAATGCCCCTGCTGGTCTAATTGTGTCAGATGTGCTGCACTTTCTAAGGACCAGACGATTTTCAAAAGAATGTATCCACCTTGTTATGAAGCCCTCATATTTCATGAGATTTCTTTGTAGTACCTCTACCATGGCCAGATTTTTAGGCTTTTTATAGGAACCGTTAAACATCAAAACTAATAAATAAAATATATTTTTTTGCAGATTAATGCATTTGTTGTTATCTGGTTTGCCTTGAGTAAGAGGAGAAATTATTTAACATGTCTGAATAATGATATTAAAACCCCCCAAAAAAACCTGATTTTTAAAATATCATTCTGCTCATGCTGTAGGTTCCTAATTATTTCTTGTGCACTTATTCTGTTTTCGAAAATTCTGAAGCATAACAATTTATGAATTAAATTTGAGGGGAATCGCACTACTGCTTTGCCTTGTGCTGCCATTTGAAAACATAACTTTTGCCAATTTAGCGGTGGAGATGTCACGAAAGCTCTTCGAGAGTGTAAGAGAGAGTAAGATGTAACCGTGGTCAGGTACACACAGCCCTTTTATCATTAAATGTTCCTCAGCAGGATTTTCCAGCCTTTATGGGTTTTGCTTTCATTTCAAGGTTGAATTTCCTAGCAAAATAAAACTTCAAATGAAGGGCAAAAGTAATTATGTAGACATAGCAGATTTTTCCTCCATCCTATTCTCACCCTCTCTAGCTTTCCTCTTTCCCATTTTAATTAGTCTTACAGTACGTTCTTGAAGATTCTGCTTTTTAATGAAGGCAGCTTTCCACAGCTGAGTTGTGCCTATCATCATAACCATCACATCCCCGTTAGAAACTGGGAAAAGAAATGTAATTAAAAAGATATCAAAATGCCTGACAGGCTACAATCTTCTCTTTTTCTCGTTTTCAATTATAGATCTTTTTGGACTTCAACCACTCAATCAGCAATATTCCTGACATTGTTCCAACAATATCCTGACGATGCTCAAACGGTGTGGCGTTTGCGCGTCAAACTTGTTCTCGTCATTCCTGCAGTCCGAGCAACATGACATCATGTTACAAACAAAGCAGAACATTAGCTTTCAAGTCGCTGTTTT
This sequence comes from Carassius gibelio, assembly GCF_023724105.1. NCBI lineage: Eukaryota > Metazoa > Chordata > Actinopteri > Cypriniformes > Cyprinidae > Carassius > Carassius gibelio. Next base: position 25,362,960 of record NC_068409.1, on the reverse strand, counting down.
GATGAGTGTTCTCCATTGAAGCGTTCACTCCGACGTGCAACGCTGAAATGATCATCGAACTCTACAGACACATATCTGCGATTAGCTGTGGCATATCTTCCAAAAAGTATGGAGAATTTATCCTCCAGGTTCTCTGTTCTGAAAATAGTTAAGCACCCTTGAAGAATAACTTTTTGAAAACTTTGTCTAATCGTCTTCGCCATATCATACCTAAATGCTCTGACACTGACGTTCAAAATGTCTTCAAATCAAAGCTCTTGTACAGAAGGCCTCTTGAGTGCAGTCTTTTCAAAAGTTAGCTCTAATAATTATTTCGCTCCAAGCCGTCTAATATGGATGAGAAAGAAACATGGGGAAGGGTGAGGAGTGCAGATGGTTTGCGAATAAGGGCCACAGACTGTAGGTAGAGCAAAGCTGGATCTGAAATAAATTAACTGTGAGACTGCTCAGTGTCTTAGTACCCATCAATTGTTTCTGACTTTGTATTGTAGATTTCCCATAATGCCAGTTGAGTGCAGACAAAAGAAATGAAGCTTGAGAGAGAAAAGGAGGGAGGGAAGGAGAAAAAGAAAGAGAATATCAATATGCAGAGCATTATGCATTCAAGGTGAGTCGCTGGATTTATCCCCGTGGGCTTTAAATATATCTGACGGTGTGTCGTTCATACACTGAGAAGATTATAAAATACCTGCTCTTCTCAACGGTGTTGATGCACGGAGATTACAACGTGGCAGAAGCGGGGGAGATGATGTCACGAGGATGATGTGAAATTAAGACATCTCATGCTGTGGAGATCAAAAACATTTTAGCGACTCTCCTGAGAGCAAGAGAGCGAGCAAAACATGATGCGGAAACATGTAAAGCAGGGAACCGCACTTTCGCGTTCAGTTTAAATGCACGCCAACTTGTTTATAAAGGTTGTTTATTTTTCTTTTTTTACAGATACATTTATATAAAACTGCCTATTTTTCTGAAGTGTGCAAAATTTAATCTGACCCTACATAAACAATACAAAATTATTTTTTCAGTTTGGCTGAAAAAGGCAAGTGTAAAAGAGAGAGAGAATCAAATATAAAGGGAGTTTGCCTGTAAGCAGTACCTCCTGGAGTCAGACAGTCAGTCTGATGTCAACACGAGAACTGCTGTTTTCTGCAGAAATCTAATTTTCGGGTAGACTAATTTCTTCATTATAGGTTAACAATTATCCTGGGGCGAATGGAAATCCAGATATGGAAATCAAATAATAATAATAGAAAAGAGACAGTTTGTGCTTATTATTTAGAAATGATAAGTAGATATTAAGAAAGTAAAGTTTTAAGATAAAGGAATGAGAAAGAAAGGTTGTTCCAGTTTCAAACACTGAGACTTCCTAACTGATATGACGATAACAAATCGAATCTTTTTAGCTTAAAGCAATCCAAAAAACTATATCTTGGTCTTTCTTTCTTTCCATAAACTAAAATAAAGGTCTTACTTATAATAATTCATTGTAATCATTGGTTTTGATTCCGATATTCAGAGTAGAAAGTGTATTTGGTCTATGTTCTTTTAATAATGATTAAACTATAAGAGCAGAAATAATACTGCTTATTCATAAAACTAGCTGCTCATCTAACCTGATTTACACTCATTTAGCAAACCATTTTTTTTTTCTACTACATTATGGATCCATGGTCAGTTTTATCAGCTTCATACAACAGTTCATTGATTGTGCCCGTGGACAGAGTGGCAGGCATAACACAAGGTCTTTTTTCAGACGTCAGACTGTTGTGTGTGCAGCAGCAGGTTTTTTTATGTGATAAGAAACCAGCAAATTAAATCAAACGAAGCGGCTCCATATTAGCAAAGCAAGTTTTATTTAACCCAGGATTTTCTTGAGCTCAAACTCATCACATTTCTTTCTAAGAAAGATAAAACAGGCCTTAACATGTTTTTTTGGGGGGGGCGGAGGGGGGGTTTGGCTATTGGTCGTGTTTTGTTGACGTGATCATTTAAAAGTTTGAAAAGATTTGCTGAAGTCTCCCGTTTGAACATTCTAGAACTTCCTAAATGCCATGCTGAGATGATGCAGTGTTCTGCTGAGATATATATTTTGTGACGAAAGTGCAGGTTTGCAGAATTCTCCTTCTTAAGAACGGTGTGGGGTTTGAGGGTGTCTTTACACTGTTGATTTAGTTCACTTGAAAAGTAGACAGGGAGGAAAAGCTAGGAAGAGGGAGAGTTTGATGATGTTCTGTCAGTTAGATTAACTCGCTGTATTAAAGGAGCTGGGACGTTGGGAGTTCGGGCGTCAGCGTTGAGTACCCAGCAGTCTCTGGGCCCCAGAAGCACAGCCTCTTCTGAAAAGCCTCCCTGCTTTACCCCTTGTTATTTCTCCCATTAGTGAAATCTCCTAGGATGCACTAGAACATTTGTCTCCATTAACAATTTAGGTTACAGGAGGGCTGGGCTTTGTGCGTGCTTCGGGAGAAAACATTTCTCCAGCTTTTACTGTCCAATTACAGCCTTAATGCTTGTTCTTTAATGAGAGTGAGAACAAAGCCCAAATGTATGTAATTTCCCAAAATGTAACTGTGTGAGAATGTGCTGGATTTTGCTCAAAACTGGCCAGTTCATTTTTGCCAATGATTCTTTTCCCCTACATTTTCACTATATATTTGATTTCTATATTTACATGTTTTGAATTACAAAAAAAATAAATAAAAATAAAAATAAAAAATTGAAAGTAATTTAAAAATACATTCAAAACGTGTTTTGAAAATGTGTATAGACTGTTGTGCATATATCCGCAAACTTACACCTCATTAGATTTTATTTGCGGCCCCCCACCAACATGGCAGATTGCTTGCTTCTCTTCTCACTTTCCATTTTCAGTGTTGTTGGCATTGGTGTCTGAAATAATAACAATAACTGCTCTAATGGAAATGACGAGGCTGCTGTCCCATGCAAAAGTGCAAAGGCTTCGGAAATAACCTAGACTTTCAGTTCCAGGAAGGAAGAAATAAAAGAAGAAAGAGAGAAGAAAGCAAAATTCTAAACAGATGTATAAAACATCTGATAATACATTTCTTAATAACACTTTACAATAAGGTTTATTTTGTTAACATTAGTTCATACATTTGGCTTCATAATCTAACAATTAACAATATATTTGTTGTGTATCATTTAGTCTGTGTTATTTGTAGTCATTTTAGTACATCAAGATTATTATTATTATATATATATTTTTAAATAAAATCTTCCGTTTTTGTTTGTTTCAGTTAACCTTTCTTTTATTTAAAAAAAACAAAAAACAACTGTAGTTATTTTTTTCATTGCTATTTTGTTATTGGTTGTTAACATAGAACCTTATAGCAAAGCTCTTCCCATATTTTGATAAAATGTTAATAAAAATCTACATAAAACATGCCAACATTTTACAGAAAATACAGAAATTATGAATGTGAAGCTGTCAGTTACTCATAATGCCTTTGGTGTTTTAGGAGAAGGTCAAAGACTCATGCTTTCCATAATACTTAAATCATTTTTTTTTTGGCAACATACATTTATTTCCCTGAGATCCACATAGTCTCCATCATCATATTAAGTGCTGAAAACCTCAAGATAGCAATGCCCATGAATGGCTCACCCACGCAGTCAATGGTAAGACTGATCTGAATAGCCCCACTTAAATCACAGATCCCTTGTGATTTCTATGTGACAATTATAAAGATTTAACCCTTTGAACGTTATAGTCCCACATATGGAATTTAGATTGTTTGGTGACGTCACATAACTGTCAAATACAAAATGCGTTTTCGCGCATTAGCTACTGCTGAGCCAGAGGGAGAAGTGCAATGCTCTTACCATTATTACAATGGTTGCACTTTATTTTACAGTACGTTTACTTACATGTACTTATTGTGTACTTACAGTGTATTTATCTAAGAAAGTTCTGGTAATACAAGGTAACTACATGGGGTAGAGTTAGGTTTAGGGATAGGTTCAGGGTTAGTACCTAGTTATTAAATAGTTATTGTAATTACTATAATAAGTACATAGTATGTACATGGGGAGCAGTGTTATTAACCACATAATTCATATATTAGGTTTTAGACATTTAAATACACATACGTACTAGTAAAACAAAACATTTTTAGTTTGAAAAATACACACATATGTCTATGGAAACAACCATAACAATCCATTCAAATTTAATTTGCAGATGTGTTTTATTCATATCAGATACACAAGGTGTACTTACTACTTGTATTTCTTTCTACTTGTATTTCGGGGGAAACTGATGAATTCACATGCTGTAAATACATCTCATAAATAAATAGTGTTCCTGTAGCTCAACTGGTAGAGCACTGCTTAGCAAGCGCAAGGTTGGGGGTTCAATTTCCTGGGAACACATGACATGTAAAAATTGATAGCCTGAATGCACTGTAAGTCGCTTTGGATAAAAGCGTCTGCTAAATGCATCAATTTAATTTAATTTTTAATTAGATTTTTGAATTTAAATTTACATCTGACGGGACTCTGAACTGCAGCGCGAACAAATATGGCGGCGCCCATCTCACATTACAGATCAGGATCAAGATAATTTAGAATGGTTTTTAAACCACCATACACACCCATTTACACATATTTGTGAATCGGAATATCAGATTGTTCATGACCTGGTATGCACATTTGTGAATATTTTAAAAAGCAAGTTTTTATAGTCTGTAACCATGGTTTAAAAATGATCCACCTAAAGTAAAAATATGGCATGAGGCAATGATTTTTCACATTTCCATGAAATTTTCACCTTAGTGTTACAACTTTAGTTCAGGTAACTGCATACTAGTGAACCTGTTTATGTGAATGTGTTTATATGAGTTGATTTTCTGGGTGAAGGACAGGAAAATCCTTCTCGCTCCATCTTGATCTAATTAGTCTAATGGGTCGTATGCTGGTCTGCCAGTGGTCCAAACTGATTCTCCATATGCCTTCAAAACTTCTCTTCAAACATGGCTGAATGCAGACCAAGCACTGTGGACACCTGGGCAAAGCCAACTAGACACCAGACATTGCCATTGCAGCCTGCCAACCTGGCTCATCATTGACTTCTCACTGCTCCAATTCAACGGGTCATACCAGCAATATCCTCCATGTTCATCAGTGTCCAGTCCACCCTTCTGGGTAGGCAGATAGCAGCCTTGCCTGGCTCCTCTGATGACAAGAACCACACTGCTTCAAGTGAGGTGAATGCTGAGGTATATTTTTGGGTTAAAAAAGGACTGATGTGGCTTGTGGCATTAAAATGTGCTGAGATCCTGTCTGAATCTTCTTTCAGGTGAACTGTCAAATATAGTGTCAGACACAGACAGCAAACCCACAGGCCATCTGATTCATATTGTTCACCAAAATGGCAAGAAGTGGCTGAAATTGTCATCTTCAATCTGATACAATGTTGCTACAGACTGTCTGCAAACAAAGTAATGTTTACAAGGCACCGGATTGATGCATTGGGAGATTTTGAGGCAGATGCAGGACATGCAGAATCGATTTGAGCGTTGGATGCAGTAGAATATTTTTATATAACTAGTAGGCTACAACTTATAAATATTTCAACTTTAACTTAGTAAAAAAAAAAACATATATATATATATATATATATATATATATATATGTTTTTTAGGGCTGGTAATTTAACACATTAATTAGATTTTTAATATAAGGGTCTCTCCTAACATATAAGAAAACCAAGGTTGCACAAATTTGATTGTACAAAATGAATTGCCATTATAGTGTGCTAAACTTTTCTTTTTAAATGGTGAGAATAAACCAGGCTAAACTATCCAAAACATTATGCTGACTGTCAAAATTCTGACTTACATGACAATATTTTGCTAGGGAAAATTGGTTTGTGTAGCTGTGGAAATACTATTAAATACTACTTTATTGTGTAATGACCCTTATTAGGGCAAGCTGAAATACATCATCTACAGTGCACAGCATTATCTGTGCTGCACTGCTATTAACATATTAATACATGTTTACATGATATTTCTGTCAAATTACTGAATGCACCAAACAAATATTGCTTCTCTGTGTTTTTGTCATTTTACTGTGGAACTGCATTAGTCATGCATGTGTGTCCATGAAGCTCTCTCAACACAAAATAATTCCTCAACACGTGTCACTCACAGTTATTGTCGAGGAAAAATGCGCATGTGTGCATTTGTGTGTATGTGAGGTCCTGATGAAGGCGTCTTCGGCTGCTAATCAAAAGTGGCAGGCCAAAGCAAAGAAACAGGAGCAAGAGAAGAAGAGTTTGATCATTTTCTGCCAGCATCAATAACTTCAGACAGCTGCCCCCTCACCAATCACACACACACACACACACACACGCACACACACACACACACACACACACACATTTTCACACATGCACTGAATTAGAAATGCATACACCTACACACAAACACGAGCATGCTAATTCCAGTGCTTATCACAGCAAAGTGAAAGTGTTTGACAGCGCCTGACTGGTCCTCTGCTGAGCACAGCTGACCTTTAAACTCAGAGTGGGCGGATGAGAGGGTGGCTGCCTGTTCTCTGCTGGTTAGTCAATGATTGATTGCTCGTTGTGGGTTGTGATGTGAACGCTTGCAATGACCAGGCATTTCAGGCTATTGCAGCACGACAATTTCTTTCATATGAATTTGGCGTGCTAGCAAAGAAAGCCAATGTTAGGTGTAAAGTGCACCAAATTTTTTTCTTAATCACTGTTTTCTTGTAAAAAAGTACTGCAATTATTGAATATTAGAAATTTGAGACATATTTAGAATTAAGTTAATTTTAATAAAATTTTCTTAAACCACAGGCAAATAGTTTTGTATTTTTAGGCTTTAATCAAAAAAAAAAAAAAAAAATATTAACAAAGTAAGTTAAAATAACCTAATCTAAAATAACCTAATCTAATCCTATCCTAATCCTTTTTTCTAAATCATGCTAAAAAATATTTTGCATTGAGTGTAGATATCAGACTCTATAGCCTCTCTGTGTGTTTTCTTACCCCCACGTGGTCCATGTATTGTTTATGTCCTTATTTGGTCTTCCTGTTCCTGTCCTGATTGTGTTTCCGGATGTTCCCCATTTAGTTATATTGATCCTAGGTGTGTCTCATTAGCTCCCCTATTTTTTAATTGTCCAGAATTGTTTGTCTTACCCTAGTGCTACATGCTTTTTCCTTCTGTTCTGTTCAGTGATTATCAGAATCTCATATGTCTCCTTACTCCAGCACAGTAGGCACACTTGTCAGTAGTGACATAAAAACACATTTTAAGATTACTGTTAAGAAACTACTACTACTACTACTACTACTACTACTAATAATAAAAAAAAGTTCAAGACTGTTGGCAGAAGGTATTTGCTGGGATCTGGAATGAACAATATCAAAGCAGAAGCCAATGTTTTCGGTACCACTGATTAACAAGTTTTGATCTGTTCCTCATGAAAGCAATTGTAAGGCTGTTTTACTTTAATGGTGCTTTTTCATGCTTTCTGAAGCTTGCAGACTCGAGTCCTCATTTATTGTAACTCTATGGAAACAAGCGACACACATTTTAAAAAAGTTCTCTTTTGTGTTCAGCAGAATAAAGAAACTAATACAGCTTTGGAATGATATAAGACATGGAGTAAATAACCACCTATTTTCATTTCATGTGTGGCTTAGCTAAATAGCCTATTTTAAATTTGTATGGTCACAGTTCAGAAATCATACATTTTATGATATCCCAGCAAGATTTTGGTGTGGACTTGCAAACGTTGATAGTGTATGCTTGATAACCCAACTCAATCAGCAACGTGATTTGAATGACTGAAGATCAGGCCCACAGGAGACTTAAGACCAAAGCAAACCACAACAAAGAAAGAAAACAAAGCACAACAATAGCCTACGGGTGCCATGCCTCCACCATTCCATGAAGTGCATGACACAATGTGTTCTCTGCCATCGATTTTAAAATAATCTTACATTCAACAAAATGCCCTCTGAAAATCCATTTATCCATGAAAGAAATGTTCTTCTCTAACCTGAAAAGAGAGCCTAAGTAATAACCTTAATGTTAAGTTGGTCACCTGTCATTGCTGCCATTTTTTTTTTTCATTCGGATGCCTATTCTTCTTTTTCCTTTCCCTCTGCAGATTTACAATGAGCATGATGAAAATGACATACTCTGCTCATGCTCCCCTCCATACAAAAGCAAAAGCAAGATCATTATTCTGGCCCTGAGACTGAAATACATTTCAGCCGCTTTTATTGAGCCCTGAGCAGACCGTACGCTCCATCACTCAGCATGGGATGATTAGGGAATGCAGTGCTGCGGGTACGCCAGCTACCCTCCTCTCTCGCAATAACTGCACTGTACTATAGTACATGTGTCACAGGCCTAATGTACAGTCAAAAAAAAAAAAAAAAAAAAAGCATTTGAGGGAGAGACAAAAGGAGAGCATGAGAGTGGTAACAAGAGAAAGAGTCATTAAATTCTTGCTTCAAGCCTCTTTATAAGCTTTTAGATTCATACATTTACTTTATTACAATAAACGACTTATAAATGTGTGCTTTCGCATATGTGTCGCATCTGCGGCATTCAGTCTCTGTCAATGCATTGAAAAAATGCACATAAATGTCAGCAATAAGCAATTTCCTGGTCTATTAAAATAATTTTTCTACCTTAGATGGATATTTAAAAAAAAGAAAAATAAAAGAAAATCTTGAAAACTGACACTTCAGGAGAAAAAAAAGTAGGCTGGTTCTCTTAATAAAATGTGCATTGTATTTGCCACAATCTGAGGTAAAAGTAAACAAACAAACAAATAAAAGATACCCCACCTTACATTTAAATAGTTATTTGGGGAAAATGTAGCAATTTAAGAGACAACAAGAGGCTGACAGCCCCTTTGCTAGAGGCTGGTTGTTATTAGCCAGGTTCTGTGCTGTCATCTCTGAGTGATGGGACTCCTTCTATCCAGAATTGACAGGTCAATTATTCCCCCTTGCCTGAATTACAGCTTATAATATTGAAGCTATCACTACAAGTGTAGCCAGAAACACCCAAAGGGCCAAAAATACGACCATCTTCAGATATTAGATTTTTGTCTTCCCAACTTCTTTAATTAAAGTTCAGAAGTAAACATCTTTGCACTGTTTGTCTTATTTATTTATTTATTTATTTTTACTTGCACAGGAAATTATGATTTAAAGTGCTTTGGAGATATAATGTATATAGTAAGATATATGTAATGTTAAAATATATATTATAATTTTAATTACTTACTTTAATTAGGGATAATGAACGTAAGTGATATTGAACATTGTTTTTCCAGTCATAAAACTGGACATACAGTAATACATTTTTTACTTTTGAAGTTTTGTAAATTAAAAGTAATGAATTATGGACAAACAGAAATTAACAATTAAAAGGATAGTTTTAAAATGAAACCGAAACTCTAAAATTAAAAAGTCATGATAAATGAGTTTCTTTTCTTGAGCACAAAATATATTTTGAGGAATACTATGGAAGTCAGTGGCAACTGTTTGGTTAAAAACATTCTTCAAAGTAAAAAAGAAAATAAAGAAAGAATTTTTTTTGCAGTTTTAGAGGGTGAGGGTGAATAAATTATTTTTCTATCCCTTTAACAATCTTTATATTGAATATATTTACAAATATACATACAGTATGGATATAATTAGAAATAATGAATGTTTTTCATTGTGATACAGTATTCATTAACTAATTGAACCTTGAACCTAATCTAAATTGTTAACATTCTCACTGAGTGAGATATGATATAAACTGTGAATGCAGAAAAAAAGAAAGAAAAAAAGATGGAGAGATGTGCAAATAATAATCACAAAATACATAAACGAGGATGCGTGAATTTACTTCCACTGACCTTTTGCTGTGACTTTGCTGCTAAACTCAGATAAATGTTTGCACATTCGCCCTGCCACTGTAAATGAGGAATCATATGAGACCTTTCTAATAATTACTTGGCTGTTGATGCAGAGAGGAATGCAAAGATGCTGTAGCCTTTTCTTATGGCTTAGAACAAAATAAAAGCTTATTCATACACCCAAATGTGTTATATTTTCAAAATAAGCATTCAGAGTTTCTGCTGCTGGATATGTGAAAAAAGGAGATTATGCAAGTGACTATTTGGTTTTCATCAACAGAAATGTCATAGATTGGATTGTCTTTCTTTCGATGCCAGCAGTGATCCGGAGACAGTGTAATATTCAAATGTCTTTGAGCTTCTGCAAGGCAAATCTCATATCGGCAGATTTTTTTTTCCTTTTTTTTTATGAAATGGTGGGACCTATTTAAATCACAGGACTCCATGCCTCCCATGGGGTCAAAAACCAATTAGGACAAATTGGAGAATGGATTTTAGCATGAATGCTTAGCTGGGCCATACTGAGGTCAAGAAAGGGCCTGTCATGTTTGGGGTTACCCTCACAGGCTGTCCAAACTGCCCATTGATGGAGCTCTGTGACTGGATTTAATACGATGAGGCAGCTGGGTCCAAGTCTCGAGCAGGTGGTGATGATGGACTCGTCTGTGTGTACAGGTGGCCCCGTAGACATGAGCAGGTAAGCTTGCACGTCAGCCAATCAGAGGTCAGTGCACAGACAGAAGGAGGGGTCAAAGATTATGAAAACGTCTTCCGGCTTCTTATAGGTGACACATGGACAAGGTGGCCTAGATCTGAGCAACACTTTCTATGTAATTGAGATCCTGGCTAAAAATCACACATATGATTAAGACCCTTTTTTACAGCACTTTGAGGTCTTTTTAACAGGCATTTCTATGTATTCTATGTAATGCATAATATATTATAAATGTACTATACCGCTTGGAGTAAGAATTGTAAATATTTTTGAAAGTAGCCATTTATGCTTACCAAGGCTGCATTTATTTGATCAAAGTACAATATAAGCAGTCATTTTGTTAAACATTATTACAATTTAAAATAGCTATTTTACGGTTCAATAACATCTGTTACAGCATTTAAAATATTAAATGCTATTATTTATTCCTGCAATGGGAAAGCTGAATTTTAGTGTGTGAATTTTAGCTAATGTAAATTAATACTTGTATAAATAAAATACACATTTATTAAAATATGCACATTCAATATTGATATCTACAACATCATGTCTGTTTCCATGGAGATACAGTAGGCAATATAATATAATATAATATAATATAATATAATATAATATAATATAATATAATATAATATAATATAATATAATATAATATAATATAATATAATATAATATTCCCCAATTCTTAGGACCGCACATAAAGATGCTGTTTTATGTAGTTTCATGAGTGGTATGAAGATATGCTCATTAAAAATGTATATTTTGACTTAAACATTGTACCTTATCCTGTATCCTGTAGCATAGGTGCTAGATGTTCCACTACCAGCAGCCATATCTGCTCAAAGACAGCAATGTTTCCCTTTACCACCGCTGTTCATTTCTCCAGGGGAAATGCTGTAAAGATCTCCCGGTACCGGAGTCAACGACATGGTTTTAATCTGCAAAATTAAACAATTTCTAGCAAGCAGAAGCAGTTGAAGCAGCTGTTTTTGAATTTATTCATTTAATTATTTGTTCCTTGCATGTCTTACAAGTCAGAATCCCTCATTTATTCATATTAATTTTAAACATTGAGCCAACACATTTTCTTTTTACTTTTAACTGAGAATGTAGCCTTCTGTAGAACCGCTAACTACTCATGAGTAAAAAAAGCACATAAAACAAGTGACTTAGAAAGAATAGTAGAGCAGAAAGATGGCCCGAAAACATTCTCCAATGATCCATTACTCCTTTGGGAATCTTTCGCTGCAGAGTTCTCTCAACAAACATGCTGTTGGCACAATCGTCTCCAAGGTGCTTTCATGATTTCCCTTCCCTTAAGACAACACGCTGCTTAGCAAACCGCCTTCAGCGAAAGAGTCCTCGTCTCAATGTGTGGGGTTAATGACAGCATCGATCAGAGGCTACGGGGAGTTTGAACATGTGTGTATGTGTGTACGTCTGTGCGCCTGACTCTGAAAATTACTCATAAACACCTCACAGCATGAACTTTATGACATGCACAGATGAAAATGCAGTATTCTGCCGTTTGGTGGTGATTCACTCCCGACAGTGAAAAACAAAGTGCTTTTCCTATTAGAAGGAGAACCTCTCTTCTCAGTTCTCATTTGTTCGCAGGCTGCACAGACGGAGGGCAAGTTCCCAGCCGTTTGGGTTTCATCTAAACACGGGAGGTGAACGGGCCTTGCAGCCAAAGGCGATAGGAAATGGGTTTGTGTTCTGAGTCTTTCAGCGACATTCAATCTCTCTGTCTGTTCTCTTGTAATTAGCGAGAGAAAATTGACAAATGTACAAACAGATGCCTCGGAGAGGAAGATTTTTTTCATAATGAGACGCAGAACTGCTGTTTTGATACCACACCAGGAATGTTTGATGCTTGCCTTTCAAAAACAGCAGACGTGACTCACCGGCTTGGGTTCACCCCCGTATTTCTCCTCCCAAAAACCTGAATCCCCTTTACTGTGTCTGCAATAACATTAAAATCAACGCCCACTGTGAGCAAAAGACAACTTGTCTGTCGTGGCATCAAAACTTCAAAGCAGCAGGAAGAAATGAATCTTCCTGATGAGGCCAACGTGCTGTTTTATTCGTTTGTAATCTCCTCTTCGCATTAACGGTGATGTGAGTAGATGTGAATGATGCTCTCTCGCATGAGTGTGTCTAACAAAGTGTGTGTGTACGAGTGAGCGAACGTGCTTTAGTGAAACTCTACCATGCTGGGCAATGATCCTCCATTAGAGCTGAATTCTTTTCAGCTGCGGCTTTGCTAATGTCACAGGCGATCATGTAGCATTAAGCATTTAGATATTTATCATTAGCACGCCATTAAGGGGGAGTCATTAATGCGATTCCGCTAATGTCAGTGCTTTTTAAATGCGAGATGGAGAGCGGAAGAAAACGTCGCTTCAGTGGCTGAAAAATGGGGAGGGAGTGTGACTTGTAGCATGTGGGTATTGGTGTGCTCCCAGTCATATGTTCCCAAAATTGAAATTAAACCTTGTGTGTTTCAGTCACTGTTCATTTTAATGGCTTGCCAGTGCTTTTAATAAATGAAATGGTAAAACATAATTTTGAATCTCAGATAAGCATATCTTGAGGAAAACACGGAGAAGACATGACTTTGAGATTGTGTGTACACGTTTGGTGGAGGAGGATGCTTTTCACAGTTTATCAGTTTGGCAGGCTTGTTCTCATTTAACAGCTGAGCACACTGTTGGCAGTGTGGAGATTGGCCTGACGGTCAGAGGATCAGTCAGCGATGGTCCCCATAGCTGTGAGCTTTACACACACAAACTCACATATGTAGAAATATATAGTACTTCGCCTAAAATTGCATACACATTTCAAAAGCTCATCTGACATTACACAACCAGTACACAAATTAAAAATCTGTATTTGAGTTTGTTTCGAGCTTATTTTTTCTTAAGTTTCCTGTGTATCTGAACATTGAGATGACAATTGCTTATAAATCTAATGTAAAAAAAAAAAAACGACCAGCCACAGTTGTACTTTCATGTAATCTTTGTGCATTAAATCTAATGTACAACAAGAATAATCAAAATGTAAATGTGATTTTAACAAAGGATATCACAGGTTAAGAAACTTCAGTAAAACTGCCAGAAGTGGAAGAGCAACCCAGAACGGGTTGGGAAGAGATACCTTGATTTCCGCACCACCACCATCCCCTCTCTGTCATCATGTGCGTGATATATCTCTGTCTGTGTGTACTACATTGCTTATAATATGTTTATAATATGTTGCTTGTAATATCAGTTAGGTCCAGTCAAACAATTAATTAATTAAATTAATTAAATTCTGATTGGATTTTTTTGGTAATAGGCACTTACCTAAAACTAGCAGAAGTTTTGTGCCAGGAAATGATTGAACATGTATATACATATTTACAGCTTGTCTGATTGCATGGAATTAGAATTACCTGATTTTTTTTTTGATTTTTTTTTTTGTCTTTATTATGATAGGATAGTGAAGAGCTGACAGGAAGTGAAGTGAAGTGAGTGTTTGTGTGTGTGTGTGTGTGTGTGTGTGTGTGTGTGTGTGTGTGTGTGTGTGAGAGAGAGAGAGAGAGAGAGAGAGAGAGAGAGAGAGATTTTCCATAATAATTACTTACATGGTACATTCAGATAGACTTAAATCACTGAGAAGCTCTGGCAATAATTACTTTACCCCACCTATCCATGTAAAACCAATTCATATGTGAAACCAATATTTTCATCATCAGGGATTGTCACAGTTTTTGTGTCCACAATAGCGCAGGCGCAATGTGAATGTCTAGTTAGAACGAGTCCACTAGGTGATACTGCGCACGTGTTGAACTCGTCCAACTGTGCTAATCCACAGCTGGGTTTACTTTGAAAGCTGTGCATACATGGCTGTGTACAAAATGGAGTGGAACGTGAAAAAATAGATATACTCAGCCCTTTAAAGGAAAAAAAAGGGAAGATGGGTTGGGTTTAGTCTGGTCGAGTTGTTTGGGTCGGGTAATGGGTCTCGTTTACACTCTAGGTTTGACTTAATGCCCACACAGGATTCAAGAAGCAAGTAAAAAAAAAATGTGCTCTAAAACGAACACCCAACCTCCAGCGCCTAATCTTATCGTTTGACAACAAACCACTGCAGGCATTCAGCTCTCTACTGTCAATCTGCCCATTTGGCTGACACAAGAATTAAGTATGGTGAACATTTATATTTATGAAGCCTTGCTTAGAAATTAAATGTTATCTCTGCCAAGACTCACATGTTGAGGAAGAGTGGAAAAAATCCTGACAAAATCCCCTGAGCCCCACAAAGAGGAGCTCTGTAGGGAATATTGAGCCAGATATCCATACAGTGTGGGAAAGACATGTCACAAACACATTTCCCAGCATCCTTCACTCGGGTCAGGAAAAAGTGTCACCATGTGTATGGAAAACAGTGCAAATCCTGAATGAATAAGCATGGTGATGTTGGGGATATCAATGTCCCTTGAGATGCAAAATATGCCAATTATAGTCTGGGAAACAGCAAAAAGGGGGAAAAGTTCACTTAAACAGTGTTCCCCTCTTTTGTTCCCACTGAATCACAACACAGAGTTGGTCTAACAACAGATGTTTTGCAGATTTTCATTTGGCTGGGGTTATGCTGTAGATAAACAAACATTGCTGTTCTTCTGTCTCATGTTTGTTTTATAGGACTTGAGATGAAGGTCTCAGTATCACAAAATCCCACTGGACTGATTCTGTCCCTTAAGAACTAAAGCCTCCCCAATCTGCTCCTAAGTAAACTTTGTTTCCACTTGTTTCTATACTTTTTTCACCAAAATAGATAGTACCTTCCAACAATGATGTGCAATAACACACAGGAAATATAAAGGGGCTCAACAAATAATGTGAACATGTAATATAATATAATATAATATAATATAATATAATATAATATAATATAATATAATATAATATAATATAATATAATTTTTTATCCAAAGTGATGTACAAATGAGGACAATGGATTAATCAAAATCAATAAAAGAACAATAATATACAAATGCTAGAACAAGCCTCTTTAATGAATTTCATGTAAAATGTTTTATCTTTATTTTTTTATTATATAATAAATAAAAAGAAAACAGATAGAATACAAAAAGATTAGAAAAGCTAGTGTTTTTATTTTTATTTATTTTTTAAAGAAAACAAGCATTAAATGAATAGATTATTTTTTTAAGAATATAATTAGAATAGAGAGTGCTAGAGTAAGAGGGTCAAAATATATGGATGAGTTGTGTTTTTAGCCAATTCTTGAAGATGGTTACGGACTCGGCTGCTTGGATTGAGTTGGGAAGGTCATTCAACCAGTAGGGAATATTTAATGTTTAATGTAAAGTTTGTGAAAGTGATTTTATGCCTCTTTGCGATGGCACCATAAAGCAACGTTTACTTGCAGAATGCAAGCTTCTAGATGGTAATGAATTTATGTAAAGGTTTACAGAACCAGTGATGGTTCCGTAGGCAAACATTAATGCCTTCAGTTTTATACAAGCAGCTACTGGTAGCCAGTGCAAACTGATAAACAGAGGTGTGACATGCATTCTTTCAACATAGCATGACATGACATGACATGACAACATGTTTTAGCAGGACTTCAGTAACATTAATGGCTCAATTGTTTTATGGTTTAAAAACAACAATCTTGACAATTATTAGTGAGTACACAAAGCACTGCTTCATCTGTGAAGAAAAGTGGTTGAAAATGGAAAGCGAATGATAGGGAGCGTCTAAGAAGGATTTTGTCCTACTCAACTAATGCAGCAAATTCTCCTTGAAGAACATGTTTCTCCAAAAACAAAAAGCAAAAAAAAACTAACAAACAGACAACTTCATAAAGCCAACATCAATGAAAGATCAAAAGAGAAAGAGCTCAAATTATTAAAACTTTAATCTCAAGCACATCGATACTAAAATGTGAGATAGATGGAGCAATGACTATAAAACTTGGACAGTTGGAGCAACAAGATGAACTTCAACGTCTGCTGTTGTCCCCGAACAGACATTCTACTAAAAATAAGTGACATTGTAAGTACATGTCAACTTACCAACCATAACCCCCATCCCTGACCTTACAGTCTACTAAAACTCTAATTAGAGTTACTGACATGTAGTTGCAAAGTTACTTATGGTCAACAAAATGTCTAAAGGGGACCATCAAAATAAAGTGTAACCATATGGTCTATTTCCCATATGTTCACATTATTTTGTCCAAACCCTGTATCAGAAGCTGTTTATACATGCTGTATAAACCATGGCGCCCCCTCATGGTGGCTGTCGTAGAGATCACATTACCAGCAGTGTCTTATTTAATAAACAATAACTTTAGACAAGCTTGCCTTAAACTTAGACACGTTCTGAGAACATCAGCTTACTTTGTTGCCAGTCGTTGGTAACATCATATAAATTTCATTGGTACTCCAGAGATTTGATTGCCAGTAATCACTTTTCACACTTTCACATCAATCTGCAAGCCTTCGCAACCGTAAGTTAACTCTTGATCCGATTCGAGAATACCTTCCTTTCTTCAGGATTAAGTAAAGCAACGCCATATTCGTTTTCTGCAGCTATCCTGAGGGATAGGAGCAAAATGTGCCTTAAAAGAGCTCATAATTAGTTTGGAATAGGCCAGTGAGAAAATACAATAGGGCACATGAGAAATTGCATTTCAAGTTCAGGTTCAATCAACTTGTGAGTTTATGTTTTAAATCGTAATTAATTTTTAATCAAATCACAGATGATGGTTTTATTACTTAAGCCTGCAATTATATAGCCTGCATTTTTTCCATGAGGGGACAGGAAATTAGTACCAGGGTATCTGCAAAGTTTCAATTGGCTGATCTTATTTATTAAAATGCTAGAAAATTGAAAGGAGCATATATCCATATTGTGCCTGAAGAGATAGTGTCAAAGGTAATTGTGAATACCCAAGAATCTATCTGATTAAATTAAATTAGACTGTTGATGCTTGAACCTCTCACTTTCGGGGCTCTTTTATGTCTGTTGAGAACAGGGAAAATGAACAATAACTAGCTCTAATGAGTCTTCTGCACACATAAGCCCTAAACCGCCCATGGCAGAGCTTTTTGGAGGTCTTTCATGAGAACTCTGGGCCTTTGTTGTGTTCTTGTCATTATCAGGAAGCACATGGCCTCTCTGTCTTCCCCTGTGGCCTGACCATTTGTGTACGTACGTGTTCTACTGTTTTAGTGATAATGAAAACTAATCTCAGTACAAATGTCACATTTAACCTTAAGACGATGGAATGGAAGCAGAGAAATGAAGAAAAATGAAGAGAAGCGTTCATATTGGGCATAGTGTGAAGAATAGGAAGAAAGATTTTGTTTGTTGCATTAAATGGCATCCTTGAGATGTTTTTCATTATGCAGCCATTAGAAAGCTTTCCTTTTTGTATAAAGGTATCATCACTGTTAAATGGGTTTTTGTAATGACATACAGAGTATGAGAACAGTCATTCAGTTTCCATAAGTTCGGGAATGTTAATAGCTATACCACAGCCCTGCGATGAAACATCATAATGGCTGCTTCAATGGTATTTCAGCAAAATGATGATACACACTATAGTGTGAGGAGAGTTTGAATAAATAAATAAATAATAATAATAGTTTGAAATATATAAAGTTTAAATACATAAAAAGATAATATATACACTACAGTTTAAAAGTAAAATAATAATAATAATAAAATAAATAAATAAGTAAACTGATCAAAAGTGACAGTTAAGACATTTAAACAATTTTACAAAAATGTTATTTTTCAAATAAATGTACACTTTACATACAGCAAAGAGTTCCTTAAAAGGTTTTCGTTTCATTTTAGGCAGCACAAAAGTTTTCAACATTCATAATAATAAATGTGTGTTAAGTAGCAAATCAGTATATTAGCATGATTTCTGAAGGAACATTTGACACTGAATACTGTAGTAATGATGGCTGAAAATCTGTATTGCCATCACAGGAAATGTTACATGTAATCAATAATCAAACATTTATTTTAAGCTGTGACAATATTTCACAGTTTTTACTGTATTTTTACGTATGCAGCCATAGTTTATACAAGTATTTGCACTAGCATGAATTTACATGTTGGTCCATATGGTTTCGTACTAGTCCAGCACGCTGACTTGCATTGGAATGTTGTTCAAGGATAAAAGAGCAGGGTATGATGAACAAGCATTCAAAAAGCTTACTGGGATACTGCCTATAGCAAAGACAATCACTAACATAAACATTGCAATGCTGGCTTTATTTATAGGAAATTAGATTGAATTAGACACAGTGGATTTGTTTTCTTTCAACTCTGGATCAGAATCTGTTCACATCATTTTGCATGCTGACACTCAAATTGACCCATGTAACTATGTTTGATCACGGGTGAGTTGGTGAAAACTTGACTGAAGCTTTTTATATTAATCCTCTAAAGGCTGCTGGTGTACACAGAGTGGGCCAGTAATCCCTGCCGTTCCCCGAGCTCAGCTCTACAGCTCCACA
Organism: Carassius gibelio; assembly: GCF_023724105.1. Lineage (NCBI taxonomy): Eukaryota > Metazoa > Chordata > Actinopteri > Cypriniformes > Cyprinidae > Carassius > Carassius gibelio. Next base: position 25,343,773 of record NC_068409.1, on the reverse strand, counting down.
GTCCACACCTCCATGCCTCACTGCTTTATATTAGGTCAGGCTGTGTAAAGCAAATACCCATTAAACAGACCACACAGTCAGGAGAGAGGGAGAGAAAGATAGACCTGAAACACAAGCCTGGTCAGCAATTGCCTTGTCTCTTGGTCTTGTTTACCTGAGCAAGCCAGTTATCGGTTATCCCACGGTAAGCCTGTGTAGGGATCAAAGTAGACAGATTGACTCACAAATAGATCTGCACTTAACTTGAGTACTGCCAAACCAAATATTTATAGCTTTTTCCATACACATCCTCCTTCTTTTAACCAATGAGTTGGGTGAGATGTTGTCTCTTGATGGAAAAACCACAAATCACAGTGATGTCTGTTTAAAACAGTCTCAAACTAAGACTATTTAGCCTCTGTTTGAATATGATCTGTTTTTTTTTTATGTTACAGTGAAGATAGATCAAATAAGCTCAGTAAAATTAAACCCCTGTGAAGCTGCATACAGTGCACTGAAACCCAAGCTTTTTATTTTTTATTTTTTGCAAGCATGCTTCTGCATGATTCTCACTTTTTGTCTGTATCAAATATGCATTGGATAATATCGACAAGAGGTGCATGATACATAAACATGTGGAATTAGGAATATAATGTATTAATGCACATGAGCTCACATTGAATGACTGTCATAAGACACTATTACTATGACTGCATACAGTAAACCAACCACTTGCACTAAGTTTTATCAAGGCACTCATTACCTTCAATGTCTAAAATAAACCTTAATTTCAGCTGAAAATATGGAGGTTGCTGGTAAAATGCATCCAACCTAACATCATGTTCTTAAAAATACATGAAAGACAGAAATAAATAAATAAAACACCCTAACCTCCACATCCAGTGTGATTCCTGGCATAAGAGCCAATCAGACTTTAATCATCACCTCAATTCTGGAGGAAACTGAAAATCCCTCTTGGATATTGAAAAACTTTTTGACACTGACATAGACCCTGCCAACTTTTCTGTTATTTGCATTGTATTTAGGTTCACGGAAAGGTTTCAGCACTCATTTGAGCATTTCAGCTCACCTGGTTGTACACTGAGCTGCCATTGAAGTCATGGGTTAGAACTTAGTTGCAAATACCAGCTGCCAGGGCTGAGACACCTGACCTTTTCATTTTGCATTTCATATCCCCTTAAGGAGAACATGCTTCCCTACCTCCTTTAATGTCCTCTCTCTTTTCTGTAGCCTATATGACATGCTGACTGTACACCGAGTGTAAAGTACCCCTACGGCTTTCTGACTGAATACAACCTTAGTATGGGCTTCGGAAACAACACAATAAAGGGAGAGACATTTCATATGCTGGTAAGTGTAAGTGAAAGGTACAGATATAGGGATGCACTGAAATTGTTATTATTATTATTTGGATTATAAGTGACAATAATGTTCATATCATGACCAATAAACGGTTGATATTTAAAACTGATAGTACATCGTAATTAAAACAACAACAACAACAACAACAACAACATATATACAGAGTATATACATAATAATATATACAGAGATTAAAAATGTCTTTCTTTGGGAAATTTTTTTTTTTGCTGTCATTAGTAGAATTTATAATAGCAAAGTAAGTGAGGTGTAAATTAGAGGAAGACGTTATGTTTTCTCTTCCTTCCTGCAGCTGTCAGTAAAAGTAAAAATGCTAATGATACCGAAAAATTATAAGAACAAAAAATGAGACATTCTAAGTTTTTTGTTTTTGTTTTTGTTTTTTTTTGTCCATCTGGATGTTCAGTCTCTGAGGTTAAATCAGTGCCTTTACTTCCACCTGCCCTCCCATTTGCTGCTGCACTCTTATATTTGCATAATGACTCCACCCCAACCACAGGACACACACATTTCAGCTTGTTTATACCACACTTAAGACAACATTCCAGCAACTTTAACATTTTTCTAAAGAGGCGGACAACATTCTTTAGTTTTTGTTTTGCTCACCCATGAAAAGAGAATTTATGCTCAACTGTACTCAAAGCCATTTACATCTTCTTGGTTTCGTATCAATGAGAAATGAAGGACAGAATGCACAAATAAATAGTTGCCACACTGCAACTCAGTGTATGCTTTTCCAGATATTTTCTGATTCCATTGTCATTCAAAGTGCAAGTTTGCTCTGTTCTAATTAGCAAAACGCTTCATGGCAGTATGGATTTACCCTCACAAAGCATGAAGTAGAGGGACAAAATAATTGCAGTATTATTTTCTGTCTTAATTAAGTGGCTAAGGATTCTTACAAGTGAAAAAAAGATAATCCCTTTTCGAAATCCCACATAATTTAATGTGAAATAAATCAAATAAATAAGGGAGGCTCTGGCTCTCCATTTTGCCTTTCTGAAAGGGTTTTGATATGGATGATTAGGTGTGTGCACCGTGAAAAGCCATTACTATTGCATGGTGTCATCAAAGCAATTGTGGCCCTGGCAGAGGAGTCACCACCCTAATCCAACCCTAATTCCAGTCCTCCATTTCTTCAGTTTATGAGAGGTATGGGGGCCCTGCTTGCAACTCACTGATTGAATGACATGGACAGAGATGGACAGGAAGATAAATAGATTTGTAATTAGACTCAATTATGTGGTGTGATTAACACAATGAAGAGTCTCTTACATTTTGTAAGATATTTTATAAAATATTTTAAACTTCTTTTATCACACTTTTTTCAGTTGATGGGAACTGTTCATAAAATATATATAAATGTGTGTATAAACCATACAATGCACATGTCTCCATACAGTAGACATAATGATTTTACACTGTGCAAATGCTGTATTCTGTTCCCCAGCCCTAAACCTTTACGGAACAAAGGTCTGTGGTTATAAATTAATAAATAAAAACATTGATCGTTGAATATCCTTTCTGCTCAAGTTATTTACTACATTCAAAATAAATGTAAAAACACATCTTATCAATACCTTAAGTTTTAAAATCCTGTATGTCTTTACAGCCAGTATATTTTGTGTCTTGGTGAGACAAGTCATTCTATGTCTTTTTTGATTTATTAGGCTTGTCTTATTCATATTCATTCATATCAATTCATACTATACCAGTGTGGAAAAGTTTAAAATTTGAGTGCTAATCTTTTATAAACTTTCAGATAGAAGGAACTTTAACATCAAAAAAGTTCGATAAGAATGAAGAGCTAATGTAAAATTACTTGTTTTCTTTTTCTTTTCTTTTTGGGATTGGGCTGCTAAAAGAACCAGATGGAAGCTGACTGAGTGTTTATTTGTAATCTATAATTTCATCTATATTTACAATTTTTGAAGAACTCTATTTAGCTTGAGCAGTATGGCAATTTTTTTTAATTGTAGCACTGAAGTGAGAGACCTTTTCTCAGATACCTTCGAATAATCTGTCCACCATCTCACAACAGCGTGCCTTTTATGCTGCACAAAAGAAGAAGAGGAAGAAGAAGAAGAAAAGGAGAGAGAGAGAGAGAGAGAGAGAGAGAGAGAGAGAGAGAAAATAAACGATCAAAGCTGAAGTCATCCCCGCCTAAGTCTCCCACAGAGCTAAACATGATTGCCTGTCATGGACAATAACACTTTCATTCCAAGCTAATTTCATAGAGGGTGACTTCTCGATTTGATATTTGACTCACCCTGGTTTCACAACTTTGAGCAATAGATTCAAGACAGTGGTGCTGGTTTACAATGTATATTGAGTCCTTGTCTCCACACACAGGTGTAGCTCATTAACTCCTTCTGATGTAAAGGATAAACAGTAGACAATTGGTTTTAGTTGATATTATTTCACTTGAATATAAACTTTTTTCTTCCCTTCTTTTTCCTGTATAAGAGGTTAATATTATTTCTGTAAAATTATACATGGTTCATTAATGAGCATAGAAACAATGAAGAACTTTTTTTTTTTTGGCTGGGAAGCATAACAACACACAAACAAAGCCAAAAGCGAACAGAAAATTAGGAATTTAAAAGAGGTTGCATAAGGAGACAAAGAGACAAGGAGACAAAGAGAAACACAGCCCAACTTTTCAACTGAAAAAGATAAAATGAAAGGTGTGTTAAAGCTTAATTATGACAGCATAGAGACATGTATAATTCATCCAGAACTCGTAGAGACTGCAAATCAGCAGGCTTCAAAGAGAAATCTAAAGTTTAGACCAATCTGCCCTCTGTTGTGATCAAATGTACAAGGCTTGTTGAAATGTGGAGAGGGATTTCGGTATGCGGTGATGGAGGAGGTGAAAATGTAAAAAAAAGAAAAGAAAGAAGAAAGCGCATATTGTGCGTGGTTTGTTCCACCGCCTACTGAATTTGTTTCCAGTGATGTTTTGAAAGGGTCACTCTGATATACAGTTGGACATTTTTAAAAATAAAATGGATACAACAAGTCTAAAACGATTTTACTCTGTATTTATTTGCTGCTTTGAAGTGGTTTTTATGCACTACTTGCAGTTGCTGAACAGATTTTGCATAAATATGCATACACAGGAATCACAGCAGAGGGAAAAAAGGAATCACACACTCCAATGACGATTATTGATAAGCACATTGATATTCTATTTAGGAATGTATTATATAATGATACGATATTGGTTATTGGCCAATATTAGAGATTATTTAGGTTTTCATTATTGGCCAGTGTTGAATGTTTAACGTACTTACTTATTTTTATATTTAGATTAGCTTTTCCATGATCTAATACTCCCTTGACAAAAAGATTGAATTTAAGATTTGCTTATAATATACCATAATGAGAGATATACCAGTGATTTACTTTATTTTTTTATTTATTTTTTTTTAAAGGCCAGTCATGTTTGACTGCGAACAGCAAATTAAGTAAAGGATTTTCAGCACACAGGGTTACACAAGGTTAACTTCTCTGTTTTTGGCTATTTGACAACATAGAAGCCAATGCTACTACTATTGTAAAGTACATCAAATATTTTTGTTAAATTAGCTTTGCTTGCTCCTTATAATTATACTGCCAGAATAGCATAGTTGATAGATATAAGATCTACAAATTACAGTAGGTAAAGCAGGCTTCTAACCAACTAACAAGTGCAAAGAACATGTTAGACATTAAACTGTAATTTTAATAATGACCTAATGCGAACACATTAGATCCTCCCCGAGAGAATCATTTATAAATGCTGAGATCCTCTGAGTTTCCATTAAAACACAATGCTTATCGCATTTAAAATTTAACATTTTAATTACAGCTAAGCTCATCTGCTTGACACAGTGATTATCACAGTCTACTTATTGAATGATGCACCAGAATGGAACACACTTGCACATGCACTTCATATGAGGTCAGATATTAAAGGGGTTATATGACAAGACAAAACCAATAAATCCCATTGCAAACGAGGCATTTGTTGCATCCAGTGGGGAAATAGTTACTTATTATAATGACTTATACTGTATTGTTACGCATTGCATTGCGTATCATGCCATGTAAACATAAAACCATGTCTACATTTGTATTCAAAGAAACAACAAGCGCTATTCATACAACTTAAGCACTTATTTCTAGTTGTGTCCTCTTTTGAAAGGCCAAACAAAGTAGTTTTGCATTCACAATGAAACACACATTATCTCCACAACATGATGGCGGCGGCAACTACACTACAGTGAGAACCAAATTATGCCTTCTTTCTTTGCATTGACATTTTGGCGGTGTTATGAAACACTTCCTATACAGTGACTTAGACATGTGGGGGCATGTTTAAACAAGGCATTTTAAGACGGTGTGGAAGAGTCTTAACTTTTATAAAGGATATCTCTTTCAGGTTCAACTTTAGGGATCTTATCTATGCACGAACAGCTTGTGACACTCCAAAGAGAAAGGGAAACATGCATCATATGACCCCTTTAACACAGTCCAACAAACAGTGCAGGTTCATCATTGTTTCACACTCATTTCCCTCCACCGGTGATACTGGTGTCACACAGAGGCAATGAGGCAGTGTTCACTATGAGCCAATTAGCCTTTATCTTACTGAAGTCGTGAGACCATGTGGACAAGTGTACAGGTGCAGGTAGCTACTTCATTTTCAGCCATTATCTTGACAGTTGGAATTTTGTGTTCATAGAACACCCCCCACCCCCCACCCCACACACACAAAAGATCAAAATCAGTATTCTAACCAAAAGCGAAAATATGATTAATTGCTAGCCGGTACATTCTTGGCATGAGGGTAATAAGCTCGACTGGAGTTCTCAATTCAGGTCTTTCTCCTCTCCTTGTGTATGCATGCAAATATATTCTCACTATGCGTGCACCACATTAGAATTATCCACAGAAAATTGAATTTGGATAGCTACATGCATAAGTAGCAAACTCATTTTCAATGGATGTTCATTTATACGGAGAGAGTAAAACCTGTCTGGTGCCGTTTGATACGGTGGGCAAATAGTGCCGGCAAAAGCACCTATTTTACTCTTGCCGTCTCTTGTCCCTTTGTGTGGTTTTAGACCCTGAGCAGAGAAATCTTTTCATCAGTGCACATCTCGGACACATTACCAGAATAAATTTACTTCTTTCCTGTCATTACAGCTTTACACATTTGAAGGGAAGTAGGTGCCCTGTGGGAAGAAGAGCAGCTATCATGCTGGCTTGTCTGGCTCATCAGTATCAGGTGCCACATGACTTCAAATGAGTGATTTATGCTCTCTGATAAGTGCCATACATAGGTTGAGGCTTACAGTTGTAAATGCTTCATGTATAAAACATCCTCAACGGCAGTCTTTTTTAAAGTTTAATAACTGTGCAAACTTAGAGCTGATTGCCAGTTACTCTGATGCTCTCTGTGGAGTACAGGAAATTATAAGAAATATTCAGACATATAAGCACATATTCTGCCTATTGGAGGCAAAAGCTTCATCCAAGATCAGGTGAGCACTTGACAAAGAAAACACAGTGTCATCATTTGCTCACCTTCAGGCTGTTCCTATGACCATTGCAATACAAAAGAACAAAAAATTGAATATAAAGGACATAAAAAGCACAAATAAATGCTTCCAAAAAGTAGTCCATATGACACTACACAACAAATCTTGTGAAGGCTTATTAAAAACATCCTTGAGAGTAATTTTGAGCCTCTCCGCATTGGGACCACAAGGGACCAATCATTTACTGACCACAGGCTTCTGGAGGATATGTAGACTTTAAGAGAGAGTGGAGGTATGAGGGTGCAGAGATTGTGGCTGTTCTGTAGGCCAGCACCGATGTCTTGAACTTGATGTGAGCCATGACTGGAAGCCGGTGCAGAGAGATGAGAAGCAGTGTGACATGGACTCTCTTGGGCTAATTGAAAACAAAATGTGCTGCTGCATTCTCAATCATTTGCAGATTTTGGATGAGAAGCTGTGTTGCATGTTTTGTTAAGAAGGGCCTGATCTTTCTAATGTTGTGCAGTGCAAACCTAAAAGATATTTAAATGTCAGCTGATCATCAAGAATCACTCGATGGGATTATGAACCTAGCTAGACTAGTACTATACTGATGGGTCCCTGGGAAGATGAGAAGTTCCAGGTGAAGCTGCAGGTGATGCTCTTTCATTCAGGCTGAGATGTCCACCAATCAGGCTGATATCCATGCAGGTGCTGTTGGATCATCTGATTGAAATGAGCAGTAGAGCTGAGTGTCATCATCAACATCAGCAATGGTAGGAAAAACTATGTGCCAATATGGTGGGTCCTAGTGTATATAGAGAAGAGGAGGGGTCCAAGAACTGATCTCTGAAGAACACTAATGACCAGTTGATGTGATTTGGATACCTCTCCTCCCTAAGCAACTCTGAAGGACCTACCTGTGAGGTAAGACTCAAATGAGTGGAGTGCAGTTTGGGTGATGCCCAGCGAAGAGAGGATGGACAGAAGGATTTGATGATAAACAGTGTCAAAAGCAGCAGATAATCTTGGAAAAGAAGCATTAATGATATTGCCCTACATTATGATTCCGTGACTGACAGCAAGGTGGTTTGGGTTGAAGGGCCACTTAAATCCAGATTGGTTATTGTACAGCTGGTTGTTCTACAAAAGGAATACTTTGAAATGCTCGTTTTCACTCAGTATCCTGTTAATCTTGAGTACCTATAGAGTAGTACTGCATCCTTCATAACTCCAAAAAGTCTTTAGTTTTATTATATTTATAAGAGAAAGATAGTCTGTACCGTTTTTTCCTGGAAAAACATGACCGGCTGGAGGCGTGACGTGTGGGCGGAGCTAAAGAATCACGAGCGCGAGTAGGCTTTTGCGTTGAGAGCGCTAGAAACTGTGACATTACCGTGAGGGAAAAAACATCATCCAAAACAAACCATGGCTAAAAGTCAGATTCAGCGTATATTTATGATCCAGAATCAGATCCCGAGGCTGAAATTGAACAAGAGCAGCACTATCAACGACTACAGCAGGACGTCTCTATGTGGTATGTATTGAAACTGTATATATTTGCTTAGCGGTTTTGGAAAATGACCGAAAAAGTTTTCTTTTTTTTAAGGTGTACATTCGGAAAGTGCAGTTTTATACCAACATTGCATGTTGTTTACTTGATGTGCTTACGCGCCGATAGCTAAGTTAACAACACAGAGATATTTGAAGCAGTTTTACTCACCGCATCCGTACAACTTAATTTTTGAAACTTTGTCCATGTTTAGCATGGGAATCCAACTCTTTAACAGTGTAAAAAACTCAGTATACATGAAATAGCATTTCACCCCCCCCCCCCCCCACCTTTAAAAACAATACATTCAAGTGATTTGGGTATGAAAGGGATGGGAGAGATAGGTTTGTAGCTTGAAGTGAGGCATCAAGTGTAGGTTTTTCTGAACAGTGGGGTTACCTGAGCCACCTACAAAACTGGATCAGAGTAATTCAAACATGAAAAATTCAAAATGATTTTGCGGATTGGATCTTAAAACCACCATTCTTTCATATTCAACATATTTACTTATTTCGTAGAGAGCGAGGGTGGATGATCATACAAAAACAAATGTGCCTCACATGCCAAGCTTTCATGCACTGCCATTCAAAAAAATATAAATAATAATAATTATACATATATATATATATATATATATATATTTTTTTTTTTTGAAATAAGCAATACTAAGCAATGATGCATTTAATCACAAATGCAATAAAAACTGTAATATTGTGAAATATTTTTATATTTATTGATGTGATGCAAAGCTGAATTTTCAGAAGCCTTTACTCAAGTTCTCAGTGTCACATGACCAATGCCTTTTGGATTTATGTCTTGGAAATACCATCTGATTCTTTCCATACTTTAGTTTTAATAGTACCCATTCCATGTGGGATTTGACATTTGATATTTTGGGATGTAGGGTCTGGGCAGCTAGTCGGCTGATTAAAGGTTGAGGTGAGTTAATACGCCTTTTGATTTTCAAGAGCAAAATGAATCGAATAGCCTGCATGTCAAAACCTGAAAAACAATCTTGCTTGTGTCACTTGAAAATATATATTTTATTCTCATATCTTGGTTTTGTTTGTGTGCTCGGGCTGTTCAAATAAGTTTCAAAATGTGTAAAAATATTCTCCCTTCAGTGACCATGTTTTGTATCTGTGTATGTGTCTGTATTAGTATGAGACAGAATAGTAGAGCAGCCTGTATGCTTTGGGAGATTCGCTCTGTGCTCTGGTGCACAGCGGACTGGCGTCTGTGGGCTTATGAGCTCAGAGGACTGGATATCGACTCCATCATGCTGGTCATGGGCTCTTATTGTTCTGAGTGCCTGCGGATTACTCCCCAATTCCCCCCAAAATGGACGCCAGTCTGCTTCCGCCACGCTCTGTGGTCCGCTCTATTACAGGTCAAGACTTTTAAGGCCCATCCACCCCACACTGCTACTCTTCAGATTGCCTGCTGCCTACCAGCGTAACAAAAAAAAAAAAAAAGTATCTAATAGTTAATCCACTGCAGCTAGATGAAGGAAAATATTCAGCGTTGAAACTGATTTATTGAAGTTTTGTAGTGGCAAAACACAACTTAGCACAAGAACAACTGGTAGACATGGAGACCATCAACATTAAACAATTGTACAAAACTGCAGGAGATAACCCTCATTTCCTGCTACTCTGAATGAGTCATGCAGTTACTGAAGGAAGATGAATGTATTCAGAGATATGTATTCTAGTCTATATATATATATATATATATATATATATATATATATATATATATATATATATATATTATAGGAGGCATTCCACAGCATGAGCAGTTTAGAGTTAGATTATATATTTATTATTTATTTGTTATATAAAAAAATAATACCTGATTCAACAATTTGATTAATGAAAACATGAAGTAGCAACAGTAGTAGTAATGATAATAATAACAATTAAATATTTATTAATCATTTAATACCTTAGACATGGTTATGAATTAAAACAAGATGACACTTCAAGTTAAAGCAGCAGTTTAAAAATACGTGAGCACACAGGGAATTTTTGTGCAGAACCTTCAGAGTCCAAAAATGTAAAATAAGACAAACGTAATATCCCTACTCTTATGTTCTTCACAGCCATATGCAAAAGACAAGTAGCCTAACAAGACATTATTAACACTACTAGAAACATAACTAGAATGTTTTACTGTTTTTATGACTCCACTTGTTTGTGTTTGCATGTTCCAGACAAGCGACAAAATGCAACTGTTGACACTGATTTGCCTTGGCACTGCAAAAATGAACAAAGCAACTAGCCATATTGTGCCTACAAATGAAAATTACTTTATATTAATTTCTTGTTTATAGAACTACAGCCTGCAACATTCTTGCTTAAATGTGACTCAAAACCTCCCAAATATTCTATGACAACAATATGTATTATACTACACCAATTATTTGAACTGCTATAAATGATTCAATGTCAGAGTTTGATCTCTAAAACTACAAAAAGGAAATCCAACTGATGTTCACAGGAGTTACACTATGAAACTCACAGTGTCGACGGCTAAAACAAAAGACTGTCCATGTGTTTCATTTGATAGGCTGGCGTTTTTTCTTTCTTCTTCTTATAAGCCGATGGATGAAATCTTAAGTGAAGCCTCTCTTTGTTGGTTCCCCCTCTTACATTTCCATTTAGCTCTTTAGCATGAGTCTATAGCTCCTCTTGATCTGCCGGTGTGTTCTCTCAGCAGGTGAGGGAAGGCCAGAGGCATCGTGCCCTGCAGGCAGTGGGCCGCCTTAATCTTTCAAGAAAGGCTTTCCATTCGGTTATGAGTGATTCTTTGTATACAGTTCTCATCCTCTGCTTGGCCTCCTCTATATCTGCTCATTTTCTTTCACTTACATTCTATCACTTCTCTCTGGCTCTCAAACACATGCACACACACTCTCTCTCTCTTTCTGTTCCTAAGCCTTATCTCCACCCCGCCAGGTAATAATTAGTTTCTTTGCGATTGCCATGGCAACAAAGCACAGTTGCTGTGGTGGTCTGCCTGCGATGTATTATTTCAGCGAGCCGTGAGAAGAAAAATGTACTGATGGCAGAGGGATCAAAGCTACCAGTCCACTCCAGAAAGACCAACCATCACTCCACTCCTACCATGCCAACCTTATGTGTGTGTGTGTGCATGAATGCATAAGTCACCATTCAATAGCGTTTCATGCGTCACAGTATAATTGTGGACTTCCGTTTCCACACACATCTGTACATGTATTTAAGTGTGTGCTTATGTGTGTGTGCTGCTGCTCTGCTTCTATGGGGAGAGGAGAGCGGAAGAGAGAGTAAGACAGAAAGTATAATGATCTATATTATTTATTCCTATGACCCTGTGCTCTTTGATCAATAAGAAGTCCAATAGTCAGACATTCACTGCAAGCAAATGCATTGCACATTGCCATAGCAGTGGAGTCTCATATTGGTCCAAAAGTTTCTCTATCTATTTTCTCATTCTATTTGGAATTCAAAATGTGCACGGAAAAGTATGCAAGCAGATTCAAATACAATGATTTCTTCTTACCCCTTATTGTAATGGTGATGAATCTGGATTATTCTAAATGAGGAAGCATGTACACACAGTCAACAGCCTAATTAGCACAACAACTAACCATCTCCATATAAGGACCATATTTTTCATATTCTAATGGGTAATCTTGCTTGAAAGCATTTATAGCAAGATCTTAGTGTAAGCCAAGCATGCATTACAATCAGTTTAAACACAATCTCATATATAAGGCCTAAACTACAATCTACATGCGATTAATTTTGCTACACTGAAATAAGCACATATTATAGGATTCCCTGGTTATTCAATTTTTATATAAAACGTTATGCTTTTTAAAAGTTGAAAGAAATTAGTAGCCTACAGCAAGGATGCATTAAATGAATCAAAAAAGTTTACAGCAAGTGAAAGACTTTTAAATGTTTAATTTTTTTTTACCTTTAAGTTGAAAGAATCCTGAATGTTGCCTTGGCCAAAATATTACACAGAACAATTGTCTTCAACATTGCTAATAATAAGAAATCTTACTTGATCACCAAATTAGCATATTACAATGATTCCTGAAGGATCATGTGAAGACTGGAACAATTGCTGCTTAAAATTTAGCTTCACAGGAATAAATTGCATTTTAATATTAACTTTTGAATAGTAGTTTATATATAGTAGCAAAGCGGTTGGCTTCTATTTACAGTAAGATATCAAGCTAGGGTTTGACAAAAATAGCAGTCAATAATTTTTTTTTAAACAATAATAATAATAAAATAAAAAATGAGCCCACAATCCAACTTTGCAGTCCATTCAAACATATTTCAACTGAAACATACCAGTAAAATGAAATGCAATTAATACGGTATTTGCTGACTGGAAGCCTAAAAGCTGATAAAAAAAAAAAAAAAAAAAAAAAAAAAAAAAAAATCATGCACAAATTAAATGTGTCATTAAACAGTCAACACTTGAGATTGTTTATGCTATTATGTATAAATATATTTAAGATATACAGTGTACTTTCAACGATAAAACTGGATCAAGTTTATCAAATGTGTCAGGGTAGGAAAAAATGGCAGCAGACCTACTTAGTGTCAAGTGCACACACTTAGGCCCAATTAGAATGCATATTTTAACTGAACTTAAACTTGCTGAATTATTAATATGCGCTCTGGTTCTGCACCCATAAGCAGGAGAAAAAAAAAAGAATATTTCCTCTTAGTGGCACAACGCTTCCAGCCATTGTGCTTCTATAGAAAAACTTAAAAAAAAAAAAAAAAAAAAAAAACATTAGACATGGAACTTAATTATTAGAGTTTATTGAATCCATTTGAGTGTTGCATTCAAAATAATTGCATCATTTCAATATTTGACCCATGGACGTTGTTTCTTCAAATGTTCTTTTCATTCCACGGTAGGAGTAAGGGTCAGGCGAGATGGTGTCATATAACCTTGTCCTGCCGGTTGGCTTTGATTCACTTTTTGAAGTACAGACAAAGACCTAAGGACAGCCATAAAAGAGCACAAATTTTGCATGCTTTTTTATTTAGCCATACTGACAGCAACTAAAGGTTTGAATCAAAAGTATTACAGTCAAAAGATTTGTCTTCTATTCCACTGTATGACTTAATTTAGGAAGACAAATACAGGAGGGGAAAAGCTAAGAGAAAAGTCTAGATATAAAAAAAAAGGTACCACAAGAGAAAAGATGAGAAACAGTATGGTGTTCAAACACAAGATGCAATCTACTGATATGATCTCAGTCTTTTCCTTGTTCCTTTTTAAGTTCTTTATGTGGATATCGGGGAGTGCGAAGACTTACACAGCTCTGTATCACCTACCCAGCCCTGTTGAGCGATCGGAGGCTGGTTTGGCTGAAGAATCGGTCTCTGCCACGAGAGCTCCATGCCTGGGGACGTTTAATCATGTCATGCTGTGCAGTTGGCCAAGCTGGGGGCGACAGATGCCATGCAACCAGGGTGTGATTAATCCTGGAGGATTCTGGGTGCTGCCAAGGAGAGAGTGAGAGAGGGCCACCGTGAGCCAGTGCCAGGGGACACGCATCACGCGTCTTGCCATCGACTCCGGAGTCTATCAGCATCTGAGGAGAACCAAGAGGCCATCGGACACTATCACCTCCTCACCACGCCACCGTCTGTTTTTTCCTGTTGTTCCCGCGGCAATCATGCCTCTCCCTGTCTGTTCTCGCTCTATTTCCTCCTTTATCTCCCAAATAGTGTTCTCGGTTCCCGGGTGTCCCCCGATGGGAAGAGGTATAATCCGAGCACAGGAGGGTTGGTGGAAACATGTAGATGATGAAATCAGAGGAATCCTGCCAAGGAGAAGGCCAGGGAGAGGGAGGCTTTCATGTCTGTTGTGATTTGTCCCATCCGTCCTTAGAGTGGCATTGGGGAAATTGGGTAGAAAATGAGTAGAAGTTCGAAGTAGAAGTTGCACAACAATGCAGATGAAGTCAGGAAATGAGGAGAAATAGCAAGAAAGAAAACAGAGAATCTAACTGCTCTACAGTGCACAAGATCCCAGCTTTTGAATATTTATATGGCCACTAGATGGCACTGCAGACAGAGTCTTCATCTCTAGTCTCTCTCCCTTTCTCTTTCCAGTTTCTCTTTTTCAGTCCTCTCTTTCCATTTCCTCTTACTTGTTCTCTCTTATGTTACTTTTTCTTCTACACAGCCGCCGAACAGAACAGAAGCTTTCAGATGTGAAAGGCAATCTGAAGTTTGGATAGGTACTTTACGGAGGATTATCAGCCATCATACACGCCAGCCTGAGTAGAGGAATGAACACACGTACACTCAGACTTGACCTGTGCAATCTCGCTGTTGGTTAATGACTGTGTTTACTTTGTGTTCTGATGCCTCAGGTCTGTTTCTTAGTTTGGAATGAGAGCATGAAAGATCAATATTGGGAAATATTATCTCTGCTTCCTTGGCTTCCGCCTGCAAAACATAAGCTCTTCATTTGAGACTCCGCTCGAACGCCGTCTCTTGCAATTACGCCGCACAAGGGCACAAAAAAGGTAAAGAAATAAATTAAAATGACATATCTGTTCTGCATTGTCATAGAAGGAGATGCAGTAAGGATGTTAGAGACTTTGTTGCATAATAGTCAAGTCACCTTTATTTATATAGTGCTTTTAACAGTACAGATTACGTTAAAGCACTTTACAGCATTAAATAGGAAATTAGTGTGTCTATAATTCAAAACGACAATAGTTAACACGTAATTTTCAGTAAAAGGCAGTTCATCATTGAATTCAGTGATGTCATCATCCAGCTCAGTTCAGTTTAAATAGTATCTGTGCACTCGAGTTGATGATTTCTCTGGATATTAAGTGTCCCCAACTAAGCAAGCCAGAGGTGACAGAGGCAAGGAACCAAAACTCCATCGGTGTCAGAATGGAGAAAAAAAACCCTGGGAGAAACCAGGCTCAGTCAGGGGCCCAGTTCTGCTCTGGCCATACGAAACCAGCAGTTCAACTCCAGGCTGCAGCAAAGTAACATTGTGCAGTGGACTCACCTGGTTCCTGTGGTCTTCTCCCAGTGACCGTCTAGGAGATGTCTAGGTCTTCACTGGGGATCTGTCTCTGGGGCTCATCTAGTTGTCCTGGTCTCTGCTGACATTCAGGTCTGTCAAGGTCATCTCTAGGTGCTGATCCACCATCTGTTCTGGATTCATACTGGACCCGGGTGACTGTAGTGATGATCTGATCTGTAAACAGACTGGATCTGGTGGCTATGGTGACCTCGGAATAAGAAAGAAACAAATATTAGCATAGATGCCATTCTTCTAATGATGTAGTAAGTACATTGTGTATTACAAGTGTTCCCAGTTCCGTTATTCCTAATTAATGCAGCCTAAAAATCCTTTTACTGATCTGAATATTAGAAATGTGCTAGTGTGTTATGTTTACGCCTAGATTTAAACTGACAGAGTGTGTCTGTCTCCCAAACAATGTTTTGTAGGTTATTCCTGAGTTTTGGCAATTAATTGGAAAAGGATCTGCTGCCGTTGACTTTGAAATA
This sequence comes from Carassius gibelio, assembly GCF_023724105.1. Lineage (NCBI taxonomy): Eukaryota > Metazoa > Chordata > Actinopteri > Cypriniformes > Cyprinidae > Carassius > Carassius gibelio. The sequence continues at coordinate 25,327,751 of NC_068409.1, read as the reverse complement.
ATAGGTATTATCAAATTGCCAAAGTTTTGATAATATTACAACCTTCATACTGATGTCTCCACAACTCAGTTAGAGGTGCAAATGTACGAAAGACAAAACACTCTTAATTTTGCCCAGTGTTGCACAAAGTTGCAGGATCTCATGTCCGGCAGGGATTCTAGGTTGGGGGAATGAATGACCAGCACCCTCTTCCACCCTCAATACCACGACTGAGGTGAGACCCTGGAGCAAGGTACCGAACCCCCAACTGCTTCCCAGGTGCCACAGCATTGTCTGCCCACTTCTCCGTGTGTGTGTGTGTGTGTGTGTGTGTGTGTGTGTTTGTTAATTTCTTACCACTGTGTATGTGCAGTTGGATGGGAGAAATGCAGAGCACAAATTCCAAGTATGGTTCACCATACTTGGCCACACATCACATCCTTTTCTTTCCTTTTTTTAATTGCAAAGCCATCACGGCTTGTGAACTGAAAACAACTGAGTGAAAAGAGTTGCATTTATGGATGTAATTTTAAAGCTTGGCTGAGTGCAGTTTGGTAAGGTTTCCCAACAGCCTGTCGTACAGCTCTCCTCCCTAGTAATTAGACAAGAAAAGGCATAAATCGATACCCTAGTGTCTGTCTAGCACTGAGGCAGTCAAAGAGCTGGCTACATTAATACATTAACCCAGAGAAACAGACATTACATTGTAATCAATCCTGCTACACAAATCAGATTAGGTGGAGTGAGCAGAGTCCTAGCGCTCTCCGATGAACGCACATCCTGTACATTACAGCAGGTCAGTGGAGCAGCCCGAAGTGTAAATGGATGAGTGATCTTACAATCTTTAGGGGAAGTGCATATCAGCTCTGTTAGATCGTTGACCAATTAACAGTAGGAAACCAATTTATAGTCATATCCATTTGCTCTCCGAGTGCGCAATGTACCTGTTTGCTTGCACTGACACACACTCAAAACACTAATCGGCCTGTACAGTGCGGCACTGTCGCTACCTTTGATTCATTTTCAAAGCCTGTTGAGTATAAGAGTGCACGCACCGCTTTAACAACCACTTGACAAATAGCTACCTGAAGCACAAAAGGTGACAACAGGTAATTAGAAATTATACTAGTTTGATTTATGTTTTTGGCCCAATCGATTTTAATTAATTTGGTAGGCCACAAGCTCGAGTTACAAACAGAAATTACCTTGACAAAGATTTATGGCAAAAATGAACTGCCAGACCTCATTATATGAATTTAAAATGTATCGCATATTTAAAATGCAATTAGCGATTATTAGGATAATGACACAGTACAATTTGCTGTGTGAAAAATGCAATCAATCTGAAATTGAAAATCAAACTAATTCTGAATGGTTCAGCAAAAAGGTAATGGGCAAGCAAAGTTTCAAAATACAGGAAACTATTGTTGAGTAATTATAGATTATTATTGGTTTGCCATCACGTAGAGCCATAACGTAAATAGAACCCCAGAAAATAGATTCATTTGATACTCATTCTGTCTCAACTCAACAAAAAGAGCTGTAAACAACTTTGCAGCTCATGGTACTTGCAGAAATCGATGTACTGCTCAGTGCATCGTTGGTAGTGAATAAGCAGCTAGTTTTTATGGAAGCCTATTTCTGCCATGGAATGCAACTTTTTATTTCAAAATTATTCAGAGTTTTATTTTTTTATTTATTTTCAGAATTGCAAAACTCATAATTGTGAGGTAATATATAAAAACTTAATAAAAAAGTAATGAATTTTGAGATTAATTATTGCAATTCCGCCATTTTTTTTCACAAGTTTCCCTTTACACACGTATATATTTCATTTAAATTTAAACTAATGTCTTATATATATATATTCCTGTGGCTCAGTGGGTTCAATTCCCAGGGAGCACACATACTGGTAAAAAATAAAAAAGTATAGCCTGCCCTGTATTCACTGTAAGTTGCTTTGGATAAAACTAGAGTTTAATGTATATATTATAGGCTAGTGCTGATTAATAAGGGCTCAATATTAGAACTGGCATATTAGAAATGTTCAAAAACTCTTCAAGAGGGATATTTAACATTTTACAGCATGCTACTTAAATTGTTTATGCTGTTTAGAAGACTTACTGTGGGTGCAAATACACGTGTGTCAGCTTGTGGTGGGTGTGCAAACTGCCTGACACCACAGGACTCCATTAGAGACTAATGTCTGATGCCTGTGTAAATGAACTATGTGTTTGAGAGCCTCTTCATCTGTGATCTAATCTTATGAAAATTCACCACCTTCTACTGGAGGTGAGAACACAACCTACGCTGGATAACGCGAACCATGTAGAATCATCGCACCTTTTCATTCCATTACCCGTCCATCACACTTTGTGAACATCTAAGATGCTTTTAACATGTGCATGAAAAATGTCATGCTCAACACAGAAATGCATTATCAAGTGACTGTCAGTCCCTGGGGCTCAGATTCTAATTGCATTCAAACGCAAAGCAATGTTAAACAGAGCATGCCCTGAAGTTGCGATTATGTTGATGTGTCCTGAGAACATGCTTGCATCCAAAATTATTGATAATTTGCATGCTAGTGGTTAGGGGTTCTCAAGCTGTCATATGTATGATCAGAGAATATTGTTTTTAATTCTATTTCAGTATTTACAATATTTAAGCTGTTTAGTTTGAAAAAAAAATATGTTGCTATATGTTTATTTAATTTTTTTTTATTAAAATATGACCTAATATGCATAATGTGATGCAATTCCTGCAATTTTTTTTTAATCGACACTAAAAGCAAAAATGCTGTGTGAATAAAATTTAAAGCCAATCACAGGCATTAAGAACTAGGTAGGTGGATTCTCTCCTTAATGGACTCTTTATTTTTTTTCACAATCACAGTGCACTGCCCAGCATTGTAAACAAAACAAAACAAAACAAAACAAAGCATACACTTAATTTTCACCTACTCTGTATGTCATTGCATACCACAGGAAAACTACAGGAAGAATGATCAACTAAAGGTAGGGTAAGTGATTTGTGGTAGCCAATGTTGATATTTCAAATCACCAAAACAAACACGCCCCTACCCCAAAATGGTCTCGCCCCTATTTTGATAGCTCCACCCCACACACGTCCGCTGTGGAGTCTGCTGTGCCAGCCAGCCGAGGGTATGATGTCATCAATAAGTGAAAGCAACGTGTTACTATGGTAATACAGGTTGAATATGTATTTATAGTAATGTGTGCTTTAACATGCATATATGTGTTTTAACAGGATATATTAGTTCTGTAAAAAAAAAAAAAAAACTACTGTCATTCACCTATCGAGAAAAAACAAAGTAACCTCAGTGTCGAATCGCAGGCCTTCCCGCCCCTTGAGTTCTCTAATCCGATATTTATATGGGTCCTACTTCTTGCCTTATCATAAGCTTTCTTTTGTTCTCTAGAAAATTTTTGGGCATCCTGTGCATTGAGAGCTCTCGTGTCCCCATCATGAATAGACATGCCCCTTACTGCTGATTGGCTACAAGTTTGTTTTGGTACTCAACCAGACTCAGTTTTCTGAAGCATTTTTGAAAAATACATACCCTGCATTTAATGAAAATAAAACTATGAAATCACTCAAAATTCTTAAACATATAGCCTTAATTCTTCTTGGCATAGATTCACCAAGGTTTTGGAAATATTCCTTAGAGAATTTGGTCTATATTAACATCAAAGAGTTGCTGCAGATTTCTTGGCTGCACTTCCATGATGTGAATCTTCCGTTCCACCATATCCCAAATGTGCTCTATTGGATTTAGATCTGACGATTGTGTAGGCCATTTGAGTACTGTGAACTTTTCATATTCAAGAAACCAGTTTGAGATGATTTGAGCTATGTGACATGGTGCGTTATCCTGCTGGATACAGTAGCCATCACAACATAGGTACATTGAGGTCATGGTTAGATTGCTTGATTGAGTGCATCAGACAAGACAATGACGACAAAGAAGTGCTGCAGTAACAGGGCCGGCCCATGGCATAGGCAAGTGAAGAGTGATCATCGTACACTCCTACATCCATATATTAAGCAAATACTGACAATTACAGTTTTAGTACTGATAGATTATCGAACTGATTAAAATAATGTTAGAATAAAATAAAAATGACATTAACGAAAAAACATAAGATTTGATGACATATCATGTTGGACTAATTTAAACACTTTCAACATCATGATGTAATTATAATACATCACCATAAAGCATTAATTATGCGTGGTGCACACATAGTCTTGCCATTTATGTTCTCTGAAAAGATCATCTCTAAAGAATTAGTGAAAAAAAATATCAGGGGCACAATGCAGGAAGTGGCATGAAAAAGATGAGCACAAAAAAGAGCAATTTAAAGGTAAGAATCGCAAGCTAATCACTGTGTATTGTAATTTATTTGTAGGTATTAGCCAGCAAACTAGCTATTTATTCTAATTAGCATACCCATTTCATTTCCATTTTGTGCATACAGTGCAAAATGGCATACTTAAATTATTTTAATTCATGAATGCTAGATTATAGTCCTAGTCATGGTCTCTTTCAAAATACATTGAGTGCACTTTTTGGTGAATTAAAAGCAAGCAGTAATGTAACTGAAATTAAAACAACATGTAGCCTTTATTTTGTTGCCTGTTGGACTATTTTAGGCATTCCATATTTCTTTGTTGTAATAAGTACTTGTCACTCTAGGCATAGTTGTGTGTTAAATTTCTCTGTTTGGGTGTATAGCTCATGTCTGGTCTCTTTGATATTTTAACATAGTTTTAATTATTATTATTTTTATTATTATCACAATATCTATACTAATTTATGTTTAATAATCAGTATGTTATATTAGCCTATGCTATGTTATATTATAGTAACGTTTTGAAAAATCTACATTTTCAAAATTCTTGCACTTATAATAATGTAAATCATGTGAAAAATAAAGCATTTGTACAATCACCAAGCATGACAGCATGTTCTAGTACACCTCCAAAATAAAATTAAGACTTTGTAAAAGAGCATAATAGGACTCCTTTAAGTGATGCTCAACTGGTACTGAAGTGTTTCAAGGAAATATCCCCCAAACCAATACACCACCAGCCATAACAATTTATATGAAGCAGGATGTGTCTATGCATTCATGTCGTTTACACCATATACTGATTCTACCATCCGAATGTTGCATTAGATCAGTAAACTTTTTTTTCAGTCTTTGTCTGTTAAATTTTGGTGAGCCTGTGCAAACTGAGTTTCATTTTCTTAGGTTATAGGAGTGGCACCTGGTGTGGTCTTCTGCTACCGTAGCCCATCTGCTTCAGGTTTCACGTGTTGCGCATTTGGAGATGCTCTTCTGCATACCTTGCTTGAAACAAGTGGCTATTTGAGTTGTCTTTCTTTCAGCTCAAGCTTGGCCATTGGATATTTTGGCTTTTTCAGAACATTCTCTGTAAACCCTAGAGATGGTTTTGTCTGAAACTCCCAGTAGATCAGCAGTTTCTAAAATACTCAGTCCAGCCTGCCTGGCACCAACACTACACTGTACACACAAATGTTTAAACCATGTTTAAAGTCATGAAAAATTACTATTCTGATGCTCATTTTGCATTTTGGCTTGATGTAATGACTTGCTGCCATGTGATTGGTTGATTAGATATTTGAACAGCAGTTGAACAGGTGCACACAAATGTGGTTGGTGAGTGTATATATATATATATTTTGTAAGATGTACAACATTTATAAAAAAAAAAAAAGCATTTTTTTGAGACGCAATTGAGAAAGTCACAGTAGTGTGACAAGTAAGAGCAGAGAGAACATAATTATGACACACACACAAAGAAAAACATTTGAAAGGGCCTTTTGCCTCTACACTTTAACACACATTAACACACACCCAGACATCCGCATAGAAAACTGTCTGCCTTTCTCTCTCCTGACCCAAACTTTTGGGGTGCCAAATGTCAAAAAAAGGAAGACAAATTACCAGCGACTAGAGCTCAAGTGGGTGAAAGTGAGGCACATTTGCCTTTGATTCACCTGAGCTAATCCAGCTTCAAAGAGTCCAGCTTGCTCGCCATGACTCCAGGTTTAGATTTTTCAGCTCTCCCCCAGAGACCTGCAGCTCCTCCTGGGGCCTGTAGTCATGATCCAGTCCTGTTAGTTCCAGACCCTGTCAGAGGTATTGCTCATCATCCAACAACTGTTCTTTATATTGGTTTTAACCTTGAGCATAAGGCCTCTGTGTCTTCAAAGGGTTTCTGAACAAACAAATCTGAAATAGTCCTCAGCGTCTTGCGAAATGACACTCAACTTTGTAAGGATAGAGATAAGACGGCTATAATAGCACAAAGAATAAATTGGGTTTTAAACTTTGTAGCAAAGGTCGCTGCATTCTTTGATGGTAATGCAATCTACAGATTTGAAATGTGTTCACACCACAGTCCCTGGGCCTGAGGGCATGTATTATTGGGGTGAGCAAGAAGTCATCACAATTTCCTCATTTTATATGGTTTTTCTCTTCAAATTAATGAAGAGAAGCTCAGATCTTCCAGGGAGAGTAATGAAAATAAGGATATGAAATGGTAATAAAGAAGGCAAGAGATTTTTTTTTCATATTTCAAAAAATTTTTACAGCCACAAATACATACAAAAATGCAAAAACATGCATCAAACATGAAATATATAAAGCCACATGAGTTGTGCTCTTACATAATAATAATAATAAAAAAAAACTATAAGACTTTGATCTCCGATTTACCAAGAAGAGACATCTGCAAAATAATTTTTATGTGCTTTGAACAAAATTAATATGAAATGACAGAAAGTGAACAGAAAGAGACCATTTCATATGATGAATCAAATCATGGCATTGGCTGCTACAGAAATCACCATTTGCATTATTCATGTCAAGATGCATTTCTGTAACATAGGGCAAAAAATTATCTTTTTTGAAGATGATTATTCTTTTTTTCTTATTCCACAGCCCTTTGTGTGACTGAAGTAGTTTATCAGAGTGTAAGATATGAAAGGAAATATATGACAGGCTAAATAAGACCCTGTGAGACTTTATTAACATCCGTATTGAGCGATTACTGGCAGCGTAGCCCTATGATGTGAATTTGCAAATGTGCAAAATGACTTCTTGATAACTTGTACGACCACAAAGCTGTTGACAACTTAAATAGTAAGTCATTTTAAATGTCCAACTACAAGAATCATTATAAGGTTTAAGGCAGTATTCAAATTATTAAGCAAGAAAAACTAACAATAATACAACAAAAAAATCCTCTTGATTAAATGCAAGTAAAAATATTTCCATTTAAAAGCTATTCTTGCTTACTGTACAAACAAACTTTGCTAAGAAACAGTGCATGTCAGTGGTTTCATGAGTTATGAAAGTAGATATCAGAAGAGATTCCCCAATGTACCAGTTGTGAGGTCAGAGGTTCTGGTTCAGCTCCCTCTGTGTCTCACTTCACTTTTAATAGCTTACACAAATGCTCCTCGGGGCCTCAGGTCACCTCACAGGACCCTTCAGTCTGAACAAACCCTACAGGTCAGATGAGATGGAAGAGGCAGCGGGGAACAGAAGTGGAAGTGTCATACATTAGAGAGGGAGAAGACAATATTTCATTCTTAAATTGTTTTGAGAGGCCTGTGCCAGAGAGAACATGAATCAGCTTGTCAGAGGGCCTTCTGCCAGCACTGCTGAGGAAGAGGGGTAGAGTAAATGACTGTAGGGGCGACAGGAAGAGAGAAAGAAGGGGTGGTGGGCTGGGTGGGGGATGACAGGTAACCTGTCTCTCTCACGCCGGTATGGACACTTCATCATTTAACACTTAATCAAAACTGCTGTCGTTGACACTCAGGCAACTACCTTCCCTGCATAATCCGTCACAACCTGCACAGGTACTCCTTGCGCCATACAGGCAGGTTCAGGGCCAGAATTCAGGGCCTCTGCTCACCTGGATCAGATGTGACAAGAGGCTATATACAGAATGAGGTACAAAAAAAAAAAGGTGAAACTTCACATTCCCTCTTATAATTTTTTTTTGCCAATAGTGTTTTGAAAAGCTTTGTACACAGCGGGTAAAATAATTATTGAACACATCACCATTTTTCTCAGTAAATATATTTCTCTATCAAAAAAGTGACTTGAGTAGAAGTTGAAGTGCTCTAAAAGCACCACACTTAAGTAGAAGTACTAAAGTATTCAACATTTTTTGTACTTAAGTATTGCAAGTAGTCTATTTTAAAATTTACTACTCAAGTACTGAAAGTAAAAGTACAAGTATTGTGTTATGTAGTTATTAAAGAAAGTAGTCAAAAGTTTGAACATATTGTTTTTACTATTTCAAATGATTAACCTAAAGGACAATCACAATTCCTTTGACTGTAACTTTTTGTAAACAAAAAACAGATTAAAGGGTTATTTCGCCCAATTTGCAAAATTATGTAATTAATAACTTACCCTCATGTTGTTTCAAACATGCAAGACCTCCGTTTATTTTTGGAACACAGTTTAAGATATTTAAGATTTAGTCTGAGAGCTCTCAGTCCCTCGATTGAAGCTGTGTGTATGGTATACTGTCCAGAAAGTTAAGAAAAACATCTTCAAAGTAGTCCATGTGACATAAGAATGTCAGTTAAATATAAAAAAATAGCAAAAACTACGACTTTATTCAGCTTTGTCTTCTCTTCCGTGTCTGTTGTTAGACAGTTCAAAACAAAGCAGTTTGTGATATCTGGTTCGTGAACGAATCATTAGATGTAACCGGATCTTTTTGAAACAGTTCACCAAATCGAACTGAATCGTTTTAAACGATTCGCGTCTCCAATATGCATTAATCCACAAATGACTTAAGCTGTTAACTTTTTTAATGTGGCTGACACTCCCTCTGAGTTAAAACAAGCCAATATCCCGGAGTAATTCATTTACTCAAACAGACTGACTGATCTGCTGTGAAGAGAGAATTGAAGATGAACACCGAGCCGAGCCAGATAATGAACAACAGACTGACTCGTTCACGAGTCAAGAATCGTTTACGAATTCGTGTCCGATTCGAGAACCGAGTTGATGATACTGTGCATGTGTGATTCAGCGTGAAGCAAACCGACTGATTCTTTTGGTGATTGATTCTGAACTGATTCTGTGCTAATGTTATGAGCCCAGGTAAACCGAAGGCTTGCAATCATCGCCAATGATGTCATTTAGTCGAGCGCAAAAGAACAGGTTAACTGTTTTCTTCAACCGGTTTATTGAATCGAACTGTCATAAAGAACTACTGGTGATCCGGAAACTGATGCAACCGGTACTTGACTCGTGAACGAGTCATTATCTGGCTCGGCTCGGTGTTCATCTCTCTCTTCACAGCAGTCCAGTCAGCACGCGCAGTCTTCTTAATCGCTTGATTCGCTCAATGATGTGCCATCTTCATCAAACCTGCCATCTACAGTTCTGGCAGTGGTAATGTGGGTAACGAGTAACGATGCAGCACATAACTAAAATAACGGAGTAAAAGTATTAAACTCATCGAAAATATGTACTGAAGTAAAAGTGGAAGTAGGCGAAAATAATAATACTCTAGTAAAGTACAGATATATATATATATATATATATATATATATATATATATATATATATATATATATATATATATATTCAAAAGAATTGATATTGAATCAAATTGGTAATCGAATCAAATCACAAGCTTGTAAATGAGAATCAAATTGAATTGTGAAATGCTATCACTATGTTTTGTAACAATAAGGTTGTGAAGGTTTTGAGAAAGCTCTTTGCATTTACCGATCAAGAAATGTCTCTTGTGTGACAAATTTGTCATGAGAGCAAGTACAACATGTTCCTGGAACAACATTCCAATCAACCAATCAGAATTGAGATATAACTTTTCAGGAAATATCTATTTTAGGCTTACAATCAGGGTTAGATGCTTCTACATTTTTGTTAATCAGCTTTCATTTCCCACTGATTTTAGGAATAAATTATTGGGAGGGATAGGTTTAGGGGTAGGAATTAGATTAATTCTATATTTTTGGACCAAAATATGTTAATCCAGGAACATGTCTTACTTGGCAAAATCACGACAACCACTTTTTCCTTGGTGTCATCAGCTTTATTACATAAACATTTTAGAGTGGCCTTTTATTTTGGCCAGCCTAAGTCACACCTGTGCAATAATCATGCTGTTTTAATCAGCATCTTAATATTCCACACCTGTAAGGTGGATGGATTATCTCGGTAAAGGATAAGTGCTCAATATCAATGATTTAGACAAATTTGTGAACAATATTTTAGAGAAATAGGCCTGTTGTGTACTTAGAAAAATATCTTTGAGTTCAACACATATAGTGTATACACACACACACACACACACACACACAAACGCACACGCACTGTCAGGTGTGGAAGACTTACTGTCTTTTGTCATTATCAATCAATCTCTCTCTGTCAGGGTTTCTAAATTCACTCTTTATCCTCTTCCTGCTCTCTTTGTGTCTCAGATCTTGTCCTCGATGTTTTGATCATCAAAAGAAGGCTTGTAAATAGTCCTCTGTGTGGGTTATATGATGAAAGCAGCAGAGATGGCTCATGGCAGGAACGCGACCTTTCCGGAGTAAGATTACCAAAGCAAGAACAGTACAGGTGGATTTGAACTCCAAATCCAGACTAACCCCCCACCCCCAACGAATACCACTCTCATTCTCTCTTCGGCTCCCTGGATCAATACATCACACTAATAAGTAAAATCTGCAAGCGGCAATTATTGTGTGTCATGTTTGCCCGCCTGGTTGAATAATCATCCAATTTAGAAGAAATCTCACCAAGGTAAGTGCCTACAGGGGCCTGCGCTCGTTATAAATTGTGTACAGACGTTAGAGCTGGAGTAATTAAGAGACCAAAACACACATGTTAATAACGCCTGTAGCTCATTAGCTGCTGTTGCTCCTGTCAGTGGGATGCCTGGAGAGTGCTGGGCCAGCGATGGTTGTGAATGATGAGAGGAGATCAGCACAGCCCGGCCTCCCCAAAACATAAATGCACTTTATTAAGCTGAACTGCAAAAAAATAGCACTTAAATAATCAGACCAATGAGAACTGATTTATTTAGGCAGGAAATATGCACTTTAGGGTGCGCTTTTTTAAATCATAGGGTTTCTTGGGTGTCAGATAAAAAAAAACAAAAAATGCCTCTGTGTGGTAGCAGAGAAAGATTATCAGTTTATTAAACATACAAGAAAACAGAGGTAAGTACAGACTTTAAGGGGGCTTTCACACTTGCAGTTTAGTGCGGAACGGGGCATGGTTCCCATGAAAAACACTAATGTGAACGCTGCATTCAGACCCTGGTGTGCACTGGGGTACCGAACCGGGGACTACCTGGAGAAGGTGGTCTGAGTTCGGTTGATCCCGAACTGTGGCGCAATTCGAGTGAATGTGCAAGCAACACAGACTTGGGTTTTATTTTTCTTTAATTTTTTTAATAATTTAACATAAAATAATGAAAATTCAAAAGAAAGAAATATTGTGAGGTAAAATCAATGAGAAATATGTACGATTGTGCAGTATTTCAAAATATTCAAATATTTAAATTAGTTTTTGATTGATCAAAATGTCAATATGCTACATTTTCTTTTTCTTTTTTTTGCTATTGAAGTATTTTACAAAATGCTCTTAGTCTCATTCTCAAATTATCCTAGAAAACATGATCATAAGGTTTTATCTAATCTTGGAGTTCATGCAGCGTGAATGCTTCTCTCATTAAAAATGGGACATACCAAATACAAAGTCATTCTGAAATTCATGTTAATTTAAAATCAGTTTTTTCACTCAAATTTTTATGCTGATTATATAATTCCTACATAATTCCTAAAAAATATATAAATTATTAAAAAAAGGCGGATAATAAACATTATCTAACGTCCCATAGACCTTTGAGGTCCGTAAAAAACAAAGGAGGAGATGCACACACTCACTCACACATACACTTGGTCAGCGATTCCAGGATTCTCCACAGACCTAGCTATGTAGTATGTAGTATTGGTCAGGTAGTGACCGGAGGCAGATAGCCCATTCACTGATGCATGGCCAGCCAATGAACATGAAGGTGGATAGATGGTATTCCTAAATTGCCAATTAGTTTTAATGAGCTTTAATTTTAATGAGCACTTTCTGCTCAGATGCTGGGTCTCTTTTAATATCATTCTTTTTTCTGAATTATTTTTTCTCCATTCCCACTGCACAGATCCATAAATGAGAACACGTCTCTTTCCATCAAACCTCTGAGCGCTGTGAAGAAGAGGTGACTCATCCTACTAAAGGTTATGTGATTGACTTAGAGTCGAGTTGTACCCTCATCTTGTGATGAGTGCCTCAAGCAAAACACCCCCACCGATCACATCTCATTCTCCCCACAATGCAGAATACCTGGTCATCTGGTCACTTTATCACTTTCTTTATTTTCTCAAACAGGGGTTGTGTCCATCATCCATATTTTAATGAGTCAATGATTTGCCCCTACATTCAGATGTATTCCATCCAATAATTATTCTTGGCCTACAGCTATACCCTCAATTAAATTCTCTGCAAACGTAATAAGATGTAATGAATAGGGGGGAAATACGAGGGGGTGGGGAAAAAGATGAATGACTAACTTGATAGTAGATGTTTGATATAAATCGTGGTAATGGTTTTAATTCCTCTAAGTGCTGTGGAGTTGATCTGAGATGCCTAGGGAATGAGGCAGAAGTTTTGAGAAGTCCTCGACACAGAAGACACTCAAGAAATCCAGTCTCACTGAATACAGTTGAATTATAATACATTAAAAGGACAGCTCACCAACATTTTAATTTTGTCACCATTTACTTGTGTATCAAATAAAAAAAATACATTTAGCAAAATATCCAAGCTTCTGTTTTTCATAACAAAAAGGCTAATACTATTGTTCTAAAAATAATATATCATAAAAGTAGTTCATACGACTACATATTAAATCTTTGTTGGAGGAACCATATAAATTAAAGAGATGTTTTATCCAAAAATGTCATAATTTACTCACCCTACTCTTGTTCCAAACCTGTATGGATTTTTTTCTATCAGTTGATGGTAGCCATTGACTCCCATAGTTCTTTTCTTTTTTCTTTTCTTTTCTTTTCTTTTCTTTTCTTTTCTTTTCTTTTCTTTTCTTTTCTTTTCTTTTCCCACAACAACGTTTTGGTTACTAACTATGTCTAAATGTCTTCTTTTGTGTTTAACATAATAATGAAATTCAAACAGATTAGGAAAAAGTTTGGGGTGAGGAAATGATGTACAATTTTCATTTTTGTCTCTTTAAAGGTGAAGTTGTTAGAGAGCTACTTTCCAAAGACAAGACTAAGGTGTACAACCTGGAATTCAGAATGAATACAATATCCAAGTTATTATTTAAAATCTCAGTGGTTCTGAAATGAATAGAGAATGTTTTGAATCATAAAAAAACATCCCTTCCCAAGTTATGTTTGCTTTTGTCATATGATGAGTTTGTGTTTTGGGAAAATGGGAAAGGGAGGAGAAAAGATTGCAGAGAAAAATAAAGCAAGGGAGCAAAAGACAACAACTAATTAAGTTGTGACACTAATATGGTTTAGCACAAGGGGGATTAGTTTCAGCTGAGGCATTATGTGACAAGTGAGCTAATGCTGAAGGACATGGCGAGACCAAACATCTTCCATACCGCCAAGAAAAAACACGCATAGACAGTAACCAAAATCTATCACACAATCTCAATACTGTCAAATTAAATTAGCACTAATTTGCATAGACGTCCTGAAAATAAATACATGTGTGTGCGCGGTGCGATTAATCGCGATTAATTATTTGACAGCACTGATATGAAAAAAAATAAATAAAAAAATTCATTTAAAACAATTCAGAATATGAATGGTAATAAAACTTCTAATATATATATATATATATATATATATATATATATATATATATATATATGTATGTATGTAAAAAAAAAAAAAACAACAAAAAAAAAAAAACTTTTCCCTGTAGTGTCTTGCCTTAAAGGGGGGGTGAAATGCTCGTTTTCACTCAATATCCTGTTAATCTTGAGTACCTATAGAGTAGGACTGCATCCTTCATAACTCCAAAAAGTCTTTAGTTTTATTATATTCATAAGAGAAAGATAGTCTGTATCGATTTTTCCCGGAAAAACACGACCGACTGGAGGCGTGGCGTCTGGGCGGAGCTAAAGAATCACGAGCGCCAGTAGGCTTTTGCGTTGAGAGCGTTTGGAAGCTGTGACATTACCTTGAGTAAAAAAACATCATCCAAAACAAACCATGGTTAACAGTCAGATTCAGCCGTTTATTTATGATCCAGAATCAGATCCAGAGGCTGAAACTGAATAAGAGCAGCAGCAGCAACAACTCGCTCCGAGCGGGGCTCGACCCGGGTCTCCGATGGGAGGCGGACACACTAACAAGGAGGCAGAGATATTTTAAGCAGTTTTACTCACCGCCGGCGGTTCCAACACACGATCGTTTCCCTTTTTCATTGGGATGGCATCATCCTTAAGAAATAAACGATACGCAAATCCGTCGTCAAACTTGGCCTTGTTTGTAAAACAAGCATCTTCGAAATGCAGGGAACAAACACAAACACTTGCACAACTCCGTTGATGCTCTGTAAAAATAAACTCCATCCACTGGTCCCTTAATGCTGTTTTTTCTTTGGTAATCTGTGCAGGGTTGTCTTGCCCTGGCAACCAAAAACACACTCCTTTTGTGACATTTCGCGACACTCTCGCTCTGATCAGTGATTGTCTGTGCTCAGCCTCTCTCTGCTCTGCTATACGGGAGCGCGCGCTCTTCCGGCAGAAGTGCGTCAGGACCCATATAAGGAAATTCTGCTCCATCTAACGTCACACAGAGCCATACTCGAAAAAAACTTTCCGAAACTTGTGACAAACCGGAAGGAGTATTTTTGGAACAGAAATACTCCTTCAAACGTACAACTTAATTTTTGAAACTTTTTCCATGTTTAGCATGGCAATCCAACTCTTTAACAGTGTAAAAAACTCAGTATGCGTGAAATAGCATTTCACCCTCCCCTTTAACGAAATTGTATACAACCAGATTCCCATGGGAAATAATAGTTCAATGCAGAAAAAAAGAACATTAATAACTAACACAGAGGAATGTTCATACTAATAATGACTTAAATTTAATTTGGTCAAGTGTTACTTCAGCTAGGGTCTGGTTAAACTGGATTGTGGGTGGTTAGAAAAAACTAAACAAAATGTGCTCTTAAGTGAATATGCCCTCAGAGAGTTAAACCAACAGGTCAAAATATGACAGTCAAATTACAGAGATGCCTACTTATCATCTTGGGCATTTAATTTCAATAGCACTTGGGGATTCTGTTAATGCTGAGGCCAAAGACAAATCTGCATTATGCGGCTTCATCAAATGTAAACTGCTGCCCTGCCATTATCACACGGTGATGGTAGGGGTTCAGCTCAGCCTGTCATTCACTACCTGTTATTTCCTCAGAAGGGTAAGAGGACATGGGGTGAAAAAAGCAGCACTTCATGGCTGTATAATTACTTCAGGAAGGCATGCAATTTGTGTGGCCAGAGGTCCATTCAGAGCAAAATAAATAAATAACAGCATCCCAGCACCTTCTTTGATTGGTAAGTGACCATTTCTGTTCTTCTTTTGATACATTTACATTATATAACTCTTAGATTTGTTGCTGTTTTGTATGGGTTAATTTCCAATGTTGAATTCAGAAGATACAATTAGTGTGTACTCTCTTGGTCCATTCAGAGGATTTAAAGGATTTCATGATTGCAGACACAATCTCAAATGCCTTCGAGCTGACTATATTTTTCAATGAATGTCTTAAATTGAATATCACTTTTTTTTGTCGTCCGTAATTTTTTCAACAGCTTTCTCAAAAGCACCCCTACGCCTCTGGTCTCATGGACAGCTCATAGAAGAAATTATAGTCTACTCAATTTTCAACCAGTGATGCCTACAGCAGAATCCACACTCCATGTTTCTTTGGCTGTTGTAAGCCATGCGCCATTCTTTTCCCGCCATCTGTCCTCTTAACATTTTATGTGCAGCTCTGCTTTTACAGTCATACCAGTTTTTACACAGAAAGATGGAGAGAGAGAGAGAAAGAGAGAGAGAGAGAGAGAGAGAGAGAGAGAGAGAGAGAGAGAGAGAAAGAGACAGAGATAGAGAGATCTATTATTCAGGTCTTTTACAATTCATCCCAGTGAGAATCCGTGTTTGGAGCAATTGCCCTCCTCCTCCTGTTTCCTCTGACAATTACGCTACAAAACCATTTGAATGTTTTATCTTCTTTAGTTTTCACTGGTTTATTCTTTCTCCTTCCTCCGTGCAGCTGCTGAAGACGGCAGTTGGTTGGAAGACGGCGGTAATTAAGAGCCAATTATTCCACCTCTGGAGTCTTATTAACGACGTTGGTGAGCAAGCGAGGCGAGCAGCAGGGTGTAATCACTGGGGAGTGGTGACAAGATAATGGTATGACCAGAACCCCTCTTTATCATTGCCTGTGGATCTGACAGACCCATACAGTACAGAACTATCACAGACATGGGTTACTACAACCAATAAGTCTGCGGGGCGTCTAGCAGCCCTGGGTTGAAGAAATGTTTGGGTTGCAATCCACACATTTGAACTAATTTTACCAATAAATCAATTTTTATGGTACAGAAAAACTATGGGTACTAATTCTACCCCTATAAAAAATAGATACAACAGTGGAAACACTATCAAGAAGCAAGCTTATAGTCTGTAAACTTCAGCTCTCTCAAAACATGGATAGCAGAGTGGGCTAGAGAGGCTCTCCAGAGGAAAGGACATTCAAAGCCATTACAGACAATCTGATTGCCTTGCGAAAGAGGTGTCCAAAGACCAACAGAACGGAAATTAGGAAATAATGGAGGGGAATAATGAAAAACAATGAAAACTGGCAGCAAGTCTAGAAAAATTATAAGGGGAGGGGAAAAAAGGAGCGGTTTTGCTCATTCCATACCGTTTTTACCTTTTGAAAGAGGTAAGAGAAAAATCTGTTATATAAACGGGTTAGGAAAATTCTTCTGCTTGTTATTTTAGATTGCCCTCTAATGTTGACTCATCTCGTTTCCTCTGCAAGTCTAATTTAAGATCCTATCTCCTGCTCACCTTGGTGTGATATCACATCAGAGTTCAGCCAGCATGGAATCTGAATACCAAATGGATAGGCTAGTCTAGTTAGTTTGGAAATGAAAGAGAGATTTCCCTCTCTTTCCCAATCTTTTCATTTTCTCTCTCCTTCTGTTTCAGCCATGTTTGGTCAAAACTGCAACTGTGTACCTTTAACAAATAATTCAGTATTATTTTAGCCATACAGAGAGCTTCTTTGAATTGAGTTGATTGACAATAAAAAGAAAAAAAAAAAAAAGAATTGATTTTGAATTTGAACTACCGCATATAAAAATATATTTATCTTTAATTTATCTATCTAAAAATGACACAGACACGGGCACAAATTTAGAACTCCTTGTATTGGTCTGTACTCTATATGTACTATATGTATATCTACAAACATAACCGGTACATACACACACAGGTAAGGATGAAATATAGTGAAAGACAATGAAGAACAGCAAATGAATGCAACAAAAAAATACTAAATAATTACAATAATTAAATAATACTACTACTACTACTACTACTACTAATAATAATAATAATAATAATAATACAAAAAAAAAAAAAGTGTTTGGACAATTTAAAATTACTATTTATGGACTCCCAATTTAGCAGGGTCATTGAGGGGACCAAGTTTGTAGACACTCACAAATGCCCTTACTATTGACCCTTGAAGAACCAAAACTGCATCTGTCACTCTGTATTCAGGAGATAACTTCCTTTTTTTATTTTTTATTTTTTTATGCTTGACCAAATACATGATTTGACAAATCATGGGTCAGAAATTGGGTCAAACATCAGTCCAATACCTTTAAAATGTTAGAAGGTCAAAAATAAATAAATACATAAATAAAAAGAAAAAACAACAGCAGTGTACAAATCTCGGAATCGATCTTATCGGAATCTTATGGACCAGGTGTGCTCTGTCTATTTATAGTTATTATACCATACAAAATCTGCCACTGAATATTTACCAGAGCACAAGAGAGGAGAAGGTTATGGACGTGTTAGAGGAGTGTCGATATCACAGGAGCAATTACAGCTGTATAAATGGCCCCTCCATCAGTCCAAATCAGGTATTCCATCAATCTGGCCCCACGGCAATGCCCTCAGCCTGTCACCCCTCTTTCTGCCTGCAATCTGTACATTTCAACTTAGTTTAGAAATTGATAATCTGATTGTGGCCTAACCTAATTATGTATTGCATCTGCTGGAGGTAGAGTAGAGAGACCTGGCGATGAAGGAGTCAGCACACATTCAAAAGGGGAACAGGATGAATATCTTAAGCACCGGCTGACAAGGGAAGCCTTACACACTGTTAGAGCACTCCTCTCACAAAGATTTAGACAAAAAAGTTTCTGTGGAACTCAGCATAAATAAGGGCCTGATAATTCAATGTCTAGACACAGCAGACTTGAACAATGGCAAGTAATTCTGTGGGCACAGACTGCTTATCTGCCTTCAGCCTTTGTGTGAAGCAGTCAGCACAGAGCAGCTGCACATATATGTTGATAATCTTAATGTCTTCTCAGCCTGGGGAGGACAAAAGCACCAGTTCCAAAACTACATTATAACAAAATTATATTGTCATGGTATATGGAAGGTAATGATGAATAAAATAAAATAATTAACTGAAAAAAAAAAAAAAAAAAAAAAAAAAAAACGTAAAAATTGCTGCTGAAAATTCATCTTTGCTATCAGAGGGATAAATCACAGTCTAAAATATATTAAAATAGAATAAACTGTAAAATAAATTATAATATGTATCACTGTAAATTTCACTGGTAATTGGGATGCGGAAAGGACCTCACAAGCCGGGAACCGAACTCGGAACCGAACTCATGTCAGAAGCATAGATCGGGTTCTGGGGTCTCATTTATGATCATTGTGTACGCACAAAATGGGTATAGAAACATGCACAGGCAATTTTCCACGCACATATCATGATTAAAAAAAAAAAAAAAAAAACTTGCTGTAATTATGTCCGCACTGTACGGACATTCTAGACCATGCGTACAAATTATTTTCCCTGGAGTGAGAAAAGTAATGAAGAAAACAACAGTTTTAAACTCTGTTTTTATGTCGATATACACATTTACATTAAATACTCCACTCGCATTAATGGAGATAAACACTGAAATTACATAATTTTACATAATAACAATAATAATAACAATAAGCTACATAATTTTCCTGTGGTATGCTATGTTTTAATGAAAGTGAGGAGTGATTAAATGAGAACAATGTTCAATGATGTGCACTTACTTCGATATATGGTGGACACTACTGGATTCAGAGGTCAACCGTCCATTGTCTGGTATAGGACCAATGATAATAGCTTACTGTACAAGCGCAGCTGCACGGAGGTGTTGATGTTGTTTGAAGGCATCTCCACAACATAATGAAAAATACCACTATATTTGAAGGATATAACTAGGAGAAAACGGTAAGGTTTGCACGTTTCCTCTTAAAATACTTTGTCTGTGACTAATTGTATTTACATTGCAAAAATAAGGGCCCTATTTTTTTCCACTTAAAATAGCTAAAAGATGTTCATCAGCAAAATTGCATACATTTAATTTGATTTGAATTGTTTAAAACAATTGAAATACTATCTGGCCAGTGTAAAATAATGAGATCAACTTTATTCTAAAATGTATCTGAGAAAACTTTAAACCATTTAGTGTTTATGGATATTTTCAAATATTTATTATAAACCATAACAAGGATACAGGGTAATTTTAAGCAATAAAAATTAATGCGTATGCCACAAATAGCATTATATTACCCATCTCATGTCTCGGTGTTAAACATGGTGTCAAGTGCAAGTGAGTATGCATGGGAACGACATGCAGATGAGGTTATGCATAATAAAACAAGGCGTTGCAAGCTCCATATATGGTTATTTTGGGGAGGAGACGAGGTGGAGATGCACATACGCACAATCTTCCCCTGACCGGGATTTATAAAGGGATTTTTGCGCATGGTTTTATATATCTGAGAATTTTTGTGCGTATGCAAAATCTAGCTTTTGTGCCTACATAAACTTTTAGGATGAAAACTACGGAGAGCTTTTAAAAAAAAATAAGACCCCAGATAATATTACAGGAAGAGTACAAAATGAGGAAGGAAATCAAAAATATAAACAGAATAAAAGGAAAAGAGAGTAAAGAGAAAGAGAGAACAAAACATCTGTTGACTCTGCCCATCTGTGCCAAGTATAAAAGACAAAGTACAAAGACAGAAAGAGGACTGAGATGGACAAAAGAAATCATAGAAGGATGTGTTGTTGCGCTCATGTCAACGAGAGCCAGTGTTCAAAGATGTTGAAATAATGAATGCAGGGCTGAGAAGCCAGCGAGAAGGAGCAGCAGCAGGTAACGCAGAGTCCCACAGAAAACAATTAGAGGCCGTCTGTTTTTCCGCAGGTCTCCAGATCCTCCTGGCTTCCTTATAATTCTGTCCACTTTCCTTTTCTGCCATTTACTCCTCACTGTATCTGGGCTGGTTAACTTTTTATATGTTGCTGGTGAAGGCTTGTGGCAAGTGTTTAAAGAAAGGTTTTGATTATGTGATCATGCATCTAGTCTGTGAAAGAGCTACCCAAGACATTCAAGGACAAGATGTCTCAGCAAAAGCAGGAAAAAAATATAAAAATAAAAATAAAACTGGCACCAGAGGTTAGCGTGTGTCATGGTGACAGCAAAATGTAGCACAGTCGCCACCAGGCCAGACTCGAATAGTGCTAAAGCAAACGTATTATTCTACTTCATGTCTAGGGACAAAAAACCTTGAAAAACTATTAGGTTTAATACTGCAATTAAAAAAAGAGTTGTTTTTTTTTTTTTTTTTTTAATGTCTGAAGCCTTTTATTACATAAGTCTTCATGCTGCTAACCTTGAACTGAGTATTTTTGAAGGGAAATCACACAATCAAGTGGGTTCTTCTTCAATTAGCTAATGGCTTTGAAAAGAACCATACATAATATGTAAACCCCAAAATTATGTCTAGACAAATTATAACAGAAAATCAAACACCACTTTCACTATGACACAAGCTGTAGGCTGATCCTTGCTGTGAGAGAGATGTTCTTGTGCATTATCAGTATAATCCCCATTACCCAGAGGATACACAGATACAGTACACTAATAAGCCTTTAATCTTTACTCTCATGTCTCCTTTGTCTACATCTCCTCCTCTTCTAGAAAATGGGATTATTTGTGTGCTTTTTTACTTTTATATTTATTTAATCATAAAAGACAAACCTTGAGCAAACAAGTGTATTAATTAAAACATTTAGTCACATTTGAGGACGAATTACAATTTATTTTAGTTGTTCATAGTCTGCAGCTTCACCATGTCCATCTTGACTTCTCACCACCATCGATAACCATAAATGACTGCCAAAAGTCATTTTATTCCCCAATGTATATTAGTACAGGAGCTATATGGTGCTCTATCCATGTGGGTATATAGCATTTTTCGTATCTGATTTGAGCTTTGTTGCCAGTGTTGAAATACTTGAACTTTTGCTGCTATGCTGTTTGCAAGACCCTGACTGGATGTGATGTGTTCTAGTCATATAGAAATACTTATTTTATAATATCAATGTACTTTATGTTGATAAGCCGTATAGGAAACCTACTATGTTTTTCTTTCAGATGCATTGGCGGTCATTTATTTAGCTTGGATTTTTAAAAACATTCATTATTCATTCATTCATTTTACCATGGTAAATAAGAAGAGGGTAACTTGCTTTAAAATGTACATGTTACGGGAGGACAAAATACATGAATGTCAGAGACAGAAGCGGATTTGTTATTATGACCTAGTAAACTTCTGGTTAACATAGTGAAATTTCCCACCCATTATCACAGAAACATAGGTGAATACTAAATATTTAAATCCATTAAGGGGAGAAATAATGTGCGATTTGACGAGTTTAAAAGAATGACCCAGACTTCATTGGTTATTCAGGCTCAGAGTGCCAAAGGCCTGACATGCCTGGGCCACACTTCCGCTAATGAGCTTCTCGTTTGAACACAGACGATAGATCAAAATGTTTAATGTCTTATTAGTTCCTGGCTCATGGCTTCAGGTGGAGGCAATGCTTATTGGAGCCTCCCTCCGATACGAAATAAATGAAGGAATTAGCGTTAAGCACCTCTCTTGGAAAGAAACTCGCTCTCATGCGGCCCACATTTGTCCTCTAGTCAAAATGAGCTTGGCATGAAGCTGCTGATTATTCTGCTGTCTTAATATACAATTCAGTATTGTTTTCTTGTTATAATATAAATACACGTGGGTGGACAGAAGTCTTAGCTTTCCATGCTGGAATCCCCTCATCGCGGCTTAATTGGAAAATACATATTTTCTTTTCTTTTTACTGTCAAGCATTACGATCACACTTGGCCAAACAGTATAATTCAGCAATTCTTGCCAATTTAGAAAATTTCACCTAATTTCTCATATTTGTGCTATTATTCTCTTTGCTGTTTACATGCTGAGGTTTCCACTTTTAACATTAAGACCACAAAAACTTGTTCTGAACACCATGAAGATTGCATACTTATTTATTTATTTTGTTTTCTCTCTTCACTAAACGGAAATCAAGTGGATTTGTTTTCTTTATGAGCCACTAAAGATGAATTGGCTTGTGTAATTTCCACTTGTTCACACAAACTCATCATACATAATACGGGTGGCATCTGCTTTACTGCTGCACCGAGAATAAATGATGTTTGTTTCATTTGTAATCTCCTTGCCAGATGTTAACATGGCATGCCTTTTGCTGACAGGGCATGAGTGTTGTGTATTTCACGCTGGTGCTGCATATGCCTTTGATGCTGCCTCCTTGACTGAGCTCACCAGGTGGCTGACACTTAACAATCTGCTACTGTTGATGAGTAGCACAAGACCACGTTTCCTAGCATGCACCTTGTACTTTGCTGTCCTTGCCCACGAGGGATCCGCTAACGATTTGCCGATATGCCAAATAAAAATTGTGTTTGACTTGAGAGGATTCATTATAGAAAAAGCAAAAGTATCTGGTTGAATTCTCAGTCTTTTGGGACTACTTATGCATAGAGGGCTTTTTATATGAATAGCAAATTCAAATGCATAATTCACTTTGTCAAAAATACAACTATGCCACACAAGTTGCTCTTGAAGGACTTGCTTTTGTTTTTATGTAGTGGTCAAATGTTGCAATTTTATTCTTGTTTTTTTACAGGAATGAGAGGCATCTGCATGTCCACACTAATTATTTTATTAAATTATTTTTTTTTGCTGAAAAAAAAAAGCATTAACTTTGCCAGGCTGTTGTCTACACTAGAATGTAAACTTTAAAAAACACACTCTAGCATAGCATACTTGAAAACAATGATATAAGCATACTGTGATTTTTTTCCTCCTCATTGATCAAATTATTATTATGGGAATCAGTTTAGTTTTTCTCTTCCCCTTAACTATTCCAGTTACACTCACAGTTTTAATACTTGCAAAGAGTAAATACAATATCAGTAAATACAAAAAATGTGTCTGAAATATTAAACAACAGTACAAAACAAGGTATGGTAACACTATAGTTCAAATGTTTGGGGTCAGTAAGATGTTTTGGGAAAATATTAATACTTTTATTCATCAAGAATGCATTAAATTGATCAAAAGTCATAGAATAAATTGCATTTTACCATTTACTGTTAGCCTTTTGCTCACTACAAACTACTGTAACTATACTAATTAAGTCTTAGAGCCATATAACACACCCGGCACAATGTGACGCAAGGCACAGCGCAAGTGTGTTTGCTAGTTTCAGTCTGGCGCCATTCACATAAAGTGCCACATCTTTTACTTAGCAAATACATTTGCGCTCATTTGTGCGCCCATGGGCGTGCTGGTCTAAAAAGAGGTGTGTTTAAGGAGCTGAAAATAGGCTGCGCCATAGACCAACTCAAACCTGATCTAAAGTCTGGCGCACTGTTTTTCTTTGTTATTTAAAGAGCAAGAGCATTTTTTTTGTAGGCTAATTAAATATTATATATATATATATATATATATATATATATATATATATATATATATATATATATATATATATATATATATATAAATGCCTACATGTCATAATGGATAGTCATCGCATGTATCAGAATTAGGCTATCTATTTGCTCACAAATTCCGCCGTGTAAATAGCAAATCCGTCATGGGACGAGCGCAACTGTCTCTTAAAGGTAATGGAAGATGAGACTCTGATTGGTTTATTGCACATTATGCCCAAAAAACACCCATTACTCATTAAGAGAATTGGGATAACCCGTTTAGACCATGCGCCTGGGCGCACAGACTGTTTTTCCTTCATTAAAATAGCAAAAGTGGATTTGGACAAGCCCTGAATGCACCTGCACCGTGAACTTTACACTTTGCATTTCGATCGTTAAAGTATGGTCGTAAGAGTTTGATTATGATTAAAAAATAAAAATCAACTCAGTAATTTGTTTAGGAATCGACTATATGGGTTGCTAAAAATAACCAAATATCCAGTGCGGGATAATACATTGTTTGGGATGTAAAAACCAGCAACCATCAACAAATTTCTATGGGCTGGGTGTAAAGAAGAATTGTAAAGAAATATAACTACTGGTTATAGTTTTTATTTATTTATTTATTTATTTATTTATTTATTTATTTATTTATTTATTTTGTGTCAAGTTTTAAATTGCATATTGTTAACGGATTAAAGCTTCGGTACCAAAATGCTGATTGGATTTTTTTCAGTGCTTATCTAAAAAAAAAATATATATATATATATATATATATATATATAAAAATAAAATAAGACCTCATCTTATCAGTCAAACCTGGAAAACAAATTGTATATTTTTTCACATGGGCGAAAATAAAATCAATACTTTTCCACACGCTTGACTAAGTAGAACAGTGTGACATGCGTGTCTTAAAATTGCTCACCACAAATGCTGCAGTTTGCTCTGTGTCACCTTTTCAGGACATTACACTGAAGCAAAATTTCATTAACACTGGATAAACTGTGATGTGCTCTAATGCTAATCTATTCTAAAACATTACTTAAGTAAATTGTTTTTCTGATTTTATTTCACGGCACACTGACATTGTCAGGTGAACTTAATGTGAAATGGCTTTAGGGCAAATACACAAATAAAACACACAAAAAATTTTGTTTAGCATGCAGAGAAAGGACAAATATGATTGAAATCCATGAAAGCATTCATACGTAGGATTTCTTGGTTTTAAATACGAAATGAAATCCAACTGATCTACACAATAAAAAAAAAAAAAAAAAAAAAAGTTTCCAGTTCTCCACATGAGATTGGATAGGAAAGAACAGTGTTTGCTTGCATTTAGTACTAAAATGAATCATTTACTTGTATAATTTATTGACAAGACCATGAATGATTCATAAGCATGACTGAACAAACAACTCTAAATTGGTCTTCAGTGGAATGGAAATCCACTCTGCAGAAAATTTGGATGTAAACAAGAAGCAAACACCAAGAAACGAAAGACACAAGAAAATAAAATATACAATAGCCACAATAAAGTTATGTTTTAACATTAAATATGGGGAGATGCACTAAGATAATGCTGAAGCAATGGCATCTTTGCACAAGATGGCATCACAGCTGGGGCTAATGTCCTCCATTAATCATACTTCTTTTCAACGTGCACATCTTATTCATAACACTGGATGGTTGTTTGCTTGCACCCTCCATTTACTCTCCATCCTCAAATCCATCTTTTATTTGGGCTAATGTAGCATTTTAGGGTTGTCCTACCAAATTCTCCCCAGCAGAATCAGCCTCAGGTTTCCTGTTGGAGTTGTGCAGCTGACTCCACGTGTGGAGGCGCTTGCAGGCACCCCTGGCCAATTTACGAGTGTCACAAAGCTCAGAGGATATCTATTCATAAGACGCTCATAAATAAATCATGTGGGGACCGGCTGGCGTCAGTGCACGACAGGCAGGTCAATGCGGGAATTATTCCTGCCGATTCTGAACCAAAGGAATAACGTGTCATCCTTCCGCTCGCTGTCATGCACACTCATATACGTAGGGACTGGTAACCCAGCAGCAGTGAGGTTGCCTCTGACACAGGCAGCACTGTGACAAGTCACTTGTGTTGTCACATCACAGCTAAACACATCTTTTTGTTCCTGCTGTCAATTATCAAGGATATCTTAAAGGTCCAGATCTTTACTGTCCAGACTTAAGAGTCAGTCAGTGTGTTTCTTGTATTACCATCAGAAAATGCAGTCAGTGATGTGGATGATATTTGTTGATGTTTAAAGCATGTTCAAAAGCATGAACTGCAGGTAAAGTGTTATATGTCATATTTCTTTTCAGTTTTTTTTTTAGAAAGTAATGCCACTACACTTCAGATGTCATACTTTGTTTTTTTTTTTAACCATCTGAATGTTTACTAAACAACTTCTGCAATTTTATCCAAAAGGTTAAAAAGGGACTTTTTTTCTTTGCTTTTTCAAACAGCAATCATTTTAACGTTCAAGAAATGTTTGGTATAAAACTCATAAGGTTAAAACTAATTTTCAGATTTTTTTTCCATATATATTTTATATAAGGTGTGAAAGACATGTCAAAACACAATTTAGAACCCCGATTAGTGCATTTTGTGCATAGAAACAGAAACATGAAAGTAAACGAAGAAACTGCACACTTTTTTCAGTTTAATAAAAGAGCAATGTTTCAATCAGAGATCTTTGTCAGGTGCACAATTTCTAGAAATTAACACCTAAATTAAGGCTACTTTTTGTTGTGGATTCTGTATTGCGGAAGTTATTTAGCAACTAACCAAGTGGCTAAAAACGAATGTATGATGCTATATCACGGGACCAAATGTTGTTTATTACTGTATACCATATAAAAAAAATAAAAAATAAATAAAAAAACTCTCAAACTTCTGATTCATATTTCATAAAAATGTAATTTTGTGAAATATTGTTACAGCTAAAACAATTGTTTTCTATTTAAATATATATTGCCTGATTTAGCTTTGCCATTACTTGAATAAGTTTCACCTCCTTTTAATGTGTAATCTAATTAATTCATCATGCTACTTATCTTGATAATTATGCTGCTAATTAGTTTTGTGGGAAATAAACTTAACTGGAAAATAAACTTTTAAACAGTTATATACAATGGTTATGTACAGTTTATTAAATGCTGAGGTAAAACATTGTAATCAATAACAAGTAATGTGATACCTAGTGTCTTGACAATGTTTGGCGGTATTTAAATTTAACACATTGTTAAGTGAGGGGAAAAAAAATACAGCAAAACCACAGACCTTTAAAAGGGCAGCTGTACCCTTCCTTAACAAGCCATTTTAGTGGAATCTGTTCCAATAACGAGAAGGGTAGAGGCCAGAGCTGTCATCTTCCTTCCACATTTTCTAAGCTAGAGAGGACTAATTGGAAGCTCCTATATTTCTGTAGGGGCCCAGTGCATATGTTGACAGTGGCTGCAGGTGTGTGTGCTGGAGTCAACCTCTATGATGTAAAGTGGAAAATTCAATATCAAGGTAGAGAGAGAGAGAGAGAGAGAGAGAGAGAGAGAGAGAGAGAGAGAGAGAGAGAGAGAGAGAGAGAGAGAGAGAGAGAGAGAGAGAGAGAGACTGTCACAGGAGCTCCAGAGCTGTATTGATCTTGTGAGCCTGGCCTTTAATAGACCAGGCTTAATTAGCTCAATCCTGAGCAAATGTGTTGGCAAGACCCTTCAGGAGACACTGCTATCACAGGGGCTCTGAACCACCCATGTGGGGACCAGACCAGGTTTATATACATACACAGATACATACATGAATTCCAGTTCTCATTTTGATGAACCAATATTGATTCATAAATCCTAAGAAGTGATCTTTTAGTCTATGGTGTTTTCAGTTGATGCATTAACAAAAGCTCATTAAACTTCCTTTATAGCACACCACATATCCGATAAAACGCAATAAGCTTTTGTGTTGTTACATTCTATATGAAACAGAGTCTTCAAATTCCAAACCCATCGATTATATTACTAAATTCAATACATTTTAGCATTTTTTTATTGTCACGTGACAGATTGCAGTACCTGCCTCAATCCTGAACCGATAACCTCTTACTCTTTACTACTAGTTATAGCCTGCGATAAACATGAATTAACATAAGAAGGTAAGTTGAAAGATACAATACGACCTAACAAAATTGATTTTTTTTAAATAAAAATTTACATTGTAGCTGATATACAGCCAAATCAATCACTATCAAAGTGAACTGAATCAAGATTACATTTTAATGAAATCCCAAGCTTGTAAATTGTAACTTAAAAGTTTGTATCAATAGCCAGTTCTAATAGAGTCGAACATTTTTAGACTCACTGGCACTCTAGCAGCATCTCTTGATCACAAAATGACACAAGTGCATTCTTGAATGTTAATAAAGCATTTTAAAACAGCCGTGATAAGAATACAGTCAGCATAATTGCACATCTGTCAAACCTTTTGCTGGATAATCAAGGGCAGGAGTTTCAAAACAACAGATACTTTCAGTCCAATCTCATTGAGAACACACACACTCCAAAGGTTTGTCTCTGGAGAGATGGACATGTGGCGTTTTTGGCCACATGTCTGTTTTGAAGTGGTTGTCCAACAGGTTTTCCTGCCAGTGGTGTTTCTAACTCCCTCTGCTCCATATGTCAATGCTTATGGTCATCCCTCCATGCTGCAAACAGATCTGGGCACCAGTACTACACATGCAGTGTCCATTGCTACCAGTTCCTCTCCAGCAGGCAATCAAACCTTCAAAGGTGCCAGTTTGAGTCATACCTGATGGAACACTTCATTAGCAGTCTCGCTGTTTTATCTGGCACTTAGTCTTCACTGAATACAAATGCATTTGCTCACAAAGTTTGTTGTTTTTAAATTTGTCGAGAGGACTTGGTTGCTTTAAACATGTACCATACTTTTTTCAGGAAACGCACTTTCTGTTCTTTTTTAAAACCACCGAGCTGACAGCAATATCCCGTAATTACACGTGTGTCACAGAGGGTCCCTTCCATTTATGATGCATGGGGATTTGAAACAAAGCCAAGTAAACAGGAATGTAACAGGAACACGTTCAAAAAGTACTGGTTCTAAATATTTGATTTTAACTCTCGAACTGCGGTGTACTCTGCAGAGCTCAATTTTATTATTTGCCTGGTTTTCTGAATAATTCACTTTTTCCAGTCAGACGATGGATTCCCATGGCTGTTTTCAAAACAAAGGTGCATCTCTGCTCTTCTAAAGCAATAAATAAATAAAAGCTATAAAAAAAAAAAAACATGCTGTAACAAGGTACCCCCATTTTCATATGCAATCCTCTATCGTACGTCACCTGACCTAGATCAGTAATGATTTCCAAGATGAAGATGGAAATGTGATGTTTAGTTAGAAGAAAAAAAAATAAAAAATAAACTTTTGTAGAGACGTCTCTTATGAACAAATTCAGTTTTTGAAAACCAAAGTAGCAAAGTAAAGTGAGGAATATGGAATACAAACTCTATTGGTAATATTACACAGGTAGACTTGTTGTTTTTTCTTTTCTTTTTTTTTTTGTCTTTTATAATTAAAAAGCATATTGTACAAATTAACATTTAAATTGTAAGTCAAATGGATCCTCTATATTTCCTATCAGGTATGCAGTATAAAATGTGAGAAATCCAGGTCAATCACAAACCAAATTAACATTTTTATCAGCACTTTTTTTTTTTGGTAAATCCTTTAGGATTTAACTAAAGGAGTAAACCCTAAATATCTTAGGCAAATCCTTTCAGGCAAATCCTGGGTTATTTACCAGTTGTGTATAGTTCTGTATACTTCCAACCCTTTTATGAATGATCGGTGGCATAGCCTATACTGTATTTTCACAAGGACAGTTGACATGGCACGTTTTTTTTTTTTTTTTTTTACAGTTTCCACTAAAATATTAAAATTATGTATACATAAGAACATGCAATTTTATATCTGAATTTCATAAAGCAAAAAAAAAAAAAGGAATTCCTTTAGACACAATTGCCGATTTTCAGTAAGCTTTGCATTGTTACAATATCTGTAGTATATGTAAATGAACACGGTAGGCTTTCTTCATGTTACCTGCACCCAGATCTCTGTTTATTTGTCAGCAAAAGTTCTGAAGCTGTCAAAAGTCTGTCAGATGATGCAAAACAGGGAGATCTGAGTGCAGGGTACATGATGAAAGAGTACACACTGTTGATGTACATTACCCATATTGTAATAAAACAAAGATAGGTGAAAATTTGCAAACTTGTCATTTGAAATTGTCCTTAAATAAAATATTAGCAAGCTGATTTTCAGACAGGCTATTTATTTATTTAGTTATTATTATTATTATTATTATTATTATTATTATTATTATTATTATTATTATTATTATTATTATTGCTGGCAAACATACTGAATCTGATGTAGGACCTAAGCTATGAACTCCAGGAAAAATATTGGCTTCCTAGTTCAGTAGTCAGGGCACTGCCTAGGGAAATTGCCGTTTTTAGAGCTGAGTGCACTGAAACATTCACTCCCTAAAAAAATTCACAATGCACCAAGACCAGTGAGCGTCAGTGCTTGCTTTGTTCACTAACTGGAAATATTGTCATATTTTCTTTTGTCTCAAACCAACAGAAAAAGGATGAGCATATTTTATGACAGCACTACATTGTATGTTTTGACAGTTACAACGGATACATAATGTTTCTGTCTCTCATACTTCTATTATTATTATTTTTTTTACTTAAACTTGATTATTTCCACGTTAATTACCAACCTGACAACAAAAGTTCTGAGCTCTGTATGAGGATGTCAGCTGCAATGTAGCGGACCAAGTACTATACTTATTTTCCTAGCTATACTGCAATTAAAATACCTTTTGAAATTGAACATTTATATAGTTGTAGAGTATTAATAAACATACATATTTTAAATGCAATTTTCTTTAAGTGTCTAATCCTTTTTCCCCTTGACCGAACTAGTGTTCTATGCTTTTTATGTCAAACTGATGAAAATTTTGACTGCCAATTATGGCACAGCATGACATAATTACCTACTTCTACTACTTTCTCAGTAAGCGCCCCACAATCAATGTCTAGATCTCAGTGACCCATCACTTTTCAATGAGTATACTTAAAGGTGGTCACAACTAACACAACAGTAGTCAGCTAGACACATTCGTTTTGCCACTCTGGCAAGTGTAAATCAGCCAAATTCACTTTACAAATTTACTTTACATCTATCAAATCTGTAACATTTTAATTGTCTTACTATTTAAATATACTGTAATGAATGGTCCACCTAAGACAAGTTATGATGAACCCAAATGCAGCTTTTATTCAAAGTAATTCAAACAAACAAATAAATACTTGACTTGGCATGAACAGACTTGACAAACTCACCGATAGTAGGTTACATGGATCAATCCTTGATCAGAGACAATGGCAACATGAAGGCTATTTATATCAAACAACAAGGGTCAAATTGCAAGAACCAACTAATTAGATTAGACTTTATTGTCATTATGTAGAGTACAAGTACAGAGCTAATGAAATGCAGTTGGCATCTAACCAGAAATGCAAGAATATAGTGTTCTATATACATAAAAGATGATATATGATATACAGAATGTACAGTGTAATGCATTTTATATATAGAAAATTTTATGTGGGCCTAGTTAACTTAATCTATATTACACAAAAAGTACCATTTTTATCCAGACTCATGAACACATTTAATAATAATTTGATACAAATTCAGTAAAGCAATCTGCAAGTGACTTACATTTTAGACATAATATTGCTTGTTTTTGCTCAATTTTGCCAACAAAGGTAGTTCCAAACAAAGATCATAGCACTGTTTTGGGTCTCTGAGCAATGGACGGTTTTTACTATTTAGGGTTAGGGTTAGGGTTAGGTTGAATAAATGATTCAGTGATTCACTCATTAACACAGTCAAATGCTTTGTTTCTGAATGATATATATATATATATATTTGCTTCTTTTTCATTTTACATTTACTTGTACTTTTACTTTCAATACTTAAGTATGTTTAAGATTTAAAAATAAAAAAAAAATTGTACTTAAGTTCAATAAATATCAAATACTTTAAAACTTATACACAAGCAAATTTAAACGGTGACTTCAACTTCTACCAAAGTAATTTTCTGGCAAGATATCTGTACTTTTATTTGAGTATGACTTTCAGGTACTTTATACACCACCTAGTATGATGCCTCTCATTGCATAGCAGAGCACACCTACCCTCCACACTGACTGCACATGTACTTTATCTGCCCTTAAAACATGTGTGATCAACAACAGCTCTCATATGGACACTACAATCACATTAACTGCTGTCACTGGTCAAAATGATCACTTGTTTGTGCTTCGTGAACACTCCCGTCTTGCACTGCGGCACCATTGCGCTGCAAAGATGTACCGGGAGAAGCGTGAATATTAAACGACTGATCGTCATTTCCATAAGGCAATGTCAGTGTCATAATCGGCAAATAATATTTGCAACACATCCTCACAGTACAACTCTTATTAGCAATTTGGCGATTTTCTCTAACAAATCTCACAATTTACTTGCACGCTATAAACT
The DNA here is from genome assembly GCF_023724105.1 of Carassius gibelio. Classification (NCBI taxonomy): domain Eukaryota; kingdom Metazoa; phylum Chordata; class Actinopteri; order Cypriniformes; family Cyprinidae; genus Carassius; species Carassius gibelio. Next base: position 25,294,849 of record NC_068409.1, on the reverse strand, counting down.
GAACTGCTTCCGCATCAATGACACGATAGCTCACTTGCTCTGCTATTTTATTGAACACTTTGAATAGGAACAAGACAAATTCTTGGTTTAGAATCAAAGTACTACATGTTTTGCATCTAGTGGTAAGGAATACAAATGAGATATTACACCATATTAGGAACTACAGTCTATTTTATTAAGTATGGCGTCTTTTTGCAACTTCGAGGGGTTCGAGGGTTAATGTTTTTGATCAAATAAATGCACAAGATTTGTGAATGAGATTTACCAACCTTGAAAAGTGAAGTGAGGTGACATACAGCCAAGTATGGTGACCATACTGCCAGCCCGAGACTCAAACCCACAACCATTAGGCCATGACTTCCTTCAAAATGTTTGAATATTAGATTTGCACCAGTCGACTGGCCAGGGACATGAATTAGTCTGTTCTCCGCATGATCGTCTCAGACTGGTCAGACTGCCGATTCCAAGTCAGTCTGTTTTGACGTCACACTTACGGGGAATGATAATGTATTGATGTCATGCCAGTTGAGTCTCGCGCAGCCTGAGTGAAATGTCTGAGGCACTCATGCAGAAATCAAAACAAATGAACGCAACAGCACACACAAATGCATAGACGCATACTGCTGAAAAAAAAGAAAAGAAAGAAAGAAATGTAATAATATATGATTTAGATATGCAACATCGAAATGTTTCAACAAGATTGCAATGTGATTTTATACATTGCGATGTATAAAAGTTTGAAACAAGGCCAGCCAACCCTTAATGTTTCAGCTGGTAGCACGTCCTGATGGCTGCATTGAGCTTGTCAATTTATTTGCTATAGATCAGAAAGTTTTAATACAATATGGGAATAACTAAGTTAAACTGAGTCAGAACAAATTAATCTTGATAAAGTCAGAAAACTTAAGTCATAATTTGGTATTAATGTCAGGTCAAAGAGTCTGAATAATTTTTGTTCAGTTTTACTGGTAGTCCACTGTATGCAGAATGTTTGAGTATAAAATATCACAGTTTACTTTATTTTGCTATACTCACTTACATAAATGAGCTATATTTTTCTGCAGTATACTGTATAACAAATATAGTTGATTACTTACTATTTACTTTTACTTTAGACGTAACTGACAGTTTCTTTGAGGTTACTCTCCAAGATGATGAATCTGACATGTATTAGTTGGTACAAGAGCAAGAAGAGGCAAATTCGGTGTTCAAGCGCTTATAGAGGCATCTCTTCTGCATGCACCGTTTGCAAAGAACACCATCTGCAGGTGCAAATGTGGGCTCTTTCACATCTTATTCTGTTTGCATGTTTAACTGCGATTTGTATTTGTTCGTTCATGTGCATGAGGACGTATAGGAGAGCTTGGTTCAGTGTTGCTGTCCATGAAATGCAGCTCTTTGCATGCGCACCGAAAATGGAGGGCAAGTACTCAGTTGAGTCTTATGTTTGAATACTTTAAACTCTTTTGAATGTTTAAATTGGCAAGGCTTAAAAACACATGCAAATTATTATATAAAGCTTTCGTGACAATGTACAGCAGTGCGCCGTCAACTGTCCTGAGAGTTTTTTTTCGGCTGGATGTCCGGTCAGATTGCTGGATGTCCGTTCCATTGGCAGGCAATTAAGCTTGAGCCAACCAGCGTTTGAAAGCATGTCTTCATGCACGCTTAACCTTATGTACATATACATATGTGTTGTTAAGCCCACACTTCAAAGACTCTATTGTGTCCATTGTTTTTTATGCATTTGACGAAGTCACTCTTGACAAATCGTCATCCTCTACCCCTTCCGAATGATCCGACATGTTGCAAATTAAAGTCTTAAGCGGGACCACTTCAGGCCTACTTCAGAAATCCACCGACAACCGATGTCCACACTCTATCTACTCAGTCGTATCCTGGCCAACCACATCCAGTCTCTGTGTCAAGCCCTCAGTCCTGCTCTCACTGGCTCCTTACACACAGGAGGCTCCTATTCACCACTACTGTGTTTGCTCTTTCGTATGCTACTAAGACTTAACTGTCACTGGCCAAAAGAAATTCAGCTTATCATCAATCACAACTCCAAGGTTTCTAGACGTTTTACAAGGAGTTATGGTTGATGAGCCTAACTGGATTTTTATCACTTAATTTGCAGCACCAGAAATTAAATTGTGTCGTTTCCCATTAGGTAATGAAGTTTTACACACACTTGTGGTCTTCATGCTCACTTGCAAATACTGCATATACTATGAGTAGTCAAGTGTTCAAGTGCAAAGATCACAAGTGTAAGTATTTGGACAAGGCATCCGTCTCTTTATCCCACTCTTAGCACATTATCAGTAGCATCCGCTCTCTTGAATTGGCAAGTACACTCTTTGTGTGCCCCACACTCTAATACAACCAATTTAAATATATAAATTATTTAGGTGTGCCAGAGAAATGCTCAGTAAATATGATTTATTAAAATGAATAAACAGAAGTCCTCATCAGCAGATAAACCATTTTAATATTATCATTAATTATTTTAATTTAACATTCCTCTTCTCTCTCAGTTTTACAACTGTCAATTTCCAATGCACTGTGAAGTTCTTTTGAAGACATGCCTTACCCAGCATTCTAAGAGGCATCAGATTAGCAAAAGCACCCCAAAAGCATATGGAGCACAACATATGGGTCCCATAGCTGTGGGAACTTACAAAGTAACTGACAAAACCCCAAATTGGGTTTGAGATGTCCAGTTGTTTTGTAGAAAGAGCTCTCTCAGCAACAAAGTATGACATGCTTCACAGATACCTAAAAATATGCTTAATAAGTACAATGCTTTTGGTTCATTATTCCTCATTAATGAATTGTGAAGGTTTTACAGAAATCAGCACTTTAAATTAAGCTACACAGCTGCCAGGACTGTCAAAGTGCATTAGGAAATGTTTGACTGCCCTTTTTGGCATCATCATCGTTATATGTATTATTAATGTAATATATTGCTACAGTATATCTCAGAGTTGCCCTTAATTCTGCTTCCCTACACAGCACAACCTTCCCCCATTCTATTCTAAAGCGACTTCTAACACTAGTTTGTATACCATGTCCTTCACTAACCTATGCTAAAAATGGCTCCTAACATTAGTTTACCCTTCACTATTCTGCTCTGAAAGAATTTGCTGGGTTACCCCTGGCTGTCCTAGTCATGCGGTGCCCTTCTTCACCAGGTTACTCCTAGTTGTCCCTGGTCTAAAACTGCCTCTGTGCTCAAGGCCAACTCTCATCTGTCCTTGAGGGCCCCAGAGGGCACGGACTGCATCTCTGGTGCTTGACACTGAGACAGTTTGTGTCAAAATGGACAGGACTCTTGAGCAATGAGATGTCAAGGCAACCCAGTGTCCCGCCCCCGCTGAAGTGAGTGACTGATTACCTGTCTCTGGAGCAGAAGTCTCTGCACCTGTTTCATTGCTCTGACATTCTCAGTACTTCAGCGCAGTTTAGTTCAAATGAGGAGAATTTAGACTACCTCTGCAAAAACAACCCGTTTAGTAAATGCCAAGTTCAAATTTAAAGGGTCGGGACAATTAATTGTCTGAGGCATTTTGCTATTACCGTTTTGCTAAACTGCAAAAAGTGGTTGTAGTCTTTTAAACAGCCAAACAACACCAAGGTCATGGGTATATATATATATACAGTATATATATATATATATATATATATATATATATATATATATATTTTGATCTGCTAATTAATTTAAATTAAATTATTAACAAAACTAGATTAGAAAGACAAATCATGCAGACATTTATACATACAACATTTACATAATTTATGTTCTATAATCAGCATGTTCTTAATTTCTGATTTTAAATGTATTATGATATTTTTGGGGGACATTACATAAAACAGGCAAATGTTTGGCATAAAATGTATTATTAGAGAAATAAATAAATGCATCTTGAAAATAGCATTAAAGTGGACTATGTTCCTGCCTCTTAAAATCATTTTACTTTTCTTTATCATGGACACTGTCACTGACCCATTAACTGATTCCCAAAGCATGAATGCAATGCTAGTTGCTTTGAATAAAATTTTTACAAAATGCATATATGTAAGATCAGAGAGACAGAGAGAGAGAGAGAGAGAGAGAGAGGGAGTATTGAAAGAAAAAGAACCATGGCTAGTAATGATAGATTAAGGAAATGTATGACACTGATAAAAATTTGATCAAAAGAATAACAAACCGTGTGGATCAAAAACAAATAAATGGCTGCCGATCTTAGATTCACGTTAACATGGTTTTCTCTGGCCCAGTTTTAATGAAGGGTTTACGGCTTGCTCCAGATGTTCAGAGCACTGAATTTTTGGCCCTGCCGTGGTGCATTAAAGAGCCGATGTAACCTGACTGGAACCTCACGGGCACATTTAAAATCGGGAATGCAATTATGATGCCTCGACATCCAGGGGTAAATGGAAATTGTTGGCCGAGTTTTGCCTGTCAGTGAAAAGCATTATGGGAATTAACTGGGATTGTGGCCTGCTAAACATGTAGAAGGTGGTGACTGCCAGGTTCATATTAGAGACCCACTGATAGATTTGTTGTCATGGCGATAAAGACAACATCAAAACAGTGAGAAAAAAAATTGTCAAAAATAATAGAATGATGTCTGAAGTGCGGAGAAGGTTGGTTGATTGCGGGAGGAGGTTAACGGGATCCTTCCATGAATATTCACGGCTGACACCCCCGGGGATGAGAGACCCAATTAACAAATCCCATTAATTACGAGACTATCACAACTGATTAGGAGATGGCCGTCTGCTCCTGGCACAATGCGGCCCATATTTTCTGCTTCACGGAGGCACGACGAACTCAACTGCCAATCAGAGTTAGGAAGTGCAGAGGGAGCGCGGGATCTGGGTGTTGGCTGGATACAACACAGACACCGTATGAACACACAAGGCCATAAACCAACTTTCAAGCTGAATTTAGATTCAGACAAGGATCTGAAAGGGTTCTAAAAAGAACATTAACAGCTCATTTGTGAAGAAGAGTGAACATATTAATGAGCCAATTAATGCCTTCACACATCCCCATGTTTTGTGTGAAAAAGCATCAAATGTGGTTGAGGAAAGCATCACTTTATAAGCTCTCTCCCACTGGCAATGCGTACATGCTGCAACCGTGTGATGATTACAAAACAATGAGCATCCCACCAGTAGGACAGATTACGTATGTGCAAGATGGTAATAAATGTGACATGTGAGGTAATAGGTGACATGTTTTTAAGGTATATATTCTATGATATATTCAGTATTAATTAAATTAAATTCAAGTCTATTTGTATAGCACTTTTCACGATACATTTACATTTAGTCATTTTGCAGAAGCTTTTATCCAAAGCGACTTACAACTGGGGGATACATAAAGCAATTCTTCTTCAAGAGGAGAGGAGACATAGGAACAGACATACAGTCTAAAATAAGTTTTAGACATTGTTCAAATAAGTAAAATCTAGAAAAAAAATGAATATATATAAAGAAGTAGTAGTTTATCATATATATATATATGTATGTATATATATATATATATATATATATATATATATATATATATATATATATATATATATATATATATATATATATGATAAACTAGTACTTCTTTACCTCTCACCCAGGTAATAAAACACTTTTTCTGGGTCCGAGAGTAAAACTCTTCCAAAGACATGTCAAAATTAGCCATTTATAATTTTAAGTCATATCTCTTGTGGAGAAATCTGTGCTTAGGCAATCCTTTCCAATTCAAATCCCCTTCATTATAATGTGCTCCGCACCTACCAGCATCTCCAGTTGCCCTGGGTGAGAGTGCCTGCCAAATGAATGGAGCATAATGTAATGTATTGTTTGATTTGCTGATTTGCATATTTGCATGTTCAACAGAAGTGGAGTACAATGTGAACAGTGGAAGCTGGCAGGCGGGCAGCCGAGGCCAACTCAGTCAGCCCTCTGAGCTAATCAAGCTAGTGAACAACTCCTTGTTTTCAGCATTTAAAGAGCTAATGCCAGGGATGGTAATACATTTTTAATTGCAAGTGTGATTACCCTTCTAAGCAACCTCAGCCAGTTGATTAAATGCATTTGGGTCAATATTAGAGGCCAGTCATTTCCAGTGTTAGGGCCTCAGGAGAAAGTCCTAGAGGTAATTGCTGAAGCACAATTAGAAATCTTTCATATTGTAATAATGGAGAATCACGTCCTTTAGGAAACTTGGCAAAACATGATTAATGATAGAGAACACTTCTCAGCATATTAGCAAATGGCTCTATTTAATTGAAAATGCTAATTGTGCATGAACCGTATGGTAATACATATGTCTTTCAAGCTGCATTTTGTACAGTATCAATTCATAAAAATAAGAATAATTTTCCTTATGGTAAAGAAGTGCACAGTTCTTGTCGGGACGGTACGTTATCAGGCTCTGAGTATTCAAGTCTTTTATGTGGAAACCATGGATACCGTTTGAGATTTATTCATGTTTGTGAATCCGATTTTCCCCAATCACTATTTGGCAAGGATTAATGCACACTTGAACTTAAGTTTCAAGTGTGCATTAACCACCGCAGATGAAGCTACTACTGTCAGGTTGTTGTTGGATTTCTAGAAAATGAACAGGCAAATTCCCAATGCACAGACCACAATGAGCAAAGATGCAAATTTTTGAGTGATCCACTGAATTTTAAAATATCTCATGTTTATAAGATTAACGCCACCACTCTCTAACTGGGGCTGAAATATGATGTAATTCAGGCATAAAATACGCATTGTAGCTATAAAGTGATAACAATGTCCGCACCATATTTGTTAAACATCATACATCTATGAGCAGCAGACAGCGTAAGACCTAAAACACAAATTCTTAATCCTGTTCAGTCATATCTAATTACTTTAACTTTTAGTGATATGACGGTTCTTTGCAGCTAAGCAAAGTGTACCTGGCAATTACTGTCAGGGAAAGAAACAGAGGATTTTGTAAATTATATTTCTGACTCCCTGCAGATCTTGGAAAATGACAGTCTTAATTGGGGAGCTCGGTTAAATGAAAAATAAGAGCTTTTCTAGATCTTTTAAAACACCCAAGGAAAATTTAGATTGAAGCTGTCCATTTTGTTTTACACCTCACCTGTCAGAAATGGATGCGTCTTATGAAAATATTATGAACGTGAAACATTTTTGAAGTGATACCTGGAGAGTTAGACCCTGATTTAAATGGGTAACAGGATAAAGAATGAAAGGAAGTAGAATTAAAAGAAAAGTTCACCCAGAAATAGAAATTTGAGATGATAGATAGATAGATAGATAGATAGATAGATAGATAGATAGATAGATAGATAGATAGATAGATAGATAGATAGATAGATAGAACATAAATGCTAGTTAGTTGTTGAATGATTAAATTAAATTTAAGCATTACAACAGTTTTAACAGATAAAATCAGTCAGTGTTAACAGTGTTGGTTCTCACCTTCAAACTCTAACCTTAAGTGTCAGCACTGTACACAAGCTAGCCCCTGACTGGGCTCCAAAATCTGACACCCACTCTCTCCAGCCACGTGTAACACTCTGCGCCATGTGTTGCCGAAGAGAATAATTGGCCAAAGTTTCATGCAAATATTACCGTGCCACAGAATTAAAGGTGGGATCTGTTCGTTCATGCAGATGACAACTTGAGCCCTAATTTTCTCCCTCTCAGAATAATCAGGCACCCAAAGAGCACAGGAACATAAAAGCTCCCTCTTTATGTCAGAGGAATTAAGTGGCCTCCTGTTCAACACTATGCAGGAGATGGAGCAAAATCCTAAACAAGGAGGAAATAAAACAACACCAGCCAGCCACAACACCAAGCCAGATCAAGAACCTCATTGCCAAATGCAGTCAGAGGAGCATTTCAGCATTTGGCATTTAACCATGGACAATTATGATTCTTCATATCCATGTCTAAATGACTAAATTTCTGACAGATCCTTAAAATGAAGATAAAGCCGGGCATGGAGATGGAAAATAAGGTTAGCGACTATCACAAAATACATATTAGACCCGAATGACACCAGCCAAATCAGCTTTTGATATCAGATTCCAATTTTATGCAAAAATTATTTCCGCTTTTCCAACAGATGACATTGTGAATTGTCCTCTAACGTCTGTTTCTGTTCATTTTCTATAATTATGTTGTGATGCCAATCAAAAGCACACAATTACAGAATGGCAAACAATGTGCAGACAAGCAATAGACAAACACTTAGACTCAGCATACAAATATGCAGTAATGTTTACGTAATCCATGTTTGTTTTTGTGGGACTACGGTAACTCACACCTTTGATGGCAATGCTAGGATAGGTAGTTTCTGCACTACAGGCGTCATCTAACGGAACTACAAAAATGAAGCATGTGTCATGCCTCCCTCAACTCAAACTTCACAAACACAACTCTCACAGGTCTATAAAGTGAAGGAATGTCTCAATATGAAAAAAAATATATATATATATATATATAGATTCCTTTTAATAAAAGATCCACTTTAATAGAAATACCTTCAACTTTAAGTTTAGTTTTTATGACAAGAAGCAACTCTGCAAGTTTGTATTGAGTGAAATCCAAATAATTTCCACATCTTGTAAAAACGATGTCAGTATGCTTGTTTTACCGTTGTCTGTCTCTGTGAATTTTGGCAAGCTTTTGGATTTTGGTTAGCACTTCTGTAACAGAATCAGAATTTCTAACTGTAGTCATGGTTAAAAGTTTTGTCAGTGACAAATTTTGTTTTGCAGAGATTGCTTCTTCTGTATTTTTAAAGTTTTAAAGGAGTTTATTTGGTGAAAAGTCAGTATTTTTGGGCAAAGATGCTTTTAGCAATTATTTAAAACACACTCTACATAATAATCTCAAGATTTTATTTTTATTTTTATTCGTCACATACAAAATTATATATAGCATATATAACCAGCAGTGAAATGTGAGTAATCTATAAACTATGTGAATGATGCAATCTTTGCAAAACACAAATTTATGTCACTGCCAAAACTTTTGGCCATGACTGTTTATAGAATACTTTATTTATTAAAGACACATGTTTGTGTGTGTGTGTGTGTGTGTGTGTGTGTGTGTGTGTGTGTGTGTGTGTGTTTCTGAAAAAAATAAAATAAAATAAAAAATAACCTGTCTACCCATGCTTTAATGAATGCATTAGGGTAGTCCATATTCCTGCCACCTCCCCACAAATAGAGAGGTATATATACCCCATTCCAGTCCCTTGGGTGGCCTTCACTAGGTGGGGACAAGCCTCTGAGAGGGGCTCTTTCTCCTTCATCCAAAGCAAGGACAAAGTAATGTCAGTCTGGTGAGTTATAGTCACTCATTCTTTAGTTCTACAGCTTTGATGGGGAAACAACAATGGGAAAATTGCACTCTTTGGCCATCATTTACACAGACAGTCAGCATGTACAGTAGGTGGTGCATGTGTCAACTCATTACAGAACTAGAGCACAGAAAATAAAGAGCTCAAATGCTGTTAATGAAGAGTAAAAAAAAAAAAAAGCTTGATTTGTATTATTGTCTTGCCTGATAAAAGCACTAAAAGGCTTTTGCATCAATGCCAACCAAATCATAACAACCAGATGATAACACAAGTGTGATTCAAAAAGGAGAAAATGTCATTATATTTTATTTGTGTCCCTCTCATTTTCTATTATACAAGTTGGAATAATTCAAACACAAAGCAAGAGATTGCATGACCTGTCGATGGATTTCAGTTTATGATGGCAGCACTGCTGTACCAGCATGCCACAGTGCTCATTGCTTGCCGCCGAGCTCCGGTAGAAGAGGGCAGAGCGGATAGAGCTGCGGGACACTGCCGTTAATAGGAGCGTGGCTCTAAATAATTCATCATGTTTCAGAGGAACAACGCAGGCTCTGTTAGGAAGGTTGTTGCACACACATGTGGGCGCAGTGCTCTGAGAGCAGGTGAAAATAAAACTACGATTTCTACATGCACCAGTGCTGTTGGGTGCAACCCAAGAGAGATGCTGCACAATAAGGGAGCATGTGCTGAACTTTAGACGGACCCTCTGATGCTGCTCACCATAGTCCTGAACCCACAATCTACATGTAGCCTGCTACTTTAGCTGTGCCACCTGCAAAGGCAACACGAAGAGCCATGTTGACCTGAGTGTTTGTTGACTTCAGTGCAGGAAAAGCATGTCATATCAAACCCTTTGCTGAACTGCTTAACAGAGCGTGAAAATGTGGAATACAATGCTGTGTGTCCTAAAAAAACATCAAGAAGTAACTGGTCACAGTTTTCTGGATTCATGGTAGTGAATAGAAGTTATAGAAGACAACTGTGTTACTGTGCTTAAAATCAATGTGAATTATTATTTGCAGCCCATATTATTCCATGTGAAGCAAAATATTCACCAAGAAAAATGTAAGGCAAGGCTTTATTTTATCCATATGGTATTGACTTGAGCAAAATGGCTATTGATTTTAACATCGCTGTTGCATAATAACAACATAAACAGCGAAGTGACTACAACACTTTTTAAATGTACAGTAAAAGCAAAGAAAACATTTAGAAACATTTCAGAAGTAACTGGTGTAACTGGTCAATTATAGCTTTCTTGGTAGTGATTAGATGATATAGAAGACAGTCAGTAACCTACTGGTTTACTGTGCTTAAAATCAATGTGTATTGTTATCTGCTACCCATTTTACTTATGTAATGTTATAATTTTACACATCTCTAAGTAAAGCAGAAATTTTTATAAGAAAAAAAAGTAAGGCAAGTCTATCTGTCTGGTATTGAATGGAGCTATAACTGGCTTTTGATTTTAACATTTAAGTTGGGGAGTAACAGTTAACTAAAGTTTATTTATTTATTACATTATTCTATAGTATGAGCATAGGTAATCTTAATGTAGTGTTGGAAAGTCCGATTCATTATAGTGAAATGGTTAATCATAATTTTTTTTTTTTTTTTTCAAAATACTGTAGCATACTGCTAAATAACTCTTGCTCCCTGGTTGTTAATTTTGATATTACAGTTTCTGGGTCCAAATGCTCCTTCAGATTTTAAAAGTAAACTACTGATATACACTCACCATGTGCTGTACCACAAAAAAAAAAAAAAAAATATATATATATATATATATCCTAATCTTTATCCCCATGGTGAGATTCCCATTTAGACAGTGAATAATTTTTTGTAATGAAATGTTTCCTATTAATATAGCTTATAAAAGGTTTCTGTGACAGTATTTTAGAGTAGAGACCTGGAAACTGTACCTGTCTGAAACAAGTGAATGTCTGCCTATCATATAAAGTATTTAAAAAGTACATAAAATAAAGGCAGGGACTCGAACTGGACACTTTTTTATTTTGAAAATTTACAAGATCCAGCCGGAAACAAACCAATGCATTACAATGAATCAAACTTCCCAGAGAGAGGACTGTTTAGGATAAACTAGGGTGACCATATGAACCATTTTCCCAGGACACATCCACAATGATCGGTGCGCAGCGACGCTTCAAGTTGAATGAACGAACAAACACCTAACATGTACGTGTATCTGCATTGCTTTGATCATCTGCCACGATTGGTTGATTATGTACCATACTTCCATGTTATGGGTTTTAGGCAATAAAGAAATCCTGGCATGATGCGTCCTGGGAAAATGGCTCATATGGTCACCCTAGATAAACTATTCACTTGAAAGAATCAGACTTTAGATAGTTTAACAGACTTTACAAGCTTTACATATTGTATGAAAGAAAGAGCTGACAGTGTGGTTGTTTACTTCCACCCACTCAGGAATAAGTTATACAAATGTGACATTAAAATCAGTAATGATTGTGCTATATTGCAATAAACATCGGAAAAGTTTATTAGTGGGAGAGCTTGTTTTAAAAGCAGCTGTGTGATTTAAAATCTACTATGTGGTTTGAGTATCAGAATCATAGGTGCTGGATATTGCCATATGCTGAATCATAAACAACAATTTAATTGCAAATAAATTGTAGTAGTGCCACACATAGCATTTATATAAATAGTGTTTGTGACTGTTTTGTATTATTTTTTGAATCATTATTATATTTTGGCAGGTTTAATTGGTGGAGCAGTGTCTTATGTGGCTTCACTGCATTACCACTCTTTTCCTAAGAGAAGTGTGTTGTTCCCAGATCTCTGTTTTAGAAACCATGTGCAGGTGAAATGATGAGCTCAACCTTCTCTTAATTGGACCAGATGTCTGCAAACTGTGCTGTCACAATACATTTTGACCCCTGACATTTGCCAACTCGACACCTCTGCACTTATTGCTCATCAGAGCAAAGAACCATACAACTCATCTGTCCACCTCCAGAACGCAGAATGCTCAGGTCAGCAACAAAATACAGAGTGAATATCACGAAGCAGACTGGTTCTCACTATGTTGTCAGCCAGCTGAGGAGGAAACGAACATGGCAAGGCATTAATCCACATTAACACTTTAACAATGACTAACTGACTTGCAAACAGTTTGCGGCACCAGGTTTAACTTCTAATATAGCAATACTAGGCCTTATAAACAATTAATATTTCTAAATGAATTATTCATTAATCAATCAAATTAACTGCAATTAATCACATCAACAGATGCTGAAAAATAAACGCATTACTGCAGCACACAAAATCATCAATAAAGCTTAAAAATAAAAGTTATTTGATGGCATAAAGGTTTATTATAACTTTAAAAATCCATGTAACTTTTCCATGGCACAGAAGGCTATTTAGAATTAGATTACTGAAATGTTCTTTACACTGCATAAGGGGGAGAAATATATATATATATATATATATATATATATATATATATATATATTAGTGCTGTCAAAATTAGCGTGTTAACGCATTCGATTAATTTGAAATATTTAACGCGTAAAAAAAAAAATAACGTAATTAACGCGGTTGCAGTTTTTTTTTATTTCCAGTTGTGGCCTATGTGTGTTCAACGTGCAAAGAAATATGGATAAGACCAAGGAAGGACTTTTAGACGGAAAGTTTCAGTATAAAACTCTGCCGGATTACTCTTCAGTCTGCCTCAAGAAACATTACTCTTCATTTAGTCTGCCACACAGCAACATTAAAATCATGAACTCAAATGTTATTGTTTAAAAAAAAAAAAAAACAATGACTGTAACAGTGCGTAAATCAGACCTTTCTGTAACGCTAACGTTAATAAGCTTAAACGAAAATAACGAAATAATTGTGTAGCGGAGTATTTTTTGTACACAGTGCCGTGAACTGTCAATCACTCCTGTACGCGTGCACTGTCCTCCTCAGCTGCAGCAACTTGCGCTCTCTCTCTTCATCAAGGTTTAAAACAAAAAGGTTACAAAAAGGTCATATTGTCTTTGTGCATAGGCTATAGATTATTTAGATAAATGAATATCTAAATGTGTGCCTTGCCGTCTACGGTATTTTTTTAGAACTTAGAAAAAAGATGCTGCAGCCAATGAACAGCCAGCGGGGGCTGCAGGATGACTGAACCTCCGCAGACAGTTTTTAATGTTTATCAGACAATAAATACTCAAGATTTTGCTTTAGTATAACTCACAACGAGTTTCACACACCTTCTCCGGCCACATTGAGTTGTTGACACTTAACAGTGGGAAAAGCGACACATGCGCTATTAACTTGTATAACTTAAGGGTGAATGGGTAATGTAGTTTCTGCTCTGGGTGGGATGAATTAGGAAGCTTGCATTGTGAAGGGCGCTCTGAAAATCGGCAGTGCAGGTAAAAGATTAAAACCTCTATTAAAACAGATGTCCAAATGAGCGTACCGGTACGCTACAAGCACGTTCTGGGCGCACGGAGAGGTGGCAGTACGCTCAAGAGCTATATTTGGAAGTGGCAGTACTGAGTACCGGTGCGTACTGGCCCACTTAAAGCACTGGCAATGACTATACTTTGGAATTTTTGGAAAATCATTTTTGTTTTTTATTGGCATTGATTGTTTTGAAATTCAAATGGTACTTACATACCTGTGTTTTTATTTCTGTAATAAATATGGCTTTCAAGCCAACAGTTAATTTGGAGGATATTGATGGTTTATTGCAGGTATGTTGTTTACATGAGAAAATCTGTGTTACAAGTTAAACAAAAATTCCAATAAACAATCATATTTTGAATTTAAATAGTTTCTTTGTCTTGAGTTTACATTAATTATTTACATTTTACATTTACATATCCAAAAAGTTTCAGTCTTTTAATTGCGATTAATTGCGATTAATCGCGATTAATTTTAAAAATTTTTGCGATTAATTAGTTAATTTTTTTTTATCGATTGACAGCACTAATATATATATATATATATATATATATATATATATATATATATATATATATATATATATATATATATATATATTAGGGGTGTAACGGTTCACAAAATTCACGGTTCGGTTCGATACGATACACTGATGTCACGGTTCGGTTCGGTTCGATACGTTTTAGATACAGCAAAATGTAAAAACATCTCAACTTTTCAGAATGCCGCAAGCGCACCGCGGGTCATGTGACAAGAACCAACCAATCAGCTTCATCCTTTCCCGTAACAACGTTGAGAGCTCAGCCAAGATGAAGGAACAGCTGATCATAGTTGTATATGGATTGCAATTTTGAAATAAATTCAGTAGCAGAGCTACTGCAAGCGATTTTTAGAGCTGCAAATCCATTTATCCTTCGCTGAAATTTCCGCGTCTCATGGAGAGAGCACGTCATTGTTGCTTAGCAAAGACAGACGCCTCAGGAGAAAGACGCGCTTAGCGTTTTCCATGCGTTTTTAGGCACGATATGTGAACGGCCCCTAAGGCGCTCGCTCACTCAGCACGCGCTGAAGGCTCGTTGCAAAATGTCTAATGCATTTAACAGACCAGAAATATAAGATCCTAAAATAACCAACAGGTCTGGTGTTTGGGTTGGATTCCCTGTAAGCTATAGTGTCTAAATGCTGCAGGGATAGTTTGCTGCGTGCATGTTTCTCCTTTTTTTCGTCTTTTCCCAGATAGTACTGACGCATATATCCCAGATATTCCCGCTGTTTTTTTTTTTGTTTTTTTTTTGTAATCCCGCTGGTGTACCCTGTCATGTTGCAGATGCGACATACCGTTGTTTTTTTATCCACCACTCTCTTGCCATCACCATTATAGCTTAAAGGGAATCCAAAGTGCACCCAAACACCAGACCTGTTGGTTATTGGAGGATCTTCTCATTTCTAGTCTGTTAAACGCATTGGCTATTTTTCAACGAGCCTTCAGCGTGTACTGAGTGAGCGAGCGCCTGCTGAGTAGCCTAACATAAACATATAAGATGGTGTTTTTTTCTTCTTCGGGAGTGTCAGGGGCGTTGCCTGTTACGTTGTTTGGGTTATTGGGCTACCTTGTTGAACGCATATCATTATATTTCTTTCTCTCTCTTTTTTTTTTTTTTCAAATATAATTAATTACTCCAACGAACCGTTCGGTATACATAATGCGTACCGCGTACCGAACCGAAAGCGTCGTACCGAACGGTTCAATACGAATACGCGTATCGTTACACCCCTAATATATATATATATATATATATATTAAGGTTCTGTTCACTGAAAGGTACCCAAAATGGTTCTTATATGGCATCTTTGGAAGAAAAAAAAAAAGAGAAATGTAGAAGCTTTGTTTTTAAGAGAAATTGAGAAGACCTGAACATAAGCGTATTACTGCCCTATAGTCCACACTATCAAGTTTTCTAAGGCAGACTTCTTTCTGTGTTGTGCCATCCAACTGATTTTGATGCATAAACATGCCTTGCGCCAACAGCTTATTACTTATTCTGTGCTATACCTGCTGTTGGTAATTGTGTTTTGAGTCTAAAAACAATGGACTTGCAAAAACATAAAGGTGCTACTTCACACTTGAATTGTTACAAACAGAAGGAAATGTTATTGTTACTAAAAAGCTCACATTAAAAAGTCAAAAACACCATTATAACTCGACCTCAGATTTCAACAAAAGTGAATCAACAATCACCCAAACATATACAACATATCTGGCCTACAACTCCACAAGTAAGTTTCATTGCTGAAGCAGAATTTAATCAATGCCCCTAAATGTCGAAATCATTCTTCTGGGTTAATATAAACATGTATATTCACACAAGCTGTGAATAGGGACCCGTTTCAATAGTTTAACCTTGAACTCTGAGTTGACTTACCCTGAGAAGGGAAGTTTTCTGTTTCAGAACAGCTAAATTGTTTAAGTTTAATCCACTCTGAATAGGTTGACTCTGAGTTTAGTGCATGCACCACGACTATAAGAACTCATGAGCAGTGGAGCTCCAAAATTATGATTCACCATGGCACCATGGCAAAATTGTCTGCATACTTCTGAGTCAATAATTAATACTTTAATTCCTTTAATTCCTCATCACTTTTATAAGATCAGAAGTGAAAATTTTTAAATTATTTAACTAATATTCATTTTCATAGTATCCAATGGCAAAAAAACCTTGCATAATCTAAAAAATAAGAAAAAAGAAAGAAAAAAAGAATTCTAAAAGCACAATCGAATCAAGGTAAAGCTTTAAGCATAAAAGTTTTCATGGGTGTAGGCTACATGACTTTACAAACATCTGACATATTAAATATAATTCAGTGTCTATTTCAATGTGCATCTGCTTTTTCCACATAGTTTAATGCTCTTTTCACATAGGCTGATTAAATATTCTCTATTCCAACATGTTACATTTCTTAATTAGAGTGATCCAAATTAACAACTGACTTGTTCTTAGTTGACAGCAAGAAGGCAGAGGCTCGCAAAATGAGGGGAGAACCTGTGCCAGCACCACTGACAGATGAAGATGAGATGGTCAAGTAGAAGAATATTAAAATTTGAAAGGAAAAAGAGTAACTGTTTGTAACGATAAAAACTCCATATACATTGGGAAGAAGGAGGCGGGAACCGGCGCACAATCAAATAAAGACTTTAATGCCAAAAATAAACACAAAACAGCGCGTCAGCCCCTCACGGCGACTGACGCGCACAAATAAAAAGCAAACACATAAAATAATGTCCCAGGCCTGGTCCTCTCTCGTCCTTCACTATAGTCGCTCCAGTTTTATATCCTTCCATCTCCTACGTGGGACTCGATACTGGCGGTGGGGCTCAGGTGTAGCTCATCTCCAATCACTACACCTGGCCTCACTCCTAGTTCCCACGCCTCTCGGCCCCGCCCCACTCGCCACACTGTTGCTTTTGTATTTGTAGAAAATATATATGACCAAATAAATTTATTTAGCAGCTGTGGTGGTGGTTACAGCATCTCGTACCCCTCCATCTGGCATCCTTCCATTCAGTAATATGATTCATTTTCAAAAGAGGCGATGGTGGCAAAATGTGTCATCAATGCATCCAACCACACTGGAAATCCTGAAGGAAATTCTAATTGTTGGGTTACTTCCAGAGGTCGCAAGATGTTATCAAGTGAACATCATTTATCAGATTAGTCTAATTTAAACCAATTTCTACAACATTTCCAGTGAAACTCCTCTTAGATGAATTTGTGCCCAGGAAAGAAATCTCAGAAAGAGCGTGAGAATGATGCACACTTTCCTTATCAGTCTGCATTCAGTGATACAGTTGCCTTACTAATGTGCTCTGCATCACCGATGTTTTAAAGAAAACTACAATTTAAAATGAATAATAAATAAATATGCATATATATATATATATATATATATATATATATATATATATATATATATATATATATATATATATACACACAATTATACATACACACAAACACACACACACACACACACACATAAAATAATGTATGGACTTTATGTGTTAAATAAATATAAATAAATAAATAAAACTATTTAAATTTTGACTATTACCTGTGTTATTTTAGAAGATACGGTACAAACCTACAATTCGCAACATAACAATTCACTTATCAAGTAAATAAATGCTCTGACAAAAGATTCTCTGACATGGCAGTAAAGATGAAACACAAATACAGCCTGGTTAGTGAGATAGAGAGACAGGGCTGAAGCAAAGCTGGTTAAGATTAACAGCTGTTGCCTCCCAAACTGCGTATTAGAGTAAAGAGCAGAGACAAATAGTGGTGCAGCACAGCGAAGAGTGGAGAGCTGCTTCATTACTCAGTCAGCCTGACTTAGCCAGGGATAGTAACTATAAATAAATGTTTTTAATTTGCTTTTCTCTCATTGTTCTGGGGCCTCTTCTGCTTAGCTGGCATTTAAGGGGAGCCATGTGCTTTGAATGCAGAGCAGCCAGTGATGAATGGGGCTAGTCTTAATGTAGCTGAATCTCCTTCTGCAGCTCTCACTCACAGCCTTGCAAATGAACATGTACTGTACACCCAGACACACACACACACACACACACACACACACACACGTTATCAGAATGGTTGGCACCCTTGGTAAATATGATCAAAGAAGGCTATGAAAATAAAACATCTCAGGTTACGAATAACCATGGTTCCCTGAGTAGGGAATGAGACACTGTGTCCTCTAGGGGCCGCTATGGGGAACACCTCGTCGTGACCTGTGTCTGAAGCATACATTGAAAAAACACTAACTTGTTGGCAGGCGACAGCCTCTGACGTCACTACCGGCGTGACTATAAACAGGCACCGGAAGAACACGTCATTCATTTCTTCATCTGAATCTTGCGTCCGAAGCATGGCAGGGAGCTAGAGGACGCAGTGTCTTGTTCCCTACTCAGGGAACCATGGTAACATTCGTAACCTGAGACATTCCCTTTCAAGGGAACTTCGAACTGCGTCCTCTAGGGGCCGCTATGGGGAACAGTATACCCACACCGCCATGCTGAGGGAATCAGAATCATGGCGAGCACTAAGTACCTCTAAGTAACTCTACCATTTCCACGGGAGTTGCCCCTAGGACGTTTAGACAGCTGTCTGTGACAGTACGCCTTATGGCCAAAGGCCTAAGCTACATACCCAACTTTTTTGTAAGGACCTCGGCCCAGGGTAGAGCTGAAGGCTTGGAATCAGCAAAGATTCCTTTAAAGGGATACATCTAAGAACCTAGCATTTTCTACAAAGTCTTGCCTGTCACACAGAGGCTACCACTAGCCTAGGCATAAGTTGCTGAAAGAGCTTTCTCAATAGTTCTCTAGGAGCAACACCCTGTTTAGATAGGTATCCGAGGATACATAGGTGGAGTGGCGCCCAAGATGACAGGGGCTTTTACCAGCTCAAGAAAGGGCATGAAGCAACCGTGCGAAGCCCTCACCAAATAGGATTTTAGAAAGAATGCAGATTACTAGCGTGCAAACTTACCACAGTGTGGATTTCAGAAAGTGTGCAAAGACTTCACGTGCACACTTACCATAGCATGGACTGTTCTAAGGAGGGGCTCTCGTGGCACTCTGATAGAGCAGCTTATTGATGGAATGTTGCATCTCAAAATAGTATGATTGAGAGTCATCAACTCAATCTATGGAAACAATACTGGAGTGCTCTGGGAAAAAAAAAAAAAAAAAACAGATAACTCAGTCTCATATGAGAGGAGAACTCCGAGTTCAGAGTACCGAGCTCATAGGCGACCCTTTTTGGAAAAAGGGGAGCACTGCTAAATTACCATGAGAATCGCCAAAATAGCCCCTCATGTTGAGGGAAGTGATGCTTGAAGTGTATAAATAAATACACACTGGCTAAATGAAGCCCAAGGAACCAAGGTTTAAACATCTCAAGAAAGGGAACGAGGCAGAGCTTGTAACCCTTACCGTACAAGATTTCAGAAAGTGCACAGAGTCTTGCGTGCACACTTACCACTTATGTGGATTTTAGAAAGTGTGCAAAGTGTTCACATGCACACTGACCACCATTTGGTTTTGAGAAAGTACACAAAGCTTAGTGTGTGTACCTAAAGGTTCCTAAGCATGGCAGAGGTGCTCAATCGCACGGGAAAGGCAAGCTCAATTTTACAAACCTCAGGTGAGGGGAGCATCACCTGAGGCAGCATATACAAGAAGACTTCTGTAACTGCCACCTCCACTTCCCGCTAGATGCGACAGCACCTTTAAGTGGCCAAGAGACCCCTCAGGGTGACCTGGCAGGACATCCATGAAATTTCCTGCAGTGCTGTGTCAGGCCTGATGACCAAGGAGGCTCCCGTAGAAGCCTGTGATCTCAGCAACTAATACCTAATATCAATCAGGTGGTTGCTATGAACATAAAACCAACCAAAAACATTATAGGTTTAGGTTTCCACCTAATCTTAATCAGGTGGAGAGCTGGTGGTTACAGGGGAATTAGGAAGGGGAGGATAAAAGCAGAAGTAAAAAAAATCCCTGAAGGGAATGAGTAGATTCCTAGGTATCACTCTGATTTGGACGAGAATGCTGCCTTGTCTGGATCACATCCCTTAGGTTCTGCTTACCTCCCATAGGTTCTAATCGTGACCCACGATTCCTCTTACCCCTGCCCTCAGGTGGGGGAGGAGCGCAAGTCGCGACACTAGCCTTCTGTGCCTGTCTTTGAACCTCAGATCGAGACAGGCCAGGACCCCTATGTTGTTCGGGCTCAGACCTGGACCTTCGTGGAATGAAGCATCTGAAAGCAGCCGAGCGCGCCTTCATCTCCCTAAACTTCTCGATCACTGTCTCAATGGAAATACCGATAAGTTCAGAATGCAAAACCTGAGTACCGAGAAGAAAGCCTTTTCTTTCTTCCCAGTGTCTGCCAGGTTCATCCACAGACATCTCTCCGCTGCCACCATGGCTGCCATATCCCGCCCATGACAACTGCTTGGTAACATGGAGAGAGGTCAGTGGTGCAGCGCGGCTACCTGATCAGGAGAAAGGCCCTTGCCTACATCCAGGTCTCTTACCAGATCAGCCTGATATGCTTGAAGCACCACCACCGTGTGTAACAAAGCCACAGCCTGACCTGCTGCTGCTTATGCCTTGCCATCTAAGCCAGATCAATTTCTTAAGGGGCTTAGATGTTTTGTGCCCAGTGACCCATTTTTGTGTTGTTTTTAAGGTTTGCTTTTAGATTATTGTCCAGTTGGAAAATCCAAACATGGCCCATTATGAGATTTCTAACAGAGTCAGTCACTTTTTGATTTTTGTTATCTGTTAGTATTTGATAGAATCAGCGATGCCATGTGTCTAAACAAGATGTCCAGGACCTCCTGCACAGGCCCACAACATTAAAAATACAGCAGTATATTTCACTGTACACATGGGGTACTTTTTATCCCTATGTTGACCCATCTTAAGGAGTGGCTGCTAAAATGCAAATGTTTTAGATTAATTTAACCATAGAAGCTAGTCCTGTTTGAAGTTCCAGTCATGTCTGATGACTAAATATGCTGGAGATTGTTTTTTGTTTTTGAAAGTATTATTTTTTTCTTGATTTTGTTCTTGAACCCCTTTCAAACTACATATAGTGATTTAGGTGCTACTTAATAATTTTTTTTAAAGGATTTCTGACCCCGAGACTCAAACTTCTACAATTCTCCAGCTGTGATCCTTGAATAGTCTTTGACCACTCAAACTCTACTACTCACCATGCATTAGACACATGTTCTCTTACAGGCAGATTCATAATATTTTCTGTTGATTGGAACTTCTTAATTATTGCCCTGATGGTGGAAATGGGTATTTTCACTGCTCTAGATCTTTTCTAAAAGCCACTTTCTAATTTGTGAAGCTCAATTATCTGTTGCTGCACATCAGAAAAATTTTCTTTGGTTTTTCTCATTGTGATGGGTGATTAATTTGGAATTTGGCCTTTGTTTTCACTCCTATTCATATTTCTGTGAAACAGGAAGCTCAAAATTGTGAATATGAATGGGAATATGTTTCAGATATATTTTACTCATAGGAAATTCTATGGGTACCAGTAATTGGTGTCCAACATGTATTTGAGGGGAAAAAAAAAACATTTTATAAATTATTCTTATGCTCCAATTAAATTTCTGATTTTTTTTTTTTTTTTTTTTTTTTTTTTATAATGGACCAAAAGGATTAACAATGCAGATTTATTGTCACAGCCTTCTCTGATCATATTTACCAAAGATACCAACATTTCTGACCACGTGTGTATAAATATGTAATCTATTTGCAGTTAAATAAAGCATACTTTTTTCTGTTTCCCTTATTCAACTGAGCAGAGGTATCATAATGAATCATATTGGAAGGGTTTTAGGTGTCAAAGCTTTAAAATGTAATTACCCACTGCTCTGCTAGAGGAAATAATTGTACTACATTAAATTACTCTGAAGATTCACACTCCTGCTTGACCACTTGATTGTATTGAGCTATAAATATTTAACAGATGGAAATAGTATATTGCCCTGCCAATTGTATTCTTTAGTGACAAAGAGAAAATTGTACGGGCAAAAGTATTGTTATAAAAAGATTGTGTCTGAAGCTTAAATGAATGAAGCTAGGATGCTGGTTTAGAATCTTGTAAGAAGTAAGTCATGAGCTATATCACCACTGAGCTTTTGTGCAAGGCATTTAACCTCAGGTTGCTTATTAGGGGGATTGTCTAATAAGAGTACAGAAATTCATTTTAGATAAAATTGTACGCTAAATTATTACTTATCAGGGAGGAAACAAAATATTCAAGATTGCAAGGGGTAAGATTTTAAAGTCTAAGATTGAATGCTAGCAAACTAATCGTCTCAGGTTACGAATGTAACCATGGTTCCCTGAGTAGGGAACGAGACACTGCGTCCTCTAGGGACCGCTATGGGGAACACCTCGTCGTGACCCGTGTCTGAAGGCTCACCTGAGCTATGGTCAGAAAGAAAACACTCATCTGTTTTTTTTTTTTTAAATGGCCTTACATTGTCATCTTGTTAGCGCATTACCATGGCAAGTCCAAGTTTGCCGTGGCACGATCCATAACTTCTAACAGCTCTACATACGCAGGGCAGGAGAATTGAGAAGGCTCAGCCTCAGCTTCTTCACCATCCTAAAATATCTCCTGCTTTCCCTGGGTAAAAACCCAGCAAAGCACTAACCTCAGTATTAGATAGTGTTTAAGATATAACATCATCCTCTCAAGACTCTCTCTCGTCCGTCGCCAATACGAGCGCGAAAGGGAAAATCCCTCTTTAAAACATTCAAAAAGATCCACCTGTATTCTCACGAGCTCATTCTCCTCCGTGCCTCAGCAGTGCCAGGTCCTGAACCGCGGGAAGCAGATGACTGCCTTTTTTGTCCTTTTTTTTTTCGGAAGAGAGACGAACGAGAGTGGAGCTTTTTTTTCTTGAAAAAAAAAAAAAAAAAAAAACACTCACAATGCACGCCAATTGCCTCCTCAAACACATCACGTGCTTGCTCTTCACCCAAACAAATGACGCAAAGATCGCATGTGTCATCAGGTGTCAATTAACTCAGACATGGATGCACACATTGTCTAAACGCTTGCTAGTAGTCACCATGATATACAGAGAAAGATCGCTCTTACCAGTTCTTCAGTTCTCAAATGCACGCTTCAAACAGAACTGTCAGTGAAGACGAAGAAGAGAATGATGTGTTCTCCCCGTGCCTGTTTATAGTCGCGCCGGTAGTGACATCAGAGGCTGTAGCCAGCCAACAAGTTGGTGTTTTGCCAATGTATGCTTCAGGCACGGATCCTGAAGAGGTGTTTCCCATAGCGGCCCCAAGAGGATGCAGTTCGAAGTTCCCTTGAAAGGGAACTATCGATCTACTGTGCCTTCAATGAAAATGGAAAAAAAGAGAGTATAAACTGTTTTTGCTAGTATTTGCACTAAAATATTTTCCAATCAAAAGGCCAAAACAAAACAACAATAATAATAATAATAATAATAATAAAAGAATAATATAAAATTAATAAAAAAGAAAACCATGTAAAAGACGTAAATATCTATATTTATCAGCTATAACAAGGAATGAATGGACTCAAAAATCAATTGCTATACTATTGTGAAACAGGTAATTCATTCCATTTTCAAAATTCAGTGTTGGGAAAGGCTATGACACTCTCATCTAACCCCAGCAAGTCTGAATCGAATGTTTCTTTAGCTGGGGTAGAGTAATAAATATGGTAATTCTAAATGGGAAATTTGGACTCCGCCACTTTCCCAGGGCCTTTTCTCTGATATTCAGTCTGCTTACCAAACACCATCATATCAACCGCCCATTCAGTTTTCTGATTTAACACCAAGATGGAGATTTTCTTTACTCATTCATTCACAAACATGCATACACATTTACTTGGCTAAATGAGGATATCTTGTTGGCCTTAAATGTTTAATATAAATCTAATTACAATTATAAACTAACGATATATGTATATATATATATATATATATATATATATATATATATATATATATATATATATATATATATATATATATATATTATATAAATATATATATATATATATATATTATATAAATATATATATATATATATATATATATATATATATATATATATATATATATATATATATATATATATATCAACCTTATTTGCATTCTTCTTCTTATAGTTGGTCAGAGTTGTGATGTGAATCTTTTCACACTGAAGATCTGTAATTATCTGCTTCGATGACTACTGTTTTGCCACCTTTTGATTCCAATGTGGGTTCAACAACACACTTGTTAGAGGGCTGTTAATTAAAGCAAAAATCCACTAATAAATGGAATTTCATCTCCTTTATAATTCTACGACACATCAGCTTGTGCAGATGTTCCCCTTACTGAGTATTAATTGCAATTATACTTAAATTCTATCAGACAACAAAACTGTAAAAACATCAGGTAAGATTTAATGACCTTGAAGAGACAAAACATTAACACATGCATGCTTATACTAACTTTTCATTTCTCATTTTTAATTAAAGAAGAGGGTGCCTTTTATTAGAATTCATCTTAGTCAGTACGCAGGTAGTTTTTATTCAGTGTTGGCTAGAGGGAGCGTGTTCCAGTAGTTCTCTGTATAGCACTCTTCCTCTGCCTTGGTTTATTTATTTATTTTTTATGGTGACTCAGTTGGGTGGCAGAGTCAGTGTGCTTTTCCCAGAGATCCATATGGAAGGAAAAACAGTGAAAATGGTCGCCAACAAAATCTGCCCTCCAGCTGGCTCATGTTTACCACCACTCAGTTTGAGGAACATAGCTGCAGTTTTTGATCCAGCCATCCCAAATTAGGAGTTTGAAATTTACCCCAAATAAAAAATGTCCCTTGTTTGATTTTACCGCATAAAATTATCATACACATAAACAGTTAAAAGATTGTCTGAAAGGCTTTTGAGAATTGAAGATAGATGTGAATTTTGAAGCTTGCAACATTGCCTATGGGCACTGAGATTTTGATAGCGTGAGAAATGACTCCTTATTAAAATGTGACACTAGGCCCAGTTTGCTCTCCTGTGCTTGCCATGGGCAAAGGTAAGATGTAGTGGGCTGCTGCTCTGTGATAAGTTCCCATCATGCCATTCACAGGGGGCCATTCCTGGATGCCTGCAGTGTTTTACAAGAGTGCCAGTCTCCCTTCTTACCTCTTTGTAATGTATTCACTGCAAAAAAATCCTTGCGTGACTGATTGGATACTGTAGCATTACATACATTTAAGGAAAGATATGTTCTAGAACTCAACAATTTTATGTTCTTTTATCATGCTTATGAATGTATGGATCACTCTAACATATACTATGGATGGCACATCAGCAGTATAAGGATTTTCACAAAGATAGACTGAGGTACAATACATCATTGTACTGGGGTTTGCCAGATCGCATACAGTGATAAGACATCCAAGACTGTTGCATCAAAAGGGTTAAGGCAGAGAGAACTAATTGAGTGTGGCAGTGCCTTCTACATAGCAGGGTGACTAGTGCACATCCAGGGGGACTTTTGATTAGTAGGGCAGACAGGAAGGAGGTTAAACTGACTGCTTTATGCAGTATTTATTGTTCTCCACAGCAGAACTAAAAAAACGTTTAAAAAGATAAATAAAAAATTATAATAATAAAAAAAGAGTCAAAATCATGTCAAATTTTCACTCAGAAATTGCTAGCAATTTTTTTTTTTTGTACAAACACCAGGATGATGTTAAAGAGGACCTATTATGCCCCTTTTCACAAGATGTTAAATAAGTCTCTGATGTCCCCAGAGTGTGTATTTGAAGTTGTAATTGAAAATACTTTACAGAAATTATTTTTATAGCTTGGTAAAATTGCTTTTAGGTACTAGCCAAAACACATGATTTTTGTGTCTTTCCCTTTAAATGCAAATGAACTGGTACTCCGGGAAAGAGGGCGGAGCATAGACAGTAAAATAAATGGACACAGCGACCCCATTGGAACTCAATTGAGACAATTGAAGCCCATTTTTAGCGTTTTTTAGCACTTCCGTTTCTGACGCGCAGACTCAAACGAAGCTTGACGACGTCAGCAACCTGTCTGTCAGATTTAAATCTTCTAGTAGCTGTGCGTGCAAACTGCCATCGTTAATCTTGCAGAGATGGCGAGCTTGAGCGGGGAGTTCTTTGGCGTTAGTGAGCTGGAGTAAGTATTCTGATTAATTATTTTGTATAGTATTTTAAAATGTATCGCCAGTAAGCCATAATACGTTAATTGCCTGCGAGCTTCTCCTCCTGTAGGTACGGTAATGCGACAGAGAGTCGAGTGGATATGACGCAATCGTTAGCCTATTTTTTACAAAAACTGTTTCTACGGGGCCATAATGTAACATAGAACGTAATGGAGCCCTTTATACATTGTCGTGTATCTTTAGAAATAAATAATGGACAAACGGAGTCTTTAAACGCCTCAGATGTAAAGTTATTCGCTGTCAAAGTGAGGCCAAAATGGATGGGAGTCAATGGGAATGCTAACGCAAGTGAAGTTCTGCTACAAGATGGCGGCACGCAGCTGACTTCAACTTCCGGTCGACTTCCTTGCCGCCTGGGGCGGAGCTTCAAGAGGTCAAGCTCCAGCAATACTGGTGCTAGCCTTTGCAAATAAACACTCCACTTTTAATAAAAGCCTGTTATCTTTACAGAAAATGCACTCGATTTATAAGTCATAAAAAATGCACTTTATGAATTACACAAACAGGAGCATGGCACAATAAAAAAATAAAATAATAAAGAAAAAAGAAAAAAAGAAAAAAACTCATGGTGCCATCGCATGCTATTACAAACTTTATAATCCCCATTTGGGATTATGAGCTCAACTAATTCCAGCGGCCCTCTTCACATTGCTTTCATGTGCAATTTTAACTCCCACTTTCCTATTCACGGTCATCCTGGTAGCGCGTGAAGATACCATCAGTTGAAACAGACAGACAATGGTAGCTTTAGAAACATTAGCCTTACAGAGTGCCAAGATGGTCTTTTAGAAAGGCAATTTGGAAAACTAACGCATGATACTTACTTCTTCTGGAGGAGTAGCTGGATCACCAACAGTTGGCACTGCTCCTTCCCCTTACAGGAGAAACTTTTGTGCAAAAACTGCTTTATACTGATCCTCATTCACAAAGCAGTACAGTGTAAATGATTGTTGAGAGAGCATCTTCCTCAAAAACAGAATTAATCCACCTCATCTTCATTGGCTCAGATTTTGGGAGTAAATGGAGAGATGTGGATTCATACATCCAGCTACAGAACACCTAAAGCACTTGGGAGACATTCTCATCAGTGCAGACTGTGTTCAACACGCTTAGTGTGGTTCTAAGTATAAATGGCAGTGTCTGTCAACTTTCGTGGTCGAGGCCTGTGGCTAATATGTCACATTAGCAGCAATGCTGAATACAGATAGTTGGTAGACACTGCTTTTTACTTATGGGGATAAAAAAAAAGGAGTGGGTGGTTTTTCATCATTATACTGTAGGTTGGTTGTGTACACACACTACCAACACCACAGTTATGTCCAAGCAACATGTGAAAATGAATTTTGCATAATAGGTCCCATTTAGGGTCTGGTTATGCCTACAAAAGTACAACATAACTGTTGCACTCTTTATGAACAAATGAATGCAAGTAATGCTATAGCTTATGAGAAAACACAAAAGGAGGCAAATAAAAATGTAAAATGGGCAGCTGTTTGGCAACCACTTGTAATCTTAACAGCATGGAAGTGTGGCCTTAATATCCTATGTATATATGAATGTAAATTAAATAGAAATTACATTCAGTACATTTTTAGGTAATTAGGATTTTTTATATATTTTTTCAGTCAGAGATCACTTTTACTGTCTCTCACAATTATTGATGGCTTTTCATTTAAACAGTAAAAGATCCACTTTGCTTTTTGTGTTTTGTGTGAACGCAAGTGCGTATTTATATTTGACCATGTTCACTGAAGATGTATGCTAAAGTGAATTATTGGATCCTAAATGGACATTTATGCAGAGGATTACATTTCACCAAACCATTTTATGTACTTTGCAAGAAAAGTTTGCCAATTTAGTTTTCTAACTTTGAGAATTCAACAAACCTGTTTCTTTAAACCTGTGAAAGCAATGTATGTTGTTAGCAAAGACATACTTTTGATCATGATGTCATTTTGAACTACTTATCACTGTTAGTGCAGTCAGTTTCATAAGTAGTAGTAAGGGCAAATCCAAAATCCTTTATGGGAGAAGAGCTCAGATCTTACGTGTCACATCCAGATGGTGAAAACTACAAACTATAGGGTCACTTTCTTGGGCTCATGCTCCCAATTAGACCCCCTGGGGGACTAAGCCCTGAACAGTTGAGATGAATTCCATTCATGTTATAAAGGTTGACCTTTCAGTTGCAAACCATTTGACACTCATTAGCTTACCAACTAGCCTTTACTAAAGGCATGCAGCAGTCATTGATTGAGATCCTCTATTATCTTCCTCCATGCCTGATGCTTGTTATCTTTCATGCAAATGCTTCAGAGCTCTTTTATATTTCCACCTCCTTTGTCTTTGTCCTTTTTTTCTTTTGGTCAGGGCGGAGATGAGTGGGTAGTGACATTTAAGTGAGACTGAAACATTAATACTGATACTTTCCCATAAACTCAAACTGTATTATGCAAAAGGTCCTCAATTTCCTGCCATGAAATTTAAATAAATTTAATGAAATAAATACAGTAATGATGTAAATTATAGAAAAGACTTCTAGTTTCCTCAAACCTGAAATGTCTCTTTAGGTTGCAAACCATTTTGTGTGTGTGTGTGTGTGTGTGTGTGTACTAGGTGCACTTGGATTTTATGTTTGCTTTAACAATTAATGATTTATATCTAAATCTAGAACAACTAAATTTAGTTTGCTTCATCATCCGGATTGCATTAATGCAATTGGACATAAACTCAAAAAATAAACTCACATTTTGTGTATTGATCAAATTCATTTTTAATACGCACAAAAAAGGGAAGATTTGCATGTAAATGTATTAGGCCTCATGAGATTTTTCTGTCAAATAGCAAATAGAATTACATTTCTTCATATGACACATATATTTGTAATGATATAAAAGATTAATCATTTACTTTCATGTAATTCCAAACCATTCTGACTTGTATAATATTGGTAACCAAACATGTTCTATATTCTCACAGACTTCAATTGTAATGTCTGTCCATGCAATGGACCAACATTTTTCAAAATATCTTCTTTTACATTCAGAAGAATAAATAAATACATATAGGCTTAAACCAACATCAGGGAAATAAAATGATGATGATTTTCTGTGGAATGATTTAATATCACAATGTTAGGTGCATATGCATAAAAAGAGAGATATTGTTTTATTGAGAGAAATTGATTATTGTACTACCACTGCTCTTTAAAGGATTGTGACCATTAGTCATCACAGACCTAATAGTGATTCTACTCTGGAGAAGCAGCTATCCTAAACTGTGGCATTTACAAACTCACTATGGTCTCTAAGCCTGTCATCTTGGACAGAGCCCTCACAAAGTGTTATCATTATCAGAGTATTCAGTGCACAGATCTAATCAGAATCTTTTATGGATTATCTGGTGATAGTGTTCTATGTTCTTCATGGGCCTTGTTTACTCTCCATTTTTTTTTCTTTATCTCTCTCTGTTCCCTGTCACCAATTGAACCATCACCCAAGGACAGCTTCGGCAGTCTCAGGGAAAACAAATGGAATTCACTTAATTGCGGATAGACTGTAATTAAGTGGCACTGTGTCCATTGAGTAAATAAAAACAGCACTACTTGCTGAATAAAGTAAAAAAAAAAAAAAAAAGTAAAATGTAAAAATTGGCTCCAATAGGTAGAGTTTTCTTCATTACGTGCTGATCACCACAATTACTCTTCTTGTTCTGCAAAGCGCTTACTTACCATGCTGAGCTCTGCTAGCCTCATTTATCTACTGTATATCACATCAAACAAAAATATTTGTTTGGCAACTGTTGAAACCAGAACATTTTCTATTATTATTTAGCTATGCTCATGTCAAGCCTATCTGACTTCTGTCCTCTGTAGAACACAAAATAATACATTCTGAAAAAAATAAAATAAAATAATAAAAAAAAAAAAAAAAAATGGCAGTATTTGGACCCCATGAACTTTTATTTTATAAAAAAAAAAAAAAAAAAAAAAAAAAAAATATATATATATATATATATATATATATATATATATATATATATATATATATATATATATATATTATCAATGTCACTTAAAAGTACTGTGTTTTGTGCAGGTATTATATTGCACTATTTTACATGAATAAATGGACTATACATAAAATTGAAAATATTTGTACAGCAAATGTTGTATTTGTGCACCACAATGTTTCTCTTCATCGTATTGGATCAAACGCAGGCAAATACTATGGATATTTCTTTCTTCACCCTCTCATGTATTTGCTTTTCCTTAGTTATTGCCTTAGGTCATTCAGCTTAATCTGAATAATTTATCTTGTATTAACTTTAGTACCGCCTCAGAATATCTACAAAGTGAGTGAATGATTAAGGTAAAAGTCTGTGTCCAAAACAACATTGAACGCCACTAAGAGTTGTTTAAAATATCTTCTTATGTGTTCCACAGAAGTAAGAAACTCATACATGTTTGGAACAACCTTACTGTGAGAAAGTGATAGTAGATTTTTAGGGTGAACTGTCCCTTTAACTAATCTGAACCTCCTCCTCACCTTAATCAGTGTGTGTTCAGACATTTGGGAGAACAAGACCTTGTTTATGAAGGGGCCAGCTGAAAAGCAGAAGCAAAGTGATGAGGCGAGTGTGCCAGGCTCAGGTCTTCTGAAGCAGATTGGAAGAAGTGTCTACATGATTGACTAAGTGAAAACATATGGTGCTGGAAGACCCAGGGGACCAAAGGCTCTCTACTGAAGATGCTCTCCTCTCCCTCCCTTACTTCCTTACTTTCTCCTCCTCCTCTTTTCCGGCTGGTTGCTTGGTAATTAAGCGGGGTGCGGACCGTGTGGAGAGTAGAGCTGATGAGGTCATAAATAGGGTTCACAGGCAACGCGACTGTTATTCTCTGTAATGCATGCCCGAGCGTCTCAAACCTCTCTTTGTCTGTCAATTAAGGCAATTAAACTCCTGAGAATGAGAGGAGAACCTGGCTGCTCAGGCAATTATGCAAAATAATAATCACACAGTGACTGTCGGGCGACGTGTTCTGACAAAACAGCCGTCGGTGATTATGCATGCTTTTTCGGTGTGACGCAAACCTACGGGCCACTTCATGTCAGGCCACAGGCTCGGATTTCTGTATGACGGCATATCATCTGGTCTTCCAGCCCTGTTGTTCCTCTTTCATTTTGTAATCAGTACATGTCCGTTAATCAAATCTTATCAACCCACTGTGGTGAGTACTGATTAGGCCAGCCATTATCTCCTGTAATAG
Organism: Carassius gibelio; assembly: GCF_023724105.1. Taxonomy (NCBI): domain Eukaryota; kingdom Metazoa; phylum Chordata; class Actinopteri; order Cypriniformes; family Cyprinidae; genus Carassius; species Carassius gibelio. The sequence goes on along the minus strand of NC_068409.1, from coordinate 25,262,942 downwards.
AAGAGATGTCGCCTCTTATACTGCAATTGTGCCTCACAAACAAGCAAAATGACTATTGCAATAAATCCCACAATAAGGCACTCTTCCTCTTATGCAAATTATTTCACCCAGACTACAGAAACAGCAACGTGGACACGATTCGCTGTGACATCAACGACTTCAAATGACTCTTTGTCTTATTTCCAATGTCTCTCTTTCTGTGCTCTCTATACTTCAATAACACACAAGAGGCAGAGCATGAAAGCATCCTCACTTTACAGAAATTGTGCATAATTTCAGTCGCATTACTCTTTAAAAGTGGTATTATGGTCAGGAAAGAAAAAAAAAACTAAGGAAACAGACTGAAGAACAGCCCTTGGGACATTAATATGGTGATTATAGAATGCGATGGGTATTCTTGGGAGATGTGCAATGTTTTCTTGGCCTCAAGTTGAAAAGCTATATGAGGACAGAAGCAAATAAGCAGCTGTTGTGGTTGAGGTTTCTGTAAATAAAGGGGCCAGGGTGTGGCGTCCAGCCTCTCCAGACAAAAAAAATGAAGGAAAGATAAGAACTCATAACAGATGGCTGCTTGCAAGGAAGCTTGAGCAAACTCTTCTCCTTGGAGAACATCCTTCAAAAGTGTGATGCAGCTCCAATACCCACCTGCCACTCTTGAGTGCCCTGCTCAGAAGAAATCAGAAAATGATGTGAATGCTGCTTCCACAGATCCAAATGCATTTGTGTGCGAGAACACGCGTTTTCACTTTGGATGGGATTTCTGTCCTTACCCCATGTGGCTTGCTGTCATTTGGGAGTTGGTGATACCACTGAGTCTGCAAATAAATAATGTATTAAACACTGTCTACTCTCTGTGGAGGTCTTCCCAAGTGGAATGCTTTCACTTCCATCTGGTGAGCGCTAATTAACAGACATGGGCGTCCCAACAGAACTGGAGACCACGCTCCTTACCTGGACATCCTCATCTGTCTCTTTTATCACAACATCCCCTAACGGCCTAATAGCAAATCTTATTTTTTTTTATTTTATTTTTTTTGCTTCTCCAATGCTCATGTTAGGTCATTCTCCATGTATAGCTAAATATATATATATATATATATATATATATATATATATATATATAAATCTGAATTTGAATGAAGTTAAGGTAGCAGCTAGGATGCATAATTGGAATCTGAATTTAATGTAAAGAAGTGGAATTAAAATGAATTTAAATTCAAATAAACATAAATGTCATTTTTACCAAGAAAGCCATGTTTGTCAGAATAATTTTTGAATACTGGCTTGACAAAGTCTTGTGAAAATAATAATAATAATAATAATAATAATAATAATAATAATAATAATAATAATAATAATAATAATAATCTATCTGTCTATCCATCCATCAACATTTTATCTTTATTATTATTATTAGTAGTAGTAGTACTATTATTATTATTTATTTTATTCATATCAGTGTCCTATCCATAATTTAATCATATTGTATATTAACTTTTGTGGACCAAGATGGAAGAACACTATATTTCCCAGAATGCATTTTTGCACTTGTGGTTTATAACCCTTAGTAAAGTTCTAAACCATGGGCAGATGGTGCTTATAACTTTACTAAGGGTTTTTTCTTTCTTCAGGGAATTTATAGTCATCAAACCAAATCTTTGAACAGGCTGTCAGAGCAGATTCACCACAAACAAATACACAGAGCCATCATGGCTGCCTCCAGCAGAGTAGGTCAGAAATGAGCCCTAGTCTGTGACTTGTGCCGAATCAGGGCTAGAAAGTGATTTGCAAGATTCATTTACAAATCTCATGAGCTCAGGAATATCATAAACCTGATCCGTCTGACAAATGGCCAATGGCAGCAACTGAGCCCAAGCCTGACAGAGGTTAGGGAAGACTGACAAAAACACTGTCTGGCACATAGAAACGTGCGCATACCTAATGTTTTGTTTCCTTTGAGCAGAAAGTGGACCTGTCCCTTATGGGCATATTATCCATTTGTTGTTTCTTTACTATCTGAACTATTCATCTGAAACACTTCTTTGTTGTGTTTTCAACAAAGTAGTTCCTGATGCTTGACACTGGCACTGCCATGGGTTTGGCTGGTGGAAGATGAGGTCTCAGTTTTCTTTCCAGCACAGCAGGGATATGGGGCACGAATAAAGAGAGAAAACTTTCTGGATGCTTTCTCCATACTTCATCTGACACTATCGACCGCTACTCACTCCGCCTCCTCCAGCCCAGCCGAGGCTACCAAGGAACTGTCCACTCTCTATTCCAGCCTCATCTCTCTACCTATGCACTCATCCTGTTCTCATGCTTATTGTGTGAGTCCATTGCTGATTATCATTGCTTGCTTCCTTTCTCTCTTGGTCTCACTTCCTATCACACACTGCTTGCAACTACACACATACTGTATTCACAGAGAGGAGGGTGCATGGGATGGAAGAGTGAATGTGAGAGAAAAGAAGGAAGGGAGAGAGTTGCATCAATACGTGCCCTTACAGTTTTATTCTCCGGAGCCAAGACATGGGTGACATCCTCCCTTGCCAGTGGAAAAGAAAGAACTGCCAAATTGTTTTTCCTAGACATTATGCAGCTAACTGCTGTGAGAGCCAGGAGAAAGCTGGGTTTGACTTTCCATCATCCCCTATGCTTTTGAATTATGTTGTGTTAAGCTGCTCTGTTTTCTTGAAACTGAACACCCATAATAATTGTGACAATTGTCTTCTTCTTCTTTCTTTTTTTTTTAAACAAAGAGTCTGAATGGGTCTGTTAGTCCTGTGGAACTCTAGAAATCAACATAAAAACCCTAAGTTCTTAGAGTAGAAAGTGAACATTTTATCTTTTTCTTGGTAATTATTTGATGTATTTGATCGGATGTAAAAATAACAATAACAATAATTATAAAATGAATACATAAAATGTACCTTGGAAACAGCTAATGTGCCACAAACAATAATTATAAAAAATATAAAGCTAACTGTGTAATTATAAGCATACAATGTAGTCTCTAAAATTCACTGTTATTCAAGAGAAGTTCCAGGGATGTTTTCCATTTCATATCATTTCTTGGGCTGAGCAGAATGAAATTAGCTTGAATTACTTAAAATTTTGTCTTTGCATGATTAAAAATAACATCACCCACATACCAGTCATTAAAAATGCCTTAATATGATGCTTCTAGGGGTGATCAAAATACCTGCAATCAGTCAAGTGTGAATAACATCATCTCACTAAGTGCGGAGGGAAGAAGTCAGCGTAGAATAATAACAGGATATCTCTGTTCTCAATGACTGGAAGAACTTTGGAGTGGAATGAATCATTTGTTAATTTTCATGAATAAATTATTTCTCCATGCATTAAAAACACTCTTAATGAGGGAATTCATCTTCTTTTTGCTCTTTTTTTTTAAATGGTTCCAGAGTGTGTGCATGAGAGAATGAGAGATAGTGACTATATGTGTGTGTGTGTGTGTGTGTGTGTGTGTGTGGCTGGGTGGCTGTGTGTGCGTAAGGTACAAATATTTTACCCTCAATATTTTTGTGGTTAATAAAATTAAATAAAAATACAATTAAAAAAATCTAAGCAAGTCTTTTTTACATATTTATAGCTTTCTTTAATTAACTAATATATGCTAATAAAATCTGTCTTTATATAAGATGTTTTAGATTTATAACTTTTTTTAAACTTTTTTTAGCATTTCCAGTGTGGTTATGGCCAATCTGTGCCACCCATTTTTGTTTATTAACAGTTTCTAATAATGTTCTGATCATAAAAAATATGATCAGAAAATAATTAGATTATTTTAATCCAGATCATCAAGGCAGAGAAACAATTATTTAAAGCCTTTCAAAACTTAGAACTTAGAATGCAATTAATTCACAGTCAGTTCTTCTGAAATATGCATAATTCCCATTTACCCCGCTTTCCTTAAATTTTAATTTTATGTGTGATCATTTTAATAAGGCCGAGATAAAGACTACAAAACCTGTATGGAAACTGAATTATACATGCCATCTTGCTAACAGACTACCAGGAGAAGGCAGGTCTTCCATGTCCACAGCCACTTCCAACCCGAGAGACTTTTGACACTTTATTTGATCTTGACATGGAGCCTGTACTGAGAATGTGAGAGAGAGAGAGAGAGAGAGAGAGAGAGATAATCTAATAAATCCAGCTTTAGTGTGAATAATATATTTATCTCAAAACATAAAAATACAATCTTACTGACCCCAAAATTTCACCGTACATGAAAAATTGTAAAGTATATGTGTAATAAATTTGCATACTGAGGAACTGGATGTTCAAAATAAAGTTAAAATGGCCTTAAGCAAACTGAGTGTTGCATATATCTTGACAGAATCATGATCCCTGTTATTGCAAAATTTATAATACTTAAGAGTTTTTTTTTATTTTTTTTTTATTGAATCTATCAAAAATGCCAGCTACTCTATCAGCCTTCTACTGCTAATTGGAAATAACAGAAAGCTACTCTGGTTGGTGTACAATTGGTAGGTTACCATAGTTCAGTTAGGCCGTGCTGGCAGAAAGCATATTTCTCTATTGTCAGGCATCGAATAGCAGCTCTGTATTCTTACAAAATAAATGCTTCTGGAAGCAATATAAGAGTACCAAACATTTCATCATATTATAGTCAATGTTTTGACAGAGACCCAGCAAAGGGAATGCTGAAAGACAGCTTAGCCCAAGTATTATAGATCGTCTTGGTATTTTTTATTTAATTTTTTTTTAACCCATAGGACACACTAACATAACCCTCCAGAATATGAACCAGCAAAAATGACGCACAGCAGCCATATACATCACCTAGAGCATGTTCGTCTACAGGTTCATCGGCTCATGTCTACTCATGTTAAACTTCCACTTCTACATGTGGTCTTACAGCCGAAGCTGATAAGGCGGTGTAGGTCTATGTCACATATCTCCAACACTGTGGTCGTATATAACAAAAAATAAAATAAAAGATGAAGCCTGGCAGACAGTCTCTGTGCCTGTACTCATTGACACCAACATCTTCATATCTTAATATCCATGCAGGAGGAGATAGCACTCCTATAAATTGAGTGAGATTATACTCGGCCCCTCCTGCATTGAGTGATGTTATCTGCAGTGAAGTGACACTGCTGCTTTGCTTTATTTACCAGAAGGTTGTGATGGTCAAAATATGAAGCGCACAAGGCAAGGCTTTTTACTCATATTAAACTAATGATAGTCTCTGAATGTCTTTGTCATAAATCACTGTGGCAGAGTAAACATTAGCACAGACTCCCTCATTTGCAATGTGAATGTATTCACGTATTTATCCTGACATGTTTTATGATCGCACCGAAGCTTCCCCCAACAGACACCCACCCGTCCACACACCTATCTCCCTGAATGGCAATAAATAATGAAACACGAGTGAGAAATCCATAGACGCAGAAGAGTGAAGTAAGTGTGCGTGGAAAATCAAAGTGTGAGTGTGTGAGAAAGCATAAAAGAAGAAGAAGAGGAGGATTCAGTCTTTATTTATTGATAATAACATACGCATATGCGTTTGCATCTATTCAAATAGGACATATCTCCTTATGTATGATGTCACTAGTTGTAGTGTGTATTGTAATATTTTTGTAAGATATAATCTATTCCGATCGCTACTGGAGACTTAAGTATTTAGAACTGAACGATGAACTTTTATCATTGTACTTCATTTTAAAGGGGTCATATGATGCGATTTCAAGTTTTCCTTTGTCTCTGGAGTGTTACAAGTTATTTGTGCATATATAAGATCCATAAAGTTGCAAAAACTAAAGTCTCAAACCCAAAGAGATATTCTTTATAAAAGTTACGGCTTATCTACACCCTCCCAAAACGCCTCACTTAAACACGCCCCCACATATCTAAGTCACTGTGTTGAAATATTTGCATAACACCACCCAAATGTGACCCTGGACCACAAAACCTTAAGTTGCATGGGGATATTTGTAGCAATAGCCAAAAATACATTGTATGGTTGAAAAATTTTGTTTTATGCCAAAAATCATTAGGATATTAGGTAACACTTTAGAATAAGGTTCCATTACTTAATGTTAGTTAACTACGTTTGTTAACATGAACTAAGCAAGAACAATCCTTCTACAGCATTTATAAGTCTTAGTTCATGTTAATTTCAACATTTACTAATGCATTATTTAAATCAAAAGTTGTGCTTGTTAACATGAGTTAATGCACTGTGAATTACCATGAACTAACAATGAATAACTGTATTTTCATTAACTAACATGAACGAAGATGAATAAATACAGTAATAAATGTATTATTCATTGTTTGTTCATGTTAATTAACACATTAACTAACATTAACTAATGGAACCTTATTCTAAAGTGTTACCGGATATTAAGTTAAGATCATGTTACATGTTCCTACCATAAATATATCAAAATGTTGTTTTTGATTAGTAATATGCATCACTAGGGATTTCATTTAGATGCAATTTACTCATATATATATATATATATATATATGTATATACATATTTTTTTTTTTGCACCCTCAGATTCCATATTTTCAAAAAGTTGTATCTAAGCCAAATATTGTTCTATCCCAACAAATACATTCCATACATCAATGGAAAGTCTATTTATTCAGCTTTCAGACAATGTATAAATCTAAATTCAGAAAAATTGACTCATAAAGTGCCCCTATTATGCCTTTTCAACTATTACATTTCATGCAGTGTGACATATGGCTGTATGTGAACATAAACTATCTGTAAAGTTGTGAAGCCGACAGTGCATGATAGATAAAGTTACGTTTTAGGTCGCCAACTTGCCTGCCCACAAACACACAAAAATTTTGGTCCCACTTTATATTGTGTCACTAATACCTGTGTACTTGCATAGTAACTAAATGTGTACTTAGTATGTAACCACAGACTAAGTACACATTGATATCTACAGCTGTAATATTTCTGTACCTACACACATGTAACAACCCTCAGGATGGTTTGTGTAAGTACAAATGTGTAACAGGACATTGGTAACAACACTTTTAACACTTCACTAAGTACACGTGTAACGGGAATTTTAGGGGTGTTAATGGGATCCAGGGGGGTGGAGATGGGTAGGTTTAGTGGTGTAAATGGGATTCCAGGGGGGTGGAGATGGGTAGGTTTAGAGATATGTAAAGTGGAAGGAGTTGGTTCTTGAGTTGAATTTGGTGCACTACTGTAATACCAGTGTACTTACATGGTAACTCCTCAGGAACTTTTAATCAATCAAGAATAATCAATGTGAATCTAGCCATTTTTGTTGCTAGTTGTTTTTCCATTATAATCCTGTAGGTAAAGGATAGAAAGGAATACAGTCATGCCCACAAATATTGGCACCCTTGGCAAATATGATCAAAAAAGGCTGTGAAAATTCATCTGCATTGTTAATCATTTTGATTTTTTATTTAAGAAATTCACAAGAATGTATCCTTTCATTGGATAATAAGAATTTAAAACGGAGGGAAAATATCATTATGAAATTAATGTTTTTCTCAAATATTCGTTGGACACAATTATTGGCACCCCTAGAAATTCTTATGAGTAAAATATCTCTGAAGTATATTCCCCTTCATATTTACAATTTTGAGCACTCGAGCATGATTATAAACATGAGATTATCCAGCCATTGCTTCCTGTTTCACAGAAATATAAAGTGGAGGGAAAACAAAGCCCAAATGCCCTTAATCATCCATTACAATCAGAAAAAACAAATAATATATTTCTGATGTGCAGCAAAAGATGATTGAGCTTCACAAATTGGTGAAGTGGCTTTAAGAAAAGAGCTAGAGCAGTGGCAATTCCCATTTCCACCATCAGGACAATAATTAAGAATTTCCAACCAACAGAAAATGTTAGAAAACTGCCTGGAAGAGGTCGTGTGTCTATATCGTCCTAATGCATGGTGAGGAGGTGAGTTTGAGTGGCTAAAGACTCTCCAAGGATCACAGCTGGAGAATTGCAGAAAATAGTTGAGTTTCTGGTTCAGAAAATCTTTAAAAAAATTGTCAAACAGAACCTACATCAACACATGTTGTTTGGGAGGGTTTCAAGAAAAATTATCCTAGCTCATCCAAAAACAAACTAAAGCATAGGGGCCCCTTCTCCCTAGGGAGGTATCAAAATTGCAAGCATAAGGAAAAGTCTGACTATTTGGAAACGCCCTGTATAGGTTATATAACAAGATGCTACCTAGCATTCGGGAGATCTTCTCATAAAGAGGATCTCAGCTTTGCTTCTCTCTGAAATAAAGTCTATCTTCTGGAAACAAAACCCTGAGACTGCGTGATTCCTCAGATGCATGGCAGACAAAAATACACTACATTTGGCGACCCAGATGGGACAGGAAAGGAGCAGCAGAGTGGGCGACTGCTTTTGAGCTGACTGATGAGCAACACACACAGTGGTGGCCACCATAGAATAAGGTAAGCATTTTTGCTTATATAATTAGTGTGTGTTGTTGACTGGTCAGTTCTGAGCGGTAAGGTCACGTAAATTTTCCCCTCCAAATTTAGAACTAATTAAAATAAATAAAAATTTTGTTTCCAGAAGAAAAACTGCATACATATTTGGTTTACTGAAAGGTCTTTTGGAAAAGGATAGTGTAGACAGAAATACATTGCATGCAATGGTCTGTGTTCATTGTGGGCTGGGCCTATAAGGGACAGCAATACACGTGAGCCAGATGTAGTATAGAAAGCGCGCAAAAGTCCTTTGGATACCGCTCTGTATATGTAAGATACAGAGGTATGAACGGAAAGGTGGGAAAGTCCTTAGGGAAGGCAGAAATCCTGAAAAGTACTGATTTTTACTTTGTTGAGGAAGTGTATCAGTGAAAGAGCGAGTAGAGCTGACAGGCCACTCAGGAGAGTGTAGAGTACACTGTATTTATGTACATTTAATGTAAGTGTCTGTGTGACTGGCTATGTTTGTGTGAGAAAATAGATTCTATATCTGGTGGAGCAAGAGGTGTTCTCCCCTCCTGAACCATCAATTGGGACTGATTGGGTTACAGAGACGGGCATGGCTGGTGTTGAGAAAGGATAAGTGCAGGAGCCCTAAAACAATAAAGTTAACTGTATGAATATTGTTTTAGAGAAAAATAAATAAATAAAAATGTTCCAAGAAATGGACTGTGCCGAATATAAAAATAATATATTAATTAAAATAAGATATGCATTTATTATTTAATAACTTGCTTTAATATATGAATTTAAAAGATGCACGTGCTTAAAACTTTATATCTAATATGTGAGGACATCTAAAATTTGTATCTTGTTATCCCTGGGACACAGTATGAAAGTTAATCCATTACAGAGTTTCAGAGATTGGGCTTGTGTAAATGTAAAAAATAAAATAAATAACTTGTGCAATGTGGAATGAAAGCAAGATTGGGTGACCAAGTTAATAGACATTTTGATACAAAAGGCATTTTACAATAGGAAGGGAACTAGTTGCTTAAAGAATTAAATTTAAAGGGGGGGTGAAATGCTATTTCATGCATACTGAGTTTTTTACACTGTTAAAGAGTTGGATTCCCATGCTAAACATGGACAAAGTTAAAAAAATTAAGTTGTACGTTTGAAGGAGTATTTCTGTTCCAAAAATACTCCTTCCGGTTTGTCACAAGTTTCGGAAAGTTTTTTTAGAGTATGGCTCTGTGTGACGTTAGATGGAGCGGAATTTCCTTATATGGGTCCTAAGGGCACGTCTGCCGGAAGAACGCGCGTTCCCGTATAGCAGAGCAGAGAGAGGCTGAGCACAGACAATCACTGATCAGAGTGAGAGCGTCGCAAAATGTCACAAAAGGAGTGTGTTTTTGGTTGCCAGGGCAAGACAACCCTGCACAGATTACCAAAGAAAAAACAGCATTAAGGGACCAGTGGATGGAGTTTATTTTTACAGAGCATCAACGGAGTTGTGCAAGTGTTTGTGTTTGTTCCCCTGCATTTCGAAGATGCTTGTTTTACAAACAAGGCCCAGTTTGACGCCGGATTTGCACATCGTTTATTTCTTTAGGATAATGCAGTCCCAACAAAAACGGGTCACGGTCGTGTGTTGGAACCGCATGTGGTGAGTAAAACTGCTTTCCTCACGGTAAAGTCACAGCTTCCAAACGCTCTCAACGCAAAAGCCTACTGGTGCTCGTGATTCTTTAGCTCCGCCCACACGTCACGCCTCCAGCCGGTCGTGTTTTTCCGGGAAAAATCAGTACAGACTATCTTTCTCTTATGAATATAATAAAACTAAAGACTTTTTGGAATTATGAAGGATGCAGTACTACTCTATAGGTACTCAAGATTAACAGGATATTAATTATTTTATTTACAATAATAGGAATTATTTTATGTTGGTTAGGAAACATTAATTCACCAATGCCAGATTATTCTGAATCATGTATGCAAATATAGAAGAAAAATGATGATTGAAGTCTTTATTTTACCATACACATGTCATGCTGTTATAAAAGGAAGGTTTATTTTGTTTTATTGCAGTATACTTAGATAAAAAAGGTAGCTGATTTCTGCATCTTGCAAAGAAGGAAAAAAAATGCTTGCTATTTTCCTGCAATGAAGAACTTGCTTTACTAACAAAGAATAAGAGAACTGCTGTTTTCAACCAGATGATTTTGTTTTTATTAAGAGACCACTGAAAGAAGAGGTTGAAAAGTAAAAATTAGAAAAATAGCTGCTCAGAAACAATTTGGTCAGAGGTTACATAGGTACATTTTTTCAGATGACTTCTGGAACAGCAATGAACTGGAGTCTGTCGAGAAATGGCAAAGCAGCAAACACAGCTGCAGAGAGAAGAAGAGGGAGGGGCTGATGGACGCTATACCCTCCTGAAAGAGAAGAACACACTTCAGCAAGGAGAAAGACTGAATTAAAGCAGGAAAAGGTGAATCTTTCACTTGAGACTTTTCCTGAGGTTGAAAAGAACATTATGAAATGCAAAACTCTGGCAGAAAACAAGCAAAAGCCAGACTGAGAAGAAGCAGAGAAACAATGGAGACCGTATGCCACAACATCAGGTCTTTGAGTGCCATCACATACTGATGACCCAGTACAACAGCCCAGGCTAATGATCTATCCAGAAGGATTTCCATCCCTTCTGTGCACAGGTGCTGAATATACAATGAACACTATAGAGACTGCTTCAAATTTAAACTATTTTATTTCATTATCTTATTTACTATGTTTTAATCTTGATTATTCACTGGTCTCACAGCACTTCTTTAAATTCAGTGTTTTAACTAATTTTTCTCAATCTGCTTTCCAATAAGTTCCAGTCCCGCCTTATGTCTTAAAGAAAAAAATTGAAAAATAATAATTTTGACAGACAGAAGTGAGTACTTGACTCACCAATCAGATAAACATGGAGTTGGATTTGACATAGTAAGGCCTATTTCATTAACCAATTGGGTAAAAGCACAACCGAATATTTGAAAAAAAAAAAAAAAGCTGAACCCTTTTTTGGGGAAAAGGAAAAATAGAAAAAAAGGATATCTAAATGAACAATAGAAAAAATATATATTGTTGAGAAAATATAAATATTGGTCACTCCATTTTGTTTAAAGGTAATTTTCTAAGGTAAAACTGAATAAAATAATAATGAATAAAAAATTATTTCCAAAATCATGAAATCACATATACTGTCATCACTGGGGATAACAAGATGGAAATGTTGATGGCCATGGATCCTAGATTATGCAGAGATCTCCAATCCTCCTATCAGAGTTGCTCATGAGCAATAACAAAAAAGTATTTGAATAAACTTTAAATTAGACAAACACATGACATTTGAGAAATGATAATTGGCTCTCTCAAATGCCCAATGCCTAGGCCTAATATTCTAAACAAATCAATCTATTAGATTTTGAGGAAATAAGGAAAGAAAGAAAAAGAGGTTTATACAGCTGTGTTACACTAAACTTTATGGAAACTGATAATGCCATAAGTTGCATGACATCTAGAAACTATGTGGAATGATACCAGGTCTACGCTAAGTAGAGTCTAACATCAAAGGTTCATGTTATCCTACACAAAATTTGCCATTCCACAGCTAAAATAATTTAGTTCACAATCAGCTGACATTCTGAAAAAAAAAAGAAAAGAAAAAAAAAAAAACGTTTTTGGCAAAAAAGGGGAGTGAAAGTGTGTGAAAAAGTATGAATGATGTTGTTGTATGGCATGAAAGAGAGTGTCTGACGAGACACTGAGGCAATTCAATCAATTTGCTAAAACAGCTGTATACAAATTTGAATGTGGTCCCACAGGGCAAACTTATGCCTAGTAAAATAATGACCATGGATGAAATTGGTTAAGTTTCCTGGTCAGTACCTAGGTCTTTGTTGTGGCAGAAAGAAAAACAGTGCCACACATGCGCAGCGTATAACATGGGAAGGCAGAGCAAAGCAAGCTTGCTCTGTCCACCCCACATCTAACTTTCTTTTCAGCATATCATGATGGAGCTGATTGTGTCAAAAGAATTAAATATTGTGATAACTGAATAACCAAATTGTTGAGAATAAAATTCAAATGAATTTAAAAATAGTAAGGATGACGAAAACGGAGTAAAACCAAATTCTTTGTTATATTATAAAAAAAATGGGTATTCACCCTTTTCTTATTGTAAAGACAGCACTGGAATTGTGAAAGCTCAAAAAGGGGCAAAGACAGCCCTCAACCCACATTACTTTCCACAGGTCACACCAAGAAGGACGACTAGCAAGACGGCTTTGCTTCTCTCTGAAATAAAGTCTATCTTCTGGAAACAAAACCCCGAGAATGCGTGATTCCTCAGATGCATGGCAGACAAAAATACACTACAAACTTTCCACAATACAAAGTATAACATTCTGGACACCAACCACAATTTATTTGTAAAGCCTAACTTACTGGCCGCTGCTGTGTGACATCAGAGCAATTACATGATAAATCTAATTTAAAGTGTTACACTTTCTTGGTGTTACACAACAAAAAGGTGTTAGTCCTGTTTCACATTTGTACTTGCATTAGCAAAAAGTTTCCTGTTACACATTTGTTCTTACACATGCCGTTCAGTGGGTTGTTACATGCGTGTATTTACACAAATATTAGATACTATGTAGATACTGTAGATACTATGTACCAATGCGTACTTACACTGTGGTTACATACTATGTACACATCTAATTACCATCTAAGTACACAGGTATTAGGGACACAATATAAAGTGGGACCAAAATTTCTATGTGGTTAACATCATTTCGAGAAGATGCTGTATCCTATGCTGTGAGAGTAAATTTGTTTGATCACAACTAATAATTACCACAAACTTGTCAACACCTGACACTTACCACTGAGAAATGTCCTGGTCTAGTCGTGCTTGTTGAATCAGTCTCTTGTCAATCAACCACTCGAGTTGGTGAGCTACAATACATACCATCTTTTCTACAGGTATGTATTGACAAGTCTCCAGGGCTGTCATTCTGTCATGACAATTGTCGTTTCGTTTCTGACACGCGCTGTATGCGGTAAACCAATCCAAAGCCGTAGAAAAATCTCTCTATGACTCTGGACCAATCACAAAGGACTGCACCATCTGACCTATCACAGGGGTTTAGAGAGACTGATCTTTGAACTGTTTTGCATGAGTCGTTTATTAATCAGGTAAAAGGTAAAAGTAAGTCTATTTTCTGAGAAAACGAACATGTTTTTTGACATTGCATGCATGTAAACATGTTTTAGGAGACTCATAAAACAATATTAGAAACCTTAAAAATAGCATACTAGGGGCACTTTAAGACTTTAAGTGCGATACGGGGTCACAAATGTTTACACAAAGAAAGAAGTTGTGACTTTTATTCTCACTGTACTATTGTTGCAAACCCCTTTAATATTTGTAATATAAATAATAATAATAATAAAAAGACACTGTGCTGCCAAAAACACTGTTCAATTATACATCAACTGGCTTCTGTAGGTCAGCAGTACTGTGAACTTCAAGTTAAAGGATCAACAAACACTGTTGTCATTTAGAAATAAGAAAACGTGGTGTTTGAATCGAGACTGTGATCTTTTAATGATTAATTGTGCTAAGATGCTAAACACAGAACAGCCACTGTTTCAATGTCAAGACGTTCCTATACCATCATGAAATATTGTAGAGCTCCCTGTTTGTGTTTAGGTCTGGAGATGAAAAGATCTCCCAAACAATGCCTAGATCTTGTGTCCAATGAAAAAAAACTAGCCTTGTTTTCTAACAGATAAATGGATGAATAGATCAATCCACTGCTTGGACAGGATTGAACCTTCTCTGAGCAGCCTTTTCATACATTCTTTTGATAACGTCACTATATAAACCATAACGATATGTTGCTCTGAAAATTTATCTAGTTTGGTTCGAGGCACGTCTTTTTTCTTTCACTTTATGTTCTACACTTTTTGTGTGACAAAAGACTGCTATACTATCTGTAAGAAGGCCATTTAAACGATAATGTCATTGTTCACACAAAGCATCGAGTCTACTAGAAAGTCACTGACAAAAATGGAAAACATTTTCCCCACGATTTTCCCAGCAATGTTGTCAATAATAAAATTGTTTCATCTCAGACATGGTAAATAAACATTTTTGCCATTCAGATATCATCCACGTAACTAGCCATTTTAGTCAGAAATGCCTTCAGTGTGAGACTTCAACAACAGCTTTTTTTCTCTTTCTCTCTTCATATTCTTTGTTTTCAGTCTTTGCATGAATCACACCCAAAGGAAAGCTGCATTTGTCTGTGGATCATTTATCCAGGCTGTAAATAGGGAGAGATTAGCTCCTGCGTTTCTGACAGGTGCACTCTATGCTGTGTACTTGCTCTTCATCTAGAGAGCAGAAACAGTATCTCAAGTCAGCAGTCAAAGGGCTGTAACTGTAGAGTCAGCTATAGTTTGCTTAATTAATGGACTATACAGTACATATAAACAGTTGGTAATTGGTGTGAATTATTGCTTCAATACAGTTATTTTAATAGAGAAAATTATTGTGCAGTTCTAGGCCTGTAATGTGCTACTGTAAAGCCACCACTGCATTTTAATAGATAGATAGATAGATAGATAGATAGATAGATAGATAGATAGATAGAAAATTAGAAAGTTATTACTAACACTTTACATTTTTCATAAACTGCATCACTGTCCACATGCTGCTATAAGACATGCAGTCTTTTTCCATTTTTTTTTTTTTTTTTTTTTGGCATACAATCAATTATGCACATTTAGCACAAATCCAAGTTAATATTTAAGATTGTGGACTCAGGGCATATTTATCAGTTCCTTGAATATGACAAGACATGTAATTATGACTAGTAATGCGTAAACAAATTTTCACTATTTTATAATCTTATTAAGAGATTAGAGCTGGAAAATGGCTTAACCACAGCTGTCTGTTTAGGGCCGATGGGCTGGGGTCTAAGCGGACGATAGATTTTCTTATATTTTTGCCCTTGTTGCTATTTAGACCGTCTTTAGCACTGAAAGAAAAGTGCTGTCTTGCCTGCACCTTTGACAGTAATCTGTCATGACATGCTGTATTTTTCTCTGTCTAATGGGTTAAGGTTAGATCCAATGGCTTTCCTTCAGAGTGCTTCAATATGTTGGCATATGCATCAGCGAGGTTTGCAGAAATAAATGCACATACATTTTAAACCAATCATGCTAGAAAACATGTTTGCATACCAAGCACGACGGTACTGGAAATGGTTCACATTGCTGACTTGCAGGTTTCTCATTGGAGCCACTTCGAGAAGTAGAAGAAAAATCTTGTACAGTTTTAGAACACATTTATTTCAATTTATTAATATTAGAACTAGTTACATTATTATTTTTTTTTTTAAATCATAATATATATGTTATATAAACAGGTTGTTTTTGTTGCATTTTTGCAAGTGTACACAATACCCCAATTCAAACCCAATAAAAGCTGAACAAATGCAGAAATGTTTAATGTTGTAATGTTTCAGAAATTATTCCATTAAAAGGGCATTTTGTTCCACTTCCAACACCATTTTATTGCAGCAGTAATAATATATGTAAGATTGTGCCTCTTCAGCAGCAAAAAGAAATAGGAGTATTAAACTACCAAAACATGCACAAACAGACAAAAACAGACACAAGCACATAAAAGTCTCATCATCTTATTTCACTCTTAGAATTAGCCTGCAAACAGAGGGAGTGATGGGAACGATCACGTTTGAGACATGAGCCTCGGGGGGGAAAGGAGAAAAGAGAATGGGAAGCGGGAGGGAGGGAGCGAGAGAAGGAGCAGCCCGCTAAGACATATGGAGTTAATATGCTAGTGCTGGGTAGCTAGAATTATCACTGTCACATAATCCACGTCTGTTTTATTGTGTTCTCTAAAGTCTGCATGCACTTATTAAAAAGCAAGCAAACAGCAGTGCATTACTGCTGTTTTCTTAAGTCTGTCGAACAATATGTCAAAGTGCCCCGCGCCACTGTAGCAAGCTAATACACAATCAGTTTAATACACTGGCCGAGCTAATGGTACTATTTTTCTTTTAACTCTGCGCGCTATTGAGCTATTAAGATCCCTGCAAAAAAATGACTTTTGCAAATTGTGCACTATTTTAAGGGGAAATTCACAGGCCAGAATATCTAATGTGTCTCTTTTTGAACACATAAGCGCACCCATTTGTTTTGGCTGGGGAAAGGGCCAATTTAACAAGTGAGCAAGCTATCTGGTCGACTTGGGTCGGTGGCCTGAAATTGATTATATCCCACTGCTTTTCAGCCTGATTAATGTTAGTTTGTGCCCCCCCCCCCCTCCCCCTTACACATTTTGCATCATTAAGCAGTGATTTGGCTAAATATATATAAAAAAAAAAATAATAATATTGCAGGAGAAAGAGTGTTGTTGTTCTGAATAGCTGTTCAGCACCTGCGGTAAGTTAATATTAAGTAATTTGCATTGTACAGAGAGAGTATTCCAAGTACCTCTGTCTCTTTTTACTTGCTACTGAAAATATTTCAAATTTCCCTTGCCTGTCCAAGCACTGTGGTTGTATTTATTAAATGGATCAGTGTTTTTGAACAAATCAACTGAATAAATTATTCAATGACTCACTTATAAAGACTATGGGTAATTCTCAATTGCAAGGATGCGTCCTAGTAAGGCTGCATAATTTGGCTACTGTGTAATCAAGTACCATCAAATGTCTTCTCAATTTGAAGCATCCTTGGAAGGCAGACTTCATTAAGCATATTTTGTAGGACGTATCAAGTGTATCCTCTGTGTTCTACATTTACACACAATCCACCAAAAGCACACATATTTGAAGTACATCATAATCATAATCAGAACGAGCTTTATTGCCAAGTACACAAAGAGGAATTTGTTTTCGTGATCGAAGCTCCGCAGTACAACAGAATGACAGCGACAGAACATAAAACACATAATAAAAGAATAAAAAAATAAAAATAAAATTACAAATAATAAGGTAAGGAATTACAATATGCAAATTGACTATTGTAGGCAGGAATATTACAAAAAGCAGTTATGTATTTACAGGTATATTATTTGCAAAATTTAAGTGCACACTAAGTATGTTTGTTAGATAAATAAGTGTATGTGTATATAAATATAAAGTGTAGTGTTTTCCACAGTTATTATCAATTGTTCATTAGATGGATTGCCTGAGGGAAAAAAAAATGTTCCTGTGTCTGGTCGTTCTGGTGCTCAGTGCTCTATAGTGTCGACCAGATGGCAACAGTTCAAAGAGGGAGTGTGCTGGATGTGAGGGGTCCAGAGTGATTTTGCCAGCCCTTTTGCTCACTCTGAATATTCAAGCATGAATATTCATGTAATATTCTTACATGAGCCCAAAATTAAGTTTAT
This sequence comes from Carassius gibelio, assembly GCF_023724105.1. Taxonomy (NCBI): domain Eukaryota; kingdom Metazoa; phylum Chordata; class Actinopteri; order Cypriniformes; family Cyprinidae; genus Carassius; species Carassius gibelio. Next base: position 25,245,010 of record NC_068409.1, on the reverse strand, counting down.
TTATTAAGTTTTATTTGGTTTTCTTTCTTATATATATATATATATATATATATATATATATATATATATAGAGAGAGAGAGAGAGAGAGAGAGAGAGAGAGAGAGAGAGAGAGAGAGAGAGAGAGAGAAAGAGAGAGAGAGGCTATTCTTTTTGTATTTTATCTATTTGTTTTCTTTTTATTTATTACACAATTAACAGAAAAAAAAGGAATCTAACACTATATTGTCCTATTATTTTTCTAGTCTGTCTTTTTTTCTTATTATGTATTATATAATAATGAAATAATAATGAAATAAGTATTTAATAATAATAATAAAAACTGCTAAGTGTACTGCATTAGGCTAACTGAGACATGTCATAGAACTTACATATCACTGCTCTTTTGTTGATTTTAATTGCTTCTATTGTCCTCATTTGCTTATCACTTTGGCTAAAAGTGTATGTTAAATGAAAGTGACATGACATACAGCCAAGTATGGTGACCCATACTCAGAATTCGTGCTCTGCATTTAACGCATCCAAAGTGCACACACACAGCAGTGAACACACACACACCATGACCATACACCCGGAGCAGTGGGCAGCTATTTATGCTGTGGCACCCGGGGATCAGATGGGGGTTGCTCAAGGGCACCTCAGACATGAGACTCAAATCTACAACTTTAGGATTAGGAGTCAAACTCTCTAACCATTAGGCCATGACTTGCCTAGACTTAAATTACTTAAAAATTAAACTTATTTTTTTTTTTTTTATATATAGCACATTAACATAATATAGCAGTCTTTCAATTAAGCATCACTTTCTTTATTCCTGAATTAATCAAAGTTGTTGAACAGATTGGCTGAGTAAGCAATTCAACTATTCACTCATAGCAAAAGTCACTTGTTTCATTTGGGAATGAATTACCTTTTTTTTTTTTTTTTATGAATCTATTCAGTTAAAGGATCAACATGACCCACCCAAAGAAGGGTTATTTCTCGCCACCTACTGACTTGCTGTAATCTGTAAAGCCCCTTTCACACTGCCATTCCGGCAAGTACACAGGTAGTACACGTTTTCTGGCAGTTGTTCCCGGGTTGCTAGATTTTGCACTTTCACACTGCCAATGATTACCTGGATATGTGCGTGCTTTCACACACAACCCGTAAAGATCCCATAACGACACGTGACATCAGGGCGTGACGTGTAATGTACGAGTCGAAAACGTTAGGCACGTAATACTTTCACTGAAGCAAGCGAACAATCTCGGCGTCAGCGCGGAAAGTGAGGAACAAACTGATCTCTGCTTCCATATTTTTTCATCGCGAATGCTGATTTTCCTTCAAAACAGCCGGTAATAGAGTCACGTGATAACGCGGGTCATCACTTCGACACAGCATTATATCTGGCTTTTGTTCACACAGCTCTCGCCCCGGTTGAACCCGGCAATGTTACTAGGTCCCCGACCCGGGTTCAATGCCAGAATCAATCCCGGGACGTGGTTGCTTTCACACAGAAGGCGACCCGGCAATGTTCTGGCAATATGGTCGGAAGTGCAGTGTGAAAGGGGCTCATGAAATAATAATAAATAAAAATCCCCACTGCTAATACACAGACTGATCACATTTTGTCCACTACCCAACACAAAACATTTGTGAAAATATTTATTCTGTGAGGTTTAAAAGGCATGCATCAGTACATGTTGGCTAGTGCACTGATAACTTTAAACACAATCACATTTTGAGCCCAAGAGGGTGCTTGTTTGTTCAAAAGAGTGAAAGAATTGGGATTTAGTGGGAGAATAGAAGAACATTTGTGGAGAAATGAAGACAGATGGAGATGGTGGAAAAAAGGTCAGCCACCTGCAGTTTCCCCCTCGCTGATTCCTCATCACGCTGAGCTTCACGCTCAGCTCTAATCAGCCATGAGCATGACTCATACAGGTGATCACTACATATCTCCCTAGCATGCTGCCCACCAACACTCACAGTTCATACTCCACTGTGACATGCTCTTTCCAGATTAATGGACTGCAGAGTCATTACACCAATATTTGACGGGTGTCACACCTTGACTAACTTTGATAGATGGATACTAAACCACAATTGCCCGTTACTGGAATTTGTGTGATGTGATTGTCAAAAAAATTACTTCAGTCTGTTAAAGTTAGCGAGGGGCACAGATCTGCCTAATAAGGTTTTTTTTTTTTTTTTGGATTCTTAAATGTAAGTCACACACACCTCAACAAAAGTGACTGTGAGATTTGAGTGCTGTGGGGTAGAGACCTAGCAGATCGGTGAATTAAGTGTTTTAATTAAAACATAGCACATCTGTCACAACCACTGGACCAATTAGCATAATGCCTTACAGCCTAAAAAAAGAAGGGAAGGTTGTTAAATTCTAATTTAGCCTGCGCTCGAAGATTGGAAACGAGTCTTTGAAAAGGTTTGCAGCCAAACAGTCAGAATATCTAGCAAGATGATTCAGCTTGTATTGTGAGTCAGCTCTTAAAAGATTCATATTGTATTAAACGTATTAGCCTAACATGTGTGTGTGTGCGCGTGTGTTTGTGCATACTATATACATAGTTATATATATATATATATATATATATATATATATATATATATATATATATATATATATATATATATATATATATATATATATATATATATATATAGTAAACTTAAAGGGATTATTGATAACACTGGCATTGATACGTGTTTTAAAGTTAACTATTCTAAAAAATTATATTAGACACAAAACCTTATTTTTTCCCAGCTAAAATAAAACAAAATAAAATAAAGTAATTCTACTGTGATTCATCCTGTGAGTCAATTTCTATTATGGAAACACTGAGACATGATATATGAAATGGCTAGAGGTTTCTATGAGTCAATATATCACAGGAAATGTAACACTGCATTTTATGAGTGGTTGATATCTAAGCGAAACCTTTGCATGATACATTTAGCTCCTTCATGTGATGTCAGAGTGTATTTTCATCTGTCAGCCAATCAATATGATTATGCATATATCTTATTGTTTCCAATATTGTGGCAGTGATTTCACAGGGAGGTCAACATAATATCGTCACCTGATATGGCCACTTATTACAAAACTAGACATCTTTTACTGTCCCCAAGTGGTTCATCCATCATGCATGCCTACATCGCTGTCTCCTCACATACAAAATAATGAGACTGAGCTCATGTTTCTATGCTGATGACATGCTATTAAATAACCATGTTTAGGACATAAGCTGTCATATCAATCATGTCTTGCGGATGCATGAGGAAAAGGTATAAAGAAAAGTTGACATATTCATGATGACATATTTATGAAAAAGTTTAATGGTCTAATGATCAATTCAGATCATATATTTCAGAGGTCAAGACAGTTGTTCATTAAAAAATACTTAATAAAATAACCATGTTTAGCAGAGGACTCATATCTAAGCCATTTGGTGATATATAGTCTAAATACAACACACAAAACCGCACATAATGTCACTTTTGACCCTAATAAATTTCAAACCATCCCTCAATATCAAAAATGTGCTTTTTTCATGCTATTGGTCAATGTGCTCAAGGTTTCTAATGTGAATTTAGTGTCATCCATAAGATTATAGTGAGGTTAGTGGAAAAGGGGAACTTTAATTTGATTATCATGTCTCAAGGGTTCTCACTGCTAATCATTTTTTGCAAGATTATTTCAATTTATTTTACCCTCAAGGAAAAGGAAGGAATTAAACTGAACAAAATTCGATTATAATTTCCCCCCCTTTACATAACCAAAGGGTGTATTTGTATTGTTAACCTGCCTTGGGCTCTGATGAGATATTAAATCTGCTCCAACACATCTGTTAAATGTCTCCTTTAATAAGCAACAAAGTATCAGTTTTCTATTAAAGCTATTACAAAGTCCAGCAAATAATGTCCAGTACAGGCTCTTTTTTTCTTTTGCTGTTTATTGCTATAACATGAAACGTATTGTGCAGGATTGTAGCATGTAATTCATATGCTGTCTTCTCATTCAGCCCAAAATATCAATATCAGAAAATCACCTTGGTATTATACAGATCATTAGAGAATTTGTCCAACTTGAAATTCTGTCTGTACAGGGCAGGTATGTTTAACATGCAGACATGTTTTGCCTAATAAGTGTCTTCTTTACCTTGCTCCAGGGTATTTCCACAGTTGGTCAAAGGAGAGGTCGAGACAGAGTGAAGGACCCTTAAGGCTTGTGAGAGAAACTGTGACACCTGAAGCCCGATTGTTAGTGGACAGCTAAAAGCGGAGCACAGATGTATCAAGAGACACACCATCCTTGTTAGTATTTTTTGCCAATATGCAGCCATTATTAAATTAGAAATATCACATTGAATTGAATGCAGAATTTACGGTAACGATTAATTTAATTATTATTACTGTTATTATTGCATTAGTATTGTTATAACTGTTAGTTGTACGGTGAACTACTGCAGAGAGATAAAAAAAAAAAAAAAAGTTTGACTTCTCGAAAAGCTTAGCGCTACAGGACAAAGCTCTTTGTCTAACCAGACAAACAAGCTCTTGATAAATGAAAACTTTTTCATGCATTAAAAACAAGCTTCAGACTCAATGGATATTTGAAGCGTTTTACATTTTTAGACTTGTACCCAAATAGGGATTACATTTTCATTCTATATTTGCATGCTTGCATATTTACATAATCTAAAATCTCTATTTGCATATGTCTTGTGCCAGAACTCCATAGCCGGCACTGAGAGCATGTGCACTCCTCTGCTCTTTCATGGTATTTGCCAATGGAGAAACTGAGCTGGAAAGCTAAGCAAATGAGATTAGATCAAACCTTATTCTTTCCAATCGGCCCCGCTGCACCCATGAATCAGATCATTGAACTAAAGCTGTTGTCCCTGAATCTGAGCCAAACACAGACCCTCTGCTTCCATTTGACCAGTAGGACACTGAAACACATAAATGTAAACACATGCAAATGCATACAAACACATGAATGCACACAAATAAAGAGCTGTGTACAAAGAACAAAAAAAAAAAAAAACATTCTAGGCACAAAGCAGATGTAGCATGCATTATTGTTTATGGACATCAAGTATAATTTTGAAAATCAGGTCAGCATGGCATTAAAAGTGCACCAGGAGTCTCTGAAGAGCGAATCAGTTCATGCTCAGACGGTAAAAAGCACTTTACAGTGCCATCAGGTAGCTGTGAAGATTAAAAGATATATGAGGTTTTTCACAATGTGAGACACAATGTCAAGACAAACAGAAAAAACGGAGTCAGACACACATAATAATTAGTTTCAGCGTAATTCATTCAAGTTCAAGATGAAGTTCCTTACTTTAAATGCTTTGAGATGCTTGTGAGGAAATGGACCATTTTAATAAACCCCTTAATATCTCAAACCCACATCCATGGAAAATAGAAAATGTTCAATTATGGCAATTATGTCCTATGAATTCAGCAATGTGGAGTGTAAATGTAGTCTGCGTGTTTAAACAGCTGGTAAAACAATACAGCTTTGCTTAAGTGGAGATAAAAGCACTTTCAAAAGCATTCAAGTGAGCACCTGTGATGCATACTCACACAAATAAACACGCATATACAATACTCTCTCATATACACAGAGAGTGGAGATGGATGGGTGTACCTGGGTGACAGACAGGTGACCCCTGCCACCCGTGGTGCCCCCATCACTGTGCCCACCCCCAGTCCTATTCCAACTAATCACAATCTCATGATTTATTCAAACCATTCATCAGTCAGATCTGATTATTCATCGCCCCAAAATATGAATAATAAAGCACCTCAAGCCATGTCTCAGCGTGTCAGCCATTACCATACGCTCAATGTGCTGTTGTTTATTGCTGAAAGAAGGAAAACAACGAGTGTGTTTGTGTGTGCATGAAGGGGTTTCGGGCCAACCCCCCATTGCACAGGAAGAGGTCTATTTCCTTTCTCTCACTCCTGCACACATACATTCAGATATTTTGCATTCAAAGAGGCTTATGGATAATTCCCATTGAAATAATTGATTGTTTGTCCACTGGAGTGGCTGAGTAAATAATGGATGGCTTCATCAGGGCCTCCTGCACCCTGAGCGTCTGACTGACAGCTCGCTTTAATAAGCAACTCTCCTGAGAGCTCACTGCAGGGGGAGCTACTGTAACACACACACACACACACAAGCAGGTATGCACACACAACTGAATACAAATATACAAATACGGTAGCTTATTCATATTTAATCTAACCATCAACGTACAAAAGATCCATGATAACTGAATGCTCTATGCTCAACTCACAGCTTTTGTTTACTGAGTGTTTCTGTGTGAGCAAACAGGAGGTAAAACAGACATCTGATTTTTAATGAGAGCCATATATACTCACTTTGTCATGCAATGAGTTGCTTTCTACACTGACGAGCAGAAAGTAAATGTTTTTTTTTTTTGTTTTTTTTTTAAACAAAAGTTGTCTGGAACTAGTATGGAAGTAACTTTTGCATACATTGCTAATCAGCATACATCTGAGACTGCAATACATGTTCATTATACACATACATACACATGACAAAAAAAGAAAAAAGAAAAAGAAAAATAATAATATACAAAAAAAAAGAAGGAAAAAAGATTGACTTGGAAAAAAAGAAGATATTGTTTTTGAAAATGTTCTTGCAGCTCGAGAGATACATGGAAGGCTTTTTCTGCAGTTCCTCACAGTGACTGCTTAAATGAGCTTCCTGCTGTTGCACTATTTTAAGTGTTATGTCTTGCTTTAAATGAGAGCTGCTTCTGTGAGACACCAGCTCTGGGGACGCATGTGATTAAAAGCAAGCAGAATCCGCTGAGTCACAGACCAGCAGGCTGAGAAGTCGACTGCAGAAAGGTGCTCCTTCTTCCCATTTACTATCTCACTCACTCTCCACCACTGAGGGCTTTATATATTATATACAAGGCTACTTTCTATGAATAAGGTACAAACTGGTGTCACATTACATTATGTTACATATCCAATGATTTTGCAGTAAGATTTTGATGAACTATTGATATATGAACAACATACATAATTAGCATGAAAAGATTAGCTTTTCTTTTTTTTTCTTTTTTCTTTTTACTTTACATATATTTTTATTACTGATTAATTTAATTGTTTAATTTTAATTGTCTAATTATGATGGATTTTTTTTATGTTCATTGCTTAAGTAAACAGATAAAAAACCTGTGCTGTGTTCCAATTTTTGGTAAGGTCTGCAAGAACTCCAAAACCTCATATAAAATGAATGGAAAGCAAAACAGATCATATAATATTTAGTTTGACCTCCTGAGCTAGTCGACTGACATTCTCTGAAGGTTAAACACCTTTCACTGACCATTTGTGGAGAAAGAGGGAAAAAAAAAAAAATTCTTCATTTTGTATGACTTTCAGCTGCTATTTTGTACCATTTGTGAAAACTTGAATAAATGTGACCCAATCGCTCAAAATAAAGTGCTAGATTATGATTAAATTAGAAAACAGAAACAGGGAATGGAAAGTTAGTAAACCATTCTTCAATCTTAAATGAAAAAAACATTGACAAAAATAGTACAAGCTTATGTGGAGTATTCATTTAATACATAACCTTCAGCACAAAGGACTAGGATCACAATGGTGTTCAGCAGGCTCTTTCGATCTCTTGCAAAAATTGTAGGGCAACTGGTCATTGTGTCTTCTGGGCCTTCTTTACCTCACTGTAGCTGATCTGAAAAACATCAGGTTAGATTGCACAATATGCTGTAGTCAGTATGACTGCTTGCAAGCATGTATGCTGTCTCTCATCAAGCTAATTAGATTCAGTTTTCGACTCTAAACCAAGCAGTGCATTCTTTTGAGTCTTTAATTGCTTATTTAACATTTACAGTGCAGTGCAGTTATTTTTTCTTTCCAGGTTAACAGAAGAATTCATGCCTACTTCAGAAACATTCAATGTCAAGATCAGATATGCATTTTATGTTGCTTGAAAAGAGATTGTTTTCTATATTTTTATTGACTGCCACAACCTTACGTCTATCTCTCATTCTGTCAAGACTGCCACCACCGCTGCAACGCATATACAAGCGATATTCACACACTTACTCAAAACACACATGAAAAGAATACTTTGAAGTGTGAGCGTGGATGCAGAAGGCTGGGTCCTTGCTATGTGAAATATGGAAGAAATCAGGGATTACAGATGCCCTTGGAGTCATGAGGAACAGACTACATTTGATCCCGGGATCGCTGATCCACTTCTTGCATGAAAGGATCGTGACAGTTCGAGTCTGTGTGTGTGTATTTGTTTATATACCTTAGGCTGGGACACACAACCCTTATGTTGCTTTGGAAAGATTAAAGCATAAAAAGCATAGGTTCAGGTTTAAAAAAAAAAAAGTCTCACATAAATCTGAGATGACTTTCATGCTTCAACAATTAATTTGCTTCAAAGTCATTTACTTGACATACTAAGTGGCCCTTTAAAGCAAATATTTACAGATTAATACTGTTGATTGGTTTGTTTCCATTTATACACATGAAAACAACCCACGTAACTTCCCAGAGGAGGTCAACATCCATTGACAGCATATTTATTGGATGATAATTGTATCATTGTTCAAATTAGTTGTCAATAACAGCTGCAGAGTAAACAGCTAATTTCCCATTAGCAACTGTTTTTAATCTACTTGTCTAATTCATATTGTGTGGCTCATTACCATCAAACGCTGAAGGTAGAAGTGGACACAGGTTTAAAGCCTCAAAACAATGAATGGGTAATACAACATGGGGAAAGATGTAAATTAAAGAGAGTTTGTGTTGGTGTGGGAACTGCTCTTCATTCAATGGGCACTTAGGGCCTAAAGAATGGCTCTAGGTAAACTGGAGGGCCAGCAATATTTACTCCTGATATGAGCTGCATGGTTCCCTTGTAAATATTTTTCATTAGCAGGTTCCTTACACATTCCCTCAACTTAGGTACGAAGGTGATGCAGCAAAAACAAAGGAGAGAAAAAGACTGATACAGAGAGAAATGAAAGCGGTTTTATAACCTGTGGGAGCTACTAGCTGTTTAGCATGTGAAGAGGGAGACGGAAACTCCTTGAGTTTAATTCAAACGCAAATCACACTGTCCACTTTGATTTACAAAAGTACTTGGAGATGGAAATCACCGGCGGTTTATGTAGAGAGTGTTGTACTGCCTGCTCAATATTGTCTCAATGCTGTGCAAATTATTTCACTATTCAATACTCATCAATTTTTCAAAGGCAATGCTCAGAGATAAGTGACCTCTCACCTCTCACAGCATTGCTTCAATATATAATCCAAGAGCGTAGGTTTGGGTTTTAGCATTGCTAGGGACATTTTAATATCACTAAACAGATGCATCATGTTTTCGCCTACACTGTGAAATTGCCTTCTTGTTTGGAAAGAGTATTTATATAAGTAAGTGGCACTTTGCTTACACGGAATAAGAGCATCTAAACGATACACTGGAATTTGATGATTTTATTTTAAAATACAGCTTCTTATTTAGGTCTTATTTAGGATTTTATACAGTGCCATACATAATTAGTCTATGTAATTGTAGTTTGTTGGGAATTTTGGTTGTATTATCCACAAAACATATTTTACCTCTAAGATAATCATTTAATAAAACACATAGACTAAACATAAGTTAATTGATTTAAATACATATGCAAAACGTAAATTAATTCAGTAATGTTAGTTAATTTCCTTTAATGTTATAAAGGAAACTAAAATTTTCCTGAAAATAGTGAACAAAATAAAACAAAAAAACAATGCCAACATGTATGTAACTATGTCTGGGTTGTGTTCACACTACAAACATGCATTTTCTTTCCATTTAGCTTCTGTCAAATCGATAAACTCGATTAAATAATCAAAGCTAAACACACTAAAGGATGACTTCAACCCAAAAAAACATTACAGATGATTTATAGCTAAAGCTGTGACCCTCGGTTATTCATTAAATGCACACCAATGGGTTCCATCACTTTAAGAGTCAAAAAAGGAGGTACAGAAAACACAAAATTAAACACAGTTACAGATGATATAATGAAGTCTATTGAAGCAAAACAATCAGAAAAAATTATTAGCTGTAATCCACAGCCTCATGCAAAGGGTTCTGGAGCTCGAGCCCTTTGTCGCATGATGAACACTCATGCACAGTAAATTGAGTGTGAATTAACACCATTGTTGTTCAGATGCAGCCTCCCTCTGTTGTAAACAACAATGGCGTCAGTTTATGAATCACCTAGGACCATGAATTCAGCTAAAAATCAATGTTAATGTTCTACTGAAGAACACAGTCTACTGTACATCCCCAATGCCTAAAGGTAAGTAAATGAACATAAAAGTTGCATTTTGTGGTGAACTATTTAACACTTTGCATTCTTCCCTGTTGTTGGGAATTAAACTCAAGGGTATATTCAAAGCGTACAGATTTGGATAACCCATAACTGAGTGAAAATGTCAAAAGATATGAGATGAAAGTAAACACAAACACCTGCACGCAGACATACAGCCCATGCACATACCTTGGGTTTGAATGTGCACCAAAACATATTTACACATTGACACACACTCAGCAGCCTGCATGACTGCTGCCCCACAGAGTATGATCCACAAAGAAAGCCTGAGTCAGCCTGGAATCCCTTAAAATGGGGTCCTGTGGGACACACGTAAAGTCAATCAACATACACACACACACACACACAGTGCCTCCTCCTCAAGCAGAATGGGGACTGTCATTGGCAAGGCATCCTCCCGTGATGGGAACAGGCCCAGATGGTCCTGTCATGGCTGTCAGTGCCTCAGTCTCCAGGAATACACCTGTGACAGCTGGAACATGTGTAGCCAGTCGCAGCAGCCCAGCTATGGAGACTAATTATCTCCCACCACTGATCTACAGCAAAGGGACAAGGTGTTTTTTCATCTGCGTTTCTCATCATGCCAAGGTTGCGCTTATAGAAGCCGCACGGAGAAGTGAATTAATGAATTCTGTCTCCCAGAATGCATTTGCTTACAAAGCTTGAATGAACATTTTGTGTACATACCTGCTGATATGCTGATCTGATAGTTTGTAAACAGTGCAGGACATGATAGGTGGGATTTGCTTAAGCTCGTTGTTTGGGATTCGATCTTCTCTCCACTGTGCTTTGGGAGGAGGCAGCAACTCTAAACAATGTTACGATGCTAATCATTGCTCAGTTGCTGCTGTTGCGTTTCTGCTGGTTGCGAAGCTGAAGCTTTGAAGTTGTTATTGAGCTAATTGCCTATTTTTTTATAATCCTTCAGTGCATAAAAATAACATAATACTATAAATCAGATTTCAGATTGAGTTACATTAATATAAACAGGAAATTATATTTTTGTTTTTATTTTGCTGCCTTCAATTAATCTGTCAGGGAATTATAATTACAAAAAAGTATAAACAAGCAGAACCAAAATCTGTTCTCTTAATTGAAGTCATTTATGTATTTAGCAATTTCGCTGCACTATTCTAAAATGAATGCAAAAATGTAGTCATAAAGTTGCACTGAACATCTGTCAGTGGTTTAGGGTCATCAGCATTAAACATTCAGCGCGTAAACCTGCTACACCATACATTGCCTGTATAAGTAAGCACATAATCCAAGCCAGATGTTAAAGAGAGCAGATCTGTGGTCTTATTTTGTGAGCACTGCAATATAGATTAAAACTTCCCTTACTTTGCTTGATGGCCTGCTGTGTAGGTTCACACCCTGTTGTGAAGAGAACTGAGTTTTACTTAACATCCTAGTGTGGATCAATAAGTAAAGAATAATGTTGGGACATAAAAATGAGATGGTGTTTCACGGTGTACAAACTAATAGCTGATGATGCATGCATGGCTTTTACTTACAGAAATAGTGGTGACAAAGGTTCAGTTCATCAAAATTAGTCTATCATGAACCAAAAATATTATACTAATATTAGTAAAAAAAGAAGTAATTTTAAAATGCATAAAGAACAAATATGAATTAATAAATGTGTAAACAATGTTTTTCTTTTTTCTTTTAACTATGCATTATTTATGATACCTTAAACATGAACTAAATGGAATCATTCTGTCAAGTGTTAATGAAACATTATTTTTGTTAGTGCAACACAAGACCAAAAGCTTCTCTAGTTTGAATGTGGCTGTCTTTTAGAACTGAAAGTTTGTAAGCACTCGCAGAATTGACTGGAGGAAACGTCACTTGTGGTAATGGTTGTAGTTTATCAACTGTGATGTGGCATTACCTATCGCTCATCATGTGTCTCTCTGGTTCAGTCGTTATCTCTAATTTAATAGCACTTTTTATTCAAGCAGGAAACTGTTCTCTGTAAAAACTTGCAACAACAATGATGTCTGTCTCAGGGGCTTATGTGAGCCATTTTCTAGATGCTCTAGCAGAACATATTCTGAATGAAAAGGAACTCCATTGACAGTAGACTGGATCTTTGTTTTTGACACATGCACTTAAAAAACAAAACGAAAAAAAAAAAAACACTATATGACAAATGTGGAGTGGAACAGATCCAGAGAAATAACAGTATTGTATTAATTCCAACAGAACCACGTTGTGCAATAAATGTATGCCTTTTATTATTCAGTGAACTGAGCTTTCCTTTAATTTTTTTGCGTTCATTTTTAGTTCATTAAATAAAATGAATGTTTCTCTGACCTTTATTTTATTTTAATGCATTCATCTAAAAATGCTAAAAAAAAAAAAAAAAAAAAACTTGTGTTAATGTCTATTTCCACGATTACAAAAGTTCACATTTAATTGTTTATATATATATATATATATATATATATATATATATATCACATTAAATGTATCTTTGGGGGGGTAAAAAAAAGAAGAAAAAAAAGAATTGAATTACATTAAATAAGAGCAGTTGCTGTACAACATGAACTCTTTCTCAGATTTGAGAGATAAAAAGATCTACTGCTGTTGTAATTTATGTCTAATTTTTCTCCTCCCCTATCGATTATATTTGGATGGACATGCTTGTGTTAATTTGAAACTAATTAGGGTCCTTAAGCGCCACTTTAGTAAAGTATGTTAATGGGAATATTTATGGAAAATGTGCAGGGGAGGTGAGACGTCTGAACACCTTTTGATTAAGTTATTGTTAGACCCGTCTTACACAAAACTGTGTGATTCAATAATTGCTAACTTCTTCATAAGTCCCAGGAGATTTCCTGACTATAGCTGAGAAAAGGATAACATTGGATTTGGGGTTGATAATTTTTTTTTTTTCAGCATATACTGTAATATACACTCTCCTAGTCTAATGAAAAACATTGGCAACCTCTGTCTTCATGTTCCATTGATTTTGGTGGGATGGACAAAGTTAACTTTCTCCAGAAAGACAGAGAGTTCTCTTTCTGTCAGTTTCAGTCTAGAACTTTGAAGTGAAATGCTCAGTTCATCTAACATCAATGAAGAGCATCCTCTTCCCACTAAAAATGTCCACAGTCGTACTTCCTTTATTGATGTGCCCTGCAAATCAGAGACCAAAGTCAAGGTTACTTAGTGCCAAAACAAAATCACCACTATTCACCACTGACCATAAAAAAACACGTTCAACCTCCTTCTCACCTGCTAAAATAATCACAAATATTTTAACAAATTAGCTCAAAAGGGAAATGTATATAAATAATTACAAATAATGATTATTAATTACAATTATTTATATCAGCTGCCAGTATAGTAACTGTAGCAGGATTAAACTGACATTCAGTGTAAGTTCATATAAACTCTAAGAAAGGATATTTTCGTGGCCACAGAAAATACTTTCCTACAGTATTAGGAAAGCATTAGAGCATGTAGCAAGGATGAAAATCATAAAGGGACATTATTCACATGCAGGACCAGAAACTCATGTAATATGTGCACCAAAGGTTCATTAACTAAATGCTAACACACATAACTAATCTAAACAAACAGACATACAATCACTCATACATGGGGAAAGGGCAAATGAGACTTGATGGATGAATCCATCAGGAAAACCAGAGAATAAAGCTATGAAAAGAGTCAGTTAACCATCTGAGTAAAACCATCAGTGCCGTTTTATAATGGGGTCTACAGTTTATCCTAAACCTCTGTTTCGTTAAGTTAAATTAATCAATTGAATCAAATGAATCAATTGAAGATTGATGAACTCCAAAATGTTATTCTGACTTTGTCGTGGTCGGGAGAGTTGTCTCCCAGATGAAGGTAATGAAGAGCTAAGAAAGACATCGGCTAAGATCTTAAGATCATTGATGAATTTAAAGACAAGGCCGAAGCTTGGCTCAGACTTAAGGGTTGCAGAAGAGTTTCTAGCTCAGATCCTCATCTTCTCAAAAACTAACAGAACTTCAGACTACAGGCGGGTCACTGTTGTGAGGCCTTCATCTTCTATCGAGGTCACACCTCTGGGTGTCAAAGAGCCAATGCTGACTTGCACTTCTGGAGGGAAAGTTTACGACTCTGTGCCTCTAGCATAGTGTTTTGCATATGATACTCGACTGGGTGTTCAGGAGAAGAATCTTCAAGATTCTTATAATACTATTGTGTTGCATAGGTTTCAACATATAATGTACACTCTCATTTAGATCACGAAAATACAAACTTGTAGATAACAAACATGGTATAGGTGAGGTTATATTAACTAGTTATATATCATAAGCATGCATAAAACATGATCCCTATACAAGAAGGTAGTGAGAATACACAGTGACCTGGGGATATGCATGATAAAAAAGTTTAATTAATGTAAGAAGTAATTTGTAAGTTGTCCTAGTTGCCATGGTAACCAGGGGACTGGGGTCGTTCACAGACATCCTGGCACCCGCTATGTTTATTGGGTGAGGGTCTGTGATTATTTGTTCATCTAAGTGATTTATTAAATCTAATGAACGGTCGTGTGTCTGACTGGTCCAAATGCTGCAACAATGATAATAATAAAAAAAATATATATAATAATAATAAATAAGAAAAATAAAACTGCTGAAGAAACACCTCTTTCATGTGCATTTAATTAATCCATGACTTTAAATTAAGACTTGTACTATAATATAATATAATATAATATAATATAATATAATATAATATAATATAATATAATATTGGTGGTTGTTATATGGTAAATTGACGGAACTTTAGTTCATTTTTGCACATTTTTTAATAAATCACTTTGGATAAAATAGTGTGCTAAATGACAAGGTAAATGAATTAACAAGTTAGTTCATAAATTCACTAGTTTGTTCATTTAATTTGTCATTCATCAGATAATATTAACCTGTAGTAGTACAATAATACGGAAATATCACTTTCTTACTGAAGCTATTCAGCTCTTACAGTATGTTAGCTGCTTTACTGAAGAATTCCATTATTAAATATATCACCTATTGAGATGGACCCATTTACTTGACCCATCACTTTATCACTGTGAATTTAAATGTTTCAAGACATTCTTGGTCAGAGCTAAAACTGGATCCTCAATTAATGGTTATTTCCGTCTTTATATGAAGTTCACTGGTCTTTCTCTCACACTGTTTTTCTAAAACAAGATTATTTTATGTCATGCAGTGTGAAGGCTTACTTGTAATGTCTGTATCCATCTGCCAATTTTCATTTCACACTTGCAGTTGTAATTTATAGTCTAAAGGTTATCTTCATTTCCAAAAGACATCAAGCTGTAGTACATAACCTTATGACATAATTTTAATTAATGCTCAAATCCATCCATAAGTGTACTCATCTCACCTCCCCTCCCAAATCTGAGCAGAGCTGTGTTAAACACTATGGAAGGACATGAAATGTGGACTTTTAAAAGTTTCCTTCTAAAACCCCTGCAGAAACTGCGATTAAATGATAATGTCTGACTACTGAAGATGCCTGATGAAGAAGAAGAAAATGAAATGAGCTGAGGAAGAGACTGTCTCCTACCGAGCTCTTTACGGTGACATTTAGAGGACAGGCAAGAAGATGGCCAGTCTTGAGTTACATCTCAAACGAGCCTCAATCTAAAATGGCCCTGACATCAGGAAATATCATTTCTGGAGTGCCACTAATGGTGAAGATCTGGATGTTAAAGTGGCAGTTCACCCAAAAATAAAAATTCATGGCATGAGGATGTCATGAGGGAAAGTTAATGACAGAAATGTATTTATTTTTTTTGTGGGGGGGGGGGGACTTCCCTTTATATCTGCCTCAAATGGAATTCACTAGTCACGTCACCTTGCAGCTTCACAGTATTAAACAGGAAAGTAACCGAATAAGTGATGCAAACTTCCTCAAATATGAGGCAAATTCAAATTCTGCTATAAAGCAGCTGAAGCAAGACAATGGTGTCATTATTCAGCTACAGTCAGTTCAGTTTTGATTCAGTTCTGTGTAAAGTTCAGTAAAGTTCATCATTTGTGACCCTGAACAACAAAACCAGTCAAAAGGGTCATTTAAAAAACAAAAACAAAATGATATTTATACATCAAAAGAATAAAATAAGCTTTCTATTGGTGTATGGTTTGTTAGAATAGCACAAAATTTGGCCGATATACAACTATTTGAAATTCTAGACTCTGAGAGTTAAAAAAAATATATATATAAAAAATTAAATAATTAGAACTAATGAGGTTCTTAGCAACCCAGACAGCAACATAGTGTTGGCCCAGATCCGGCCCACATCTGGTCCGCATGAAATCCATGTGGGCCAGATGTGGGCCAGACTTGGGCCGAAACTGTTTGCTGCCTGGGAATGCATATTACTAATCAAAAAATAAGTTTTGATACATTTACAGTATGTAATTTACCAAATATGTTCATGAAACATCTTTACTTCATATTCTAATGATTTTTAGCATAAAAGAAAAATCAATAACTTTGATCCATACAATGTATCTTTGGCTATTGCTATAAATATACCCATGCTACTTATGACTAGTTTTGTGGTCCAGGGTCACATTTATGAAACTTTATTCAAAATGTAATTCAGTGATAAACATATAATTTAAAGATAGTATGATGTCATTATTCAAACTGATTCTGTTTTGATTCAATTTAGTTCCAGTGTTGATGTTGCAAAATGTGTCAATTATTCAGTAAACCAAGTTGATTCAAATAGAAAGCAGCAGACAACAGTGACATTATTCAGCTCAATTCAGTTCTCACCTGATGAGTCAATGCCACTGACACCATATGTATAGCTTTACTGAATACGGACTGTCTTTTAAACCCCAACTAAGCAAGCCAAAGGCAACAGAGGCAAGTTTTATGTATTTGGATACCTGAACACCTCATTTTGTGCAAAGGAATTCCTTCAGCTGATCAAATATTAAATAAAGACAGAAATTTGCTTTTGGTTTTAACAAGGTATTATCAAGAGCACAATTATTTTAAACAACTCCGTGTTCAAATTCTATTAAGTGTTACAAACACAAGCCTGTGGTGGGACCAAAATACCACTACCCCCACTCTATTCTGCATGCTTTTGATACAATTCAAATCATGCTAGCTAATGGGGGTGAAAGAAAATAAAAACATCCTAGAGTCATTCTCTGCCACAAATGTCACAGGAGATCAGCCGCTGGCCTGGTGATGTAAGTGAAGCCGTCAGAGGGCTTCTTTTGGCTGGGCTCTGGTCTGCACAGTAGGATTATGGGTAGGAATGAGAAGAGTACAAAACTGCAAATTAAAGCTGGCATAGCTTTGGAAGAGGCAGTAGTTTGGGGACAATGGAGGGCAATTCTGCAGGCCAACGGCTAAACAGCCTCATACCATAGTGGAAGACATCTGGAAGACGGTTTGATTACATATCCACCAGCCTCACTGATATGTCCTCTCCAGATTGCTCTGATACAAATGCATTTTATTTGCATTTCCCAGGCACTCCCCGAGGTTTACATTAGAATGCAATGATGACAAACTCCCTGTAGAGTCTTGCTGTCATTTCACTTTAACATCTTGTTCGCTGAAAAGTAACAAGCATATCATTGCTGCATCTTTAATGTCATAACATGAAATACCCATTGCAGACATGTCTACTGATACAACTCTGCTGATAGGTCTTTAAATATGAACTCAAAAACATAAGCCATTATTCATGAACAAGATATGGCATTTGATTTTCATTGTATTGTAACTTTTAGTTTAAAAAAAAAAAAAAAAAAAAAAATATATATATATATATATATATATATATATATATATATATATATATATATATATATATATATATATATATATATATATATATATATATATATATATATTTACATATTACACTGAAATACTATGCATTTTTTTTTTTTTTTTTTACGGGCCAAAACTGTGTGCTGTTTAAAAAATGTGTATTGAGTTTGACCCACAGCGGAAGACTCATATATCAGCTGAATTGAGTAAGCATTTGCTAAATAAATAAATTTGCTGCTTCTTTCATAAATTAAGTAATCAATTATACTGCATTTGGTATTCATGCACTGCTTACTTGTAGTGTTGTTTAAGTAATTGGGTTTCAGGATGGTTTCGGAGACAGGGGTAGAGAGAGAGAGAGAGAGAGAGCAAGGGGGGGGGGGGGGGGGTCGGGTTGAAAATGTGTCTGAAACAAGAGCCTGGCTTTGTACATAATGATATTTTCACAATGCCTCATCAATGCGGTTGGTGCTGGATATTTGCTTCTGAGATATATCTGTAATTTATAACAATTTCTGCTTTTTATAACTCTGTGCATGTGCATAACACTTTCTCTACCCACTGAAGTTTTTATATTTATTTATATATATTTATATTATTATTATTTTTTTTTTATATATATGTTCTAGAAAAAGGTGTCAACAGCTGCATGTGTGTGGTGTAAGGATGTAAAGGTCAAGAGTGTCTATAATACCTCGATAAAGACATCTGTTGGGATTCCCATTTGTCTTAATGGCTGGCCTTGACCCTTTGTAAAAGCAAGAGCAATCTGTACAGTAGCTCTCAAGCCTGAAATGGTTGTTGTGTTACAGAATTTTTTTTTTTTTTTTTTTGCTGATGTATTAGCCCTGTTCATCCGGGTATTAACTTCAGATTAATATAGCATGATCTCTCTGAGGTTCCAATTAAAATCTTGGAGATTGAGAACAGAGCAACTACTCAGTATAGCTAACCTCCCCCCACCCTCAAAGACAAACATCCCTCTTTCATTAGGCCTGCTCCCTCAGCAGTTAGTTGTGTATAAGCTGACAGCATTTTTCTGCTTCTCCCAGTCTATGCACTGTGCTGCGTGTATATTAAATATTGTATGAAGACCTTAAGTAACTATTGTTGTTCTTTTTTCATCAACTATTTATGCCTGTTAAAACCTTGGGTGAGGTGCATAAGAAAAATAAATAAATAAATAAAAATAAGCAACCAAAAAAGAATAAAGACCTACCAGACTTCACTTGACAGACTTCAGTCAATATACTGTATATTTACCGATCTCTAATGCATCCTTCTTCTTAAGTGTGTTTTCAACTCGAGAGGTAGACAGTGCATATCATAACAGTGCATGACTTTCCTCATGCTTCCTTAAAGTTTCCATGGACCAAAGAGTAACACTTCAAAGAGAAAAATAAAGAGAAAGAAAGAAAGAAAACAAATGCACAAGGCACTTTCTCAGTTGTTTTAGTTTTCTTACTTCCTGAGAACTAAATCCATAAATCCAATCCTGTATGTCTGATGCATGAATTATCTTCTTTGTTTAGTTTTTTTGTTACTCAAAATGATTTTGAACGAATCTGAGCCATGCTAAAATAATAATCAAGATGTCTTAATAATACAAATAATAACAGTTTGAAGAAAAAAAAAATGATGTTATAGGCAAATGCATCAGAGGGTTCAAATCAGCATGATTTATTCTATCTGCAAATTGCCTTTATCGGTGTTTGATGAGCCATCCTATGCATCTCTTTTTATTCCCTTTCTGTAATGTCCCTAGACTGTCTAAGGATGTTTCATTTCACTTTATCTGTAAGAAATAACATCACCCATTAACTTGATCCTCTCACTCACACATAGTCTTAATGAAAAAGAAAGAGAAGGCTCCAGAATGATATGCCCATTAGCCTGATAAGGAAGAAAGAAGAGAGAGGGAATAGGGAAGAAAGACATTCCTACAGAGTTTAAGGCAGAGAATAATGACCTTCACTGACTAGAGTAATTCTATCAGAACAGAATCAGCGATGGCAATTAGAGGGTTGTTGTGAGCCCAGATGGGTGAGGGAAGCCTAACTGGGGTCAATTAGCAGAGCTGGACATGTTGAACGGTTGCACTACTGTCTCTGGCCCAGTCAAATGATACCCCACATCATGTGACCTTCACTTCAAATATCTCTGCCCATCACCTTGACTCAAACTAAATTTTTCAAACTCATTTATTTTCAATCAGTCTTATTTCACCTTATCTTTAAAATCATATTGGATTTGTTAACACCATGGAATAATGGGATAGTTCAAAAAGAAAATCTGTAAATATTAATGTTGTTCCAAACCGGTTTGACTTTCATTCTTTTGTGAAACACAAAGAAATTTGAAGAATGTTTTAATGTCTTTGCCACTCTTTGAAAGTCCATGGGATCCAAAATTTCATCTCTGATACAAAATATATTTGAATAATGTATTAAGTGTTTCTGTCAATGGGGTCCAAACAAACACTGGCTTTCCATTGACTTTCTGTATATATATATATAAAAAAAAAAAAAAAAAAAAAAAATATATATATATATATTTAATGAATTACTTATATAAATAAATACTTACTTTTTATTAATTCACAATATATGTGTAGTGCCACAATCAATCATTAAATAAAAGTTTTCAGTGGAAATTAGCACAAGTCAGTTGGCGATACCAAACAGGACCAAAGGAAGATGCCAAAAGACCACTAAATCACCTGCCTTTACTAGTCTATGGATCCATTCAGAATAGCTAAATCTCTGACCACTGTATAATCAGCGTTCATCGTAAAAAACTCTTTCTTTCAAGCCAAATACACACCAAAAGACAAATGAACCATTTACACGTTTAAAATGATATGATCGCAAAAATCTGTTTCTTTTCATTTTAATATAATGTTTTCATTATAAAGTACTGATTCCAATTATTAATCAACAATTAATTATTATTCACACTCTGCTTGCATTCATTCATTTAATATGTCGAGATGATAGTTGATCCCGTCTGGGTATTGTGATTCATACAGTGATCTTTCTAATCAAATATGAGATCACCCAGACCCTGACGCTTTTACACCGAATACCAACAACATTTCAGAAGTACCGTTTGCACCTGAAAGTGCAGTTACTCTAAAGGCTAAAATATAGAAGTGCCAGTAATGCGTAATGGTGCCTACCAGTCCACTTCAAGCACTGGTTTAGATACATTTTAATATGGTTGGTTTCTTTTTCTTATATATGTTCACATAATCAATCTGTGGTTCTACTCCTGTAGATTAAAACACAATCATCTTTTTAAATCTAAACTCAATTTAAACAGTGAGCCATTACATTCCTCCCTAGGCTTCATTTATATGTTTTAGTTCGTGCAATCATTCAGCTTACTGCATCAACAGATGCCACGAGGACCACCACTGGGATGACATCAGACACAAAGCCCTCTTATTCCCAATATCAACCATGCAACAATGTGTTTGACAGAGAGACTTTGTTGCATTGCGCTGGGTGCTTCACCCTCTACCAGCCAGCTATAACAAATGACACACAGTAAAAGTGGATACGGCACTCTGGTACTCATAATAAGGTTGCTCGTAGCTATGGTATGGTGAAGCACTTGGGTGAGAAATGCTTGGTGGAGTGTAAGGGTGATATAAAGGCTCATGAATCAGACAGGGGTCACGCATCATGTGCCATCTCATTGGCAGGGGCATCGCGTCCGTCTTGTATGATTTGAACACTGTTGTTTACCTGCAGCCCATCAAACAGCTAGTGCAAGGAGAGAGGTAAATAACTGGGAAGTAATTGCACACAAGGGAATGTGTATGTGTGTGTGTGCGTGCGTGCATTCTATCCTGTTTATCTCGATGAGTGACGGTGTGTGATTCTGTGCACAGTTCTGTGCATTTTAGAACTCTTGGGAGGGCAAAGTTAGCACAGGTGTCAAGAAAGTATTTAATTAGCAAACAAACAAACAAACAAAAACACAGAGCTCCTCTGGAAGCAGAAAATCGTTCTCAAGGAAGAATGCATTTGAAAGGTGACTGTTTTAAACCAAACCAAGATGATTAAAGGGATAACAAAAAGATAAGATTTCTGACATAATGTGATGAGATGATGACTGCCATTTTTTTTATAAGGTAACCTCAAAGATAACAGTCAAATATCATAGCCACTTAAGTCTGTACAGCTTGTTCCTAAAAGGTTTTTATTTAGCTGAAG
Source organism: Carassius gibelio (assembly GCF_023724105.1). Taxonomy (NCBI): domain Eukaryota; kingdom Metazoa; phylum Chordata; class Actinopteri; order Cypriniformes; family Cyprinidae; genus Carassius; species Carassius gibelio. The sequence goes on along the minus strand of NC_068409.1, from coordinate 25,222,562 downwards.
ACAGACTTTCTTCTACATATAAAAATAAAAAAATAAAAAAATATGGCGTTTATATATATATATATATATATATTATATCTATATATATATCTATTAAACCATATATATATATTTATATCTGTATATATATCTATTAAACCATTAAAAACATAAATTTGATGCTTGTCACTGTTATTGTCATTGAATATAGGCTACTTGTTTGTTTATATAATGTTCACAGTTGAATATACTTGTTTCCTTTAACTTATTTTCAAGATCTGAGGCTAATTATTCATGTCCCTTTCAGTATGGTAATAAAAGTCATGTAAAATGAAATTTACTTTAAACTTGTCTCGCTAAATAAAGCACACAAATCAGTACTGAGATTATCATTGCCATAGTTTTTATCCAGTCACAACATCTCAGAAATAGAAAAGTATTTCTAAAATTAACGCAGAGTAACCATGGTTTGGTTAAATTTTGTTGCCAATTTCGAGTAATTGTTTTAAATAGGAATTTGTATAATTTGAAGTTCTTCATGACAGGGAAACAGTTTGCTATTCACATTTCACTTTGTTTCAAGTTTGTCATGCAAATTCCCGACATTAACCAACAGAAAGTGATGCATGCATTGCTAAACTATTTACAATAGAGATTTTTTATGAAATGTTGCTAATGTGACCACACTATAAACTACTTAAAACTTTAACTTTTGAACTATCCATTGTAAGAACTGATTTAAAGCGCCATGTGTTTCAGACAAATTAAAACTGGTAACTTGTTTTGAACCATTTATAAAAAAACAAACAAAACACACACACACACACACACACACACACACACACACACACACACACACACACACACACACACACACACAAACAGGTATTTTGTTTCAGACTGATTCAAATTTTGAACTTGCTTTGAACTGCTCCTTAAAAGACACACAAGGTGCGGGGGTGGGTACCCAGTACACTGGTCTTTCTGGATGTTTTTTTTTTTTTTTTTTTTTTTTTTTATGTGTAGCCTGGGAAGACAATTCAACTGAATGATGTTTCTTTAAAGTAATCCTTATCAGAATCTTTCTAATAAAGATCATGTTATAAATATGCAGCTGGAGATAAATGGCTTTGGCTAACTTTGTTCACTGTATTCATGAGCACTACTTTAAAGTGTGAAACTAACATTTTCATGAAATACCAAACATACATGTTCTCCATGTACTTCTTGACTATAAATATCAGAATGCAGGTTGACTGAGTCCAATGCCACCTTGAATGTCTACTTAATACTCTACTGAAAGTTCAAACTGGTTACTAATCAAAGACAGACTATAATGAGTCCATCGGAGAGTTAAAGCACCTGAGAGTTTAAGGGCTACATTGATTTATGGGCAATATCAGCTAGCCTGACTCAAGAATGCTGCTCAGTAGCTCAAATTACTCCACTCCTTTTCATAAAATTGTAATTCTTTGTGGCTTGTGTGGTATTGACAGAATTCAACACAATTGGTTTTACAATGATTGCAGTAGAAACATTTCATACATGAAGTCTGAAGAGGTGGATTCAGTCCATCTCAAATAACATAAAATGCCACCAAGCAGTAAATAATCAGTCATAATGAATGTATTCCCCTCCATGAAGTTGAGCTATCATTAAATCCTGTACTTTTGAATAATTGTGTTAAATTACTCCCGGTATCTTTGGCAACATTAACAGCTGCATTTGTATTCAGGAATAAAGACTCACTGATCTCATGCCGTATATGCTTACCTCATGACCATTAATGACGCACTAATACCCTCCTTTTCATTTTCTTTTATTTGGTACAATGAATGAGCATCATTTGTCGAAACAAATATAATCTCAAATGAAGCTTCAAAGTGTGGTTTGATGGATTTTAAAGTACAACAGCACTGGTTGGATGTGAGAGCTAATAAATTAGATTAGATTCAACTTTATTGTCATTATGCAGAGTACAAGTACAGAGCTAATGAAATGCAGTTAGCATTTAACCAGAAGTGCAATAATATAGTGTTTTATATACATAAAAGTGCAGAGTAAATAAAGCTTATGATATACAGAATGTACAGTGGAGTTGCTATATACAATATTGATCAGAGTATATACAGAATATAAATATGAATGTAATGTAGGGATTGTATGTACATTATGAACAGAGCAAATAAGGATTATATATACATTATGAATAGCATGAACTTGAGAACAGTGGTGATAAATACAGTTGCATGAGTGTGCAAAAGTATAGTTTAACAATTTATTAAATGCAAAATAACAGTAGTGTAATGATATTTTTTGTAGAAATAGTTTACTGTGCTTGTACAGTAACAGCTTTAGACAGTTTATAGTGTAATGGATTTAACCATGTGCAGTCTGTGCAAAATATGAGTAGTGCAATACATGTATGTAAGGAACTGTGACCAGTGCAGTAAAAGAGCAGGTGCAGGTTAGATTGGTGGTGTGGTGTTCAGGAGTGTCACAGCCTCGGGGAAGAAGCTCTTCCTGAGTCTAGTAATTTGAGAGCGTAGGCTCCTGTAACGCCTGCCGGATGGAAGGAGGGTGAAAAGTCCATGGTTAGGGTGAGAGGCATCCTTGATGATGTTTCTTGCCCTACCCAGACAGTGCTTCTGATAAATGTTCTCTATGGAGGTTAACTGGGTGCCAGTGATCCGCTGAGCAATTTTCACCACCCGCTGGAGTGCTTTGCGGTCAGATGCAGAGATATTGCTGTACCACACTGAGATGCAGTTTGTGAGTATGCTCTCAATGGTACAGTGGTAGAATTCAGAAAGGATCCTAGGACTGAGGTGAACTTTTTTAAGGCTCCGTAAGAAGTAACGGCACTGCTGAGCCTTTTTGACCAGGGTGGAGGTGTTTAGGGACCAGGTGAGGTCATCTGAGATGTGGATGCCAAGGAACTTGAAACTCGACACACGCTCCACTACAGCTCCGTTGATGTAGATGGGGGTGTGTGCATGATTCCTCGTCCGCCTGAAGTCCACAATGATCTCCTTAGTCTTCTGGGTGTTTAGTTCCAGGTTGTTGGTGGCACACCACACAGCCAGGTGCTGCACCTCATCCCTGTAGGCTGACTCATCGTCATCCTTGATCAGACCTACCACCGTGGTGTCATCTGCGAATTTGATTATGGTGTTGGAGCCATAAACAGGAGCACAGTCATGGGTGAATAGGGAGTACAGGAGAGGGCTAAGTACGCAGCCTTGTGGCACTCCAGTGTTTAGGGTGATGATGGAGGAGGAGAGGTTATCTAACTTAACAGACTGAGGTCTGTTAGTCAGAAAATCTAGAATCCAGTTGCAGATGGGTGTGCTGATTCCTAGATGGCTGAGCTTGGAGATCAGCTTGGAGGGGTTACCGTATTAAATGCAGAACTGAAATCTATGAACAGCAATCTCACATGTGTGTTCTGACTGTCCAGGTGGGTGAGGGCAGAGTGAAGTGCCGTTGAGATGGCGTCCTCTGTTGACCTATTGTTGCGATAAGCAAATTGGAATGGGTCTAATGTAGCAGGGAGACAGGATTTTAAGTGGGATGCAACCAGTTTCTCAAAGCACTTGGCAATGATGGGGGTGAGTGCAACAGGACGGAAGTCGTTAGGGACAGAGGCAGTGGAGTGCTTCGGTACAGGCACGATGGTGGAGGTTTTGAAGCAAGTGGGGACAGTTGTTTGGGCCAGGGACAGATTGAAAATGTCTGTGAAGACCTCAGCCAGCTGCTCCGTACAGGCTTTAAGCACACAACCAGTTATTCCGTCAGGGCCATCTGCTTTCCGTCCATTCACTTTACGCAGAGTGGAGTAAACATCTGATGTGGAGAGTGTGAGAGGCAGTTCACTGGGTTGATGCTCAACTTTGAGTGAGATCTCCTTATTATTTTTATCAAATCGAGCATAAAAGTGATTGAGCTCGTCTGGGAGGGAGGCAGAGCTGGAGGGGGGCACAGAGTTAGGTGGTTTGTAATCTGTGATAGATTGTGTGCCTTGCCACATACGCCGGGGGTCTGAAGAATTGAATCCTCATAAATCCTCTGTTTATGTGTGAGTTTGGCCTGGCAGTTACCCTTCCTCAGGTTGGCTCTGGCTGAGCTGTAAGCCTCCCGGTCTCCAGACCTGAAGGCTGCATCTCTTGCTTTGAGCAGGAGGCGAACCTCTCTCAAATGAGATGGAGAACAATAATTACTTATTTTAGGTTTGTGTAATTTGTTACAGAATGCTCCAAAACAAGATACAAATGCAACATGTATTGAAGAATCCAAAAACAAACCACATCAGGGCAAAAACAAAGCAACAGAAAACACGCAACAGTAAACAATAAACCAGCAACCAAATACAAAGGAAACTGGGCTTATATGTGGATAAGGCAAATGAGACACAGCTGAATGTAATAAGACTTGATAGTCAACGCAAAGGGTGATGGGAATTGAAGTACACAGAAAAAAAGAAACTAAGAAGCATGCCCTCTGGTGGCTATACATGAGCACACCAACTAGACACTGTGACATTACCCCCCTCTAAGGAGCAGAACAGAGGCAGACCTGGGGAGGTATGGTGGGCCAGGTTCATGTTGTGAAAGAAGTCTAAAAAGCCAAGGTAGACCAGAGGGCCAGGGCGAAGCCAGCAGAGCAGGAGGCCAGGGCAGAGCCAGGAGCTTGGCAGACAGCAGAGGCAGAGCTGACGACCACCTCAGCAGATCTGACAAGGCCGATGGACCACCTAGCATTTCAGGCAGGAAGAGCAAGGAAGAGCACAGAAAGGTTAGTATCAGCCTTGATGGTTGTAACTAGGACAGGCACACAGTTCAGCAAAGGTCTCCTTGACCGAAACAGGGCAAACAGACAGTTCAACAACAGTCTCCTTGGCCATGACAAGGCAGAATAAGAGTTCAGAAGTGGACACCACTGCCCAGAGGGAAGCTGAAGTTGATGCCACTGCCACCTCCAGAGGCTCCATAGCACCTCAAGAGGAATTAGAGCAGACTCAGCAGTGGACTCTCGGACTTGGACAAGCCCAGGAGAGAACTCAAATTCGAGTGGGTTCCAGAGTGAACTCATAGACTTGAGTGGGTTCAGTAGTAAACTCATAGACTTGAGTGGGTTCTGGAGTGAACTCACAGACTTGAGTGGGTTCTGGAGTGAACTCATAGACTTGAGTGGGCTCTGGAGCGAACCCTGAGGACTCCTGTACAGGAGCGGGTTCACGAGTAGACTCTGTAGTCTCTAATGCATGCGAAACTGCACAGAGACCACCTTCTTGATTATGGCAGCAGCAGTGAAATTGGACAGTGTTTGTGGTGACCCCTGTGCTGGCCACCTGACTGGGAACCATCTGAATCAGTTCCTCCAAAACCACAAGACTCAGGAGCACCGGAGTCAGGTCCTCCAGGACTACCAGACTCAGGACCACTGGAGTCAGGTTCTCCAGAACCATCAGACTCAGGACCACCTGACTCAGGATCACCAGACTGGGAACTACCAGAACTGAGTCCTCCAGGACCACCAGACTCAGGACAACCAGAGTTCAGTCCTCCAGGACCACCGGACTTTGGTTAAACTCATAGGCTGGAGCGAGTTCTGGCAAAGATCCAAGAAATTGAGTGGGCCCCCGGGAGAACTGAAGTGGACATTGCTACCCTCCTCCTTCTTGAACTTCGTTTGCGAGACTAAGACAGAGAAAATTCAATATCAAACATATATTATCAAAGAAACTCCAAAAGTTGAGAGTCTTAAGCCCCTCCATCTCCTAAGGAGGCAAGGGTTTGTTTAAGCAATCATTAAAAATATTGCTGAGCTAGGACTCACAAAGTCCTCACTTCCATCCTCTGTTGGTGAAGGTCAACCAACATCCAGAGCCGAGCCTTTTGCTCTTTCTCCGAAGCAGGTGGAAGAATACAAATGCCCATTCTCCACAGTCCAATAAGCCCAGCCTAGCTGCTGGATCTGTTGAAGGCTGGTTTATTCTGTCACGGAATGCTCCAAAACAAGAAGATCCTAATTCAGCATTTATTGAACATAAACAGAATGGCGCAAAAACAGAGAAACAGAAAACACGTAACAGTTAACAATAAACCAGCAACCAAAGATAAAGAAAACCAGGCTTATATATGGATGAGTTAAAAAGGTAAATGAGTCACAGCTGAATGTTATGAAACTTGACAGTCAAAGCAAAGGGTGATGGTAACTTTTGTTTGACCAGAGAAACAAACAAAACTAATAAGAGTGCCCTCTGATGGCTGTAGATGGACACACCAACCAGACACCATGACATAAGTAAATGATCAAGACATCAAAACAGGAAGTAGAAAATAGAAATAAATGGTTTCCTAAATAAGCTTAAAGCATGGAAGTCTGTACCTCCACCTATCTCCATTTTTGACCACATCAACAAACTGGATCAGATTAACAGGGTAACACTGATTACAAATGGTTTGTTAATTGCATCCTATCTCATTAAAGTCTCACTTAGCCAGTAGGGGAGGGAAAATATATCGATATGGTGATATATATTTGTCCTTCTCCATGCAATACGAGAATCGATATCTGGTGCCAAATATCAATATTTTAATTATAACAATAGGGCGCTCTATATAGATTTCCCTGCTCCCAGGATCTAAAAATGTGGAAATCGTGGCCGCACCATTTTCAACTTCTTTCCATAGCACTCTGAGCAACCATGAACCACGTTCTCTATGAAGATGGGGAAGCACAAGGAACCAAAGGATAAACAGATTTCCAGTCACTGTATTAGCTCTACTGCTATATATATGTTTTTGGAAATAAGAACTAAAAAACTGCCCCGGAACAGCTATCAGCATGGACCATAGGCACGATTACGTTATTACGGGAAGTCGTGGCCTAATGGTTAGAGGGTTGGACTCCCAATCGAAGGGTTTTGAGTTCTAGTCTCGGGCCGGACGGAATTGTAGGTGGGGGTAATGCATGAACAGCTCTCTCTCCACCTTCAATACCACGACTTAGGTGCCCTTGAGCAAGGCATCAAACCCCCAACTGCTCCCCGGGCGCCGCAGCATAAATGGCTGCCCACTGCTCCGGGTGTGTGCTCACTGTGTGTGTGTGTGTGTGTGTGTGTTCACTGCTCTGTGTGTGTGCATTTCGGATGGGTTAAATGCAGAGCACAAATTCTGAGTATGGGTCACCATACTTCACTTCATTTCACTTCACTTTGCTGCAAAGTGCATATTCAGTCCATGAGTAGCCTAACTTCTCCACTTGGATTGCAGTTGGATTTCCTTTACTATATGAGTGAGAGAGTGCTGCCGGCACATCCAGTTTCAGGTCAACAAGATGAGGAAGCCGACTCTGAAAGTAAAGCAAGCAATTTTGATACTAAAAGAATAGAAAAAGTCAATTATAACTATAGGAAAAACAAAGTCCATGGAGAAATCAAGAGTTTTAAAACTACCAGCGACATTAGCAATTGGAAAACAAAAGTGTGGAGAAAAAATTGCAAATGATCCTAAGCATACAACCTCATCTGTAAAGCTTGGTTGAGGTGGTGTCATGGCATGGGCATGCATGCCTGTTTCTAGAACAGGACCTCATAATTTTGATGACTTAATGTACGATGGCAGTAGCAGAATAAATTTGGAAGGGTACAAAATCATCTTGGCTACCAATATTCAAGAAAATGCCACCAAACACATTAGAAAGAAGTTCATATTGGATCAGGACAATGACCCAAAACACCCTGCCAGTTCAGTCAAGGTATTTATCAGGGAAAATAAATGTAAAGTATCAGATTGCCCAAATCAATCTGAAGAGGAGACTAAAGACAGAAACTCCCCAAAACAAGCAACAGCTGGAACTGGCTGCATTTAAGGCTGGGGAACAGCATTTCAAAGCATAAGACCAAGAGTCTGGTGATGTCTATGGGTTGCAGACTCACTGCTCTGACTAAATGCAAGGGATCTGCAAATAAATAATAGCTTTAATCTTTACATCTGCCTTAAATTCAACTGTTCCAATACTTCTGCCTACATAAAATAGTGGGGTGAACTCTAAAAGTGCTGTCCTTTTTATTTGGTAAAACAATGTATGTGTCGACCTAATAATAAAATGTGAAATTATGTAGTTTTGTTGCATATTCATCTTTTAATCATATTTGCAAATGTCTTGACTCGACAGCAGGAAAGCAATTTTGTCTTTACTGTTCCAATACTTATGGAGGGCAATGTATATATATATGTGTGTGTGTGTGTGTGTGTGTGTGTGCGTGTGTGTGTGTGTGTGTGTGTGTGTGTGAACATTTTAAAGGTTTTTTATATTTTGAAGGAATTCTAATTACAAAGTAGTTACAAATCATGAATATAAGAATATAAAAATATAAATTCTGAAAATTTTAAACCAGAATATATCAGACATGCCAGTAGACAGAAGTGCTTTATTGATAATATAATATAATATAATATAATATAATATAATATAATATAATATAATTTATATTACTACTTATGTATTAATGTATATTAATACTCGATAGATTATTAAACAACACAATAAATAGGGCTACGTTCACATTGTCAGTTTTTGGGATTGAAAGCTGCATTTTATTTAGAGGCGTGATCTCAAGATGTCCTGTTCATACAGCAGCTTACTGTCAGAACCTTTGTGTTGCAATGTGTTATTTTGGCCACTAGAGGTCCCCAATGTGCACTCACGTCAACATTGTGCCTTTTGTAATCAGTGTAATTGTTTTCACATGTTTCTCATTCTGGGCTGTCTATTTAAGCTGATCACTTCCTTTGTATCTTTGCTTGGTTATTATTGTTCCTAAGCAAGTTGCTGCCGTAAGTCTGCTCTAGTTACAAGATCTATTCTTTGAAAGTATTTTTTGAATTGTTTTCCTGAGAATTGTTTTGCAGTTTTCTCTCTGAGTTTTTGTTTTGGAGACTGTTTTACTATTTTTTGACCCGTTCTGGTCTGTGGATTTTCCTGTTTTATAACCTAACTCTATACAAAGGATATTTTGTTCCCTTTTGCTGTTTTTGTTAAATAAACTCTTCTGAGTTAAGTTTACAAGGCGTCTGACTATTTGGGTTCAACTACCTCCTGTGGCTCAGCGGTAGAAGTTAAGACTCTGGCATCAGAGACCCAAGTTCGAGCCCCGGTCCTGACAGAATAACCAAGCCACATTATGAACCCAGAGGCGCCAAATCCTCAAGAACTCCTTGCCACAGCTGCTCAGTATGAGTCCACAGTCCAACGCCATGAGTCAGCACTAGCTCAGCAGGAGGCTTTGATGGCTAGACACTCCCAGTTGCTGTCTGATCTCATGACTTCGGTCCGTCAGATCTTTGACCGGCTGCCCTCTACCTCAGTTACTGCTTCTCCTGCTGCCTCTGTACCCCTTCCAGATTCTCGAGTGCTCTCTCCTCTAAGTGAACCCCGCCTACCTCCACCACAACATTTCTCAGGTGACCCTAGTGCATGTGATGGGTTCCTGACTCAATGCTCTCTCACGTTTGAATTACAACCATCGTCCTTCCCCTCAGATCGAGCCAAGATAGCGTACGTCATCACCCTCCTTTCTGGCAAAGCCCTTTCTTGGGCAACTGCAGTCTGGAAGGCACAAGCCCCCTTCTGTTCAAGTTATTCCGCATTCGAAAAGGAGTTCAAGCGAGTCTTCGATCACCCCTTCAGTGGCCGACAAGCCTCAAAGAGACTTCTCACCCTCCGTCAAGGTAATGGCAGTGCAGCTGAGTATGCCATTCAGTTTCGGACCGTTGCAGCAGGGAGTGGTTGGAACAATGAGGCCCTCATGGTGTGTTTCCTGAATGGTCTGTCAGAGGCAATCAAGGATGATCTGGCTACCAGAGAACCTGCTGTTGATCTGGAAACTCTCATGGATCAAGCAATCCGACTGGATAATCGCCTGAGAGAGAGAAGCCGGAACCGCCCATCTGTTTCCTCATGGTCTGCCAGTCCAGCTCTTGCTCAAATGCCACCAGTGCCCCAAGATTCTTTGGAACCCATGCAATTGGGTAGGGCTAGACTTTCCCCCTCGGAACGAGACCGTCGTATGAGAGAGCGCTGTTGTCTTTATTGTGGATTGTATGGTCATTTTCGCTCCACCTGCCCCGAGCTTTCGGGAAACGCCCAGTCCCGTACAGGCAAGGAAGGACTGTGACGGGAGTTACACGCACCACTTCACCTTCCAACTCTGGGCTGTTCCTTCCAATCACACTCACTTGGAGAGGACAAAAACACCAACTAGAGGCATTGATTGATTCTGGCGCTGCCGGGAATTTCATGGATGTTTCTCTTGCTAAGAGTCTTCAGATCTCTACTTCTTCTCTTCCTGCACCCCTAACTGTGACAGCCTTGGATGGAAGACCATTGTCTCCCGGGAAAGTAACCCACCTCACCTCTCCCCTTGGTCTCACCACTTACCAGCACCAGGAGAGAATGTGCTTTCACCTTATACAGTCTCCAGAGTTCCCTGTTATCCTCGGTCACCCATGGCTTCTCCAGCATAATCCACACGTTGACTGGTCGACTGGCACTGTTCTAGGTTGGGGTCCCACCTGTCAGACTAAATGCTTGGCCCAGAACCCCCCTGACCTTATTCTCGAGTCCCAAGAAACCATAGATCTGTCTCAAGTCCCTGCTCCATACCACCACCTCAAAGCAGTGTTCAGTAAAAGGAAGGCCACCTCCTTACCACCTCATCGGCCTTATGACTGCGCCATTGAGCTACTCCCGGGTACCTGTCCCCCCAGAGGTCGTATATTCTCTTTGTCTCCCCCTGAACGAACTGCTATGGACCGATACATTAATGAAGCTCTTGTAGCAGGCATCATCCAACCATCCACTTCCCCTGCTGGAGCTGGATTCTTTTTTGTTGGGAAAAAGGATGGCGGACTTCGACCATGTATTGATTACAGGGGCCTTAATAAGATAACCATTCGAAACCGTTATCCCTTGCCACTAATGACAACTGCATTTGAAATGCTGCAAGAAGCCTCCATCTTCACTAAGCTTGACTTGCGCAATGCCTACCATCTTGTTCGCATTAGGCAAGGAGATGAGTGGAAAACTGCCTTCAACACGCCCACTGGGCACTATGAATATTTAGTTATGCCCTTTGGCCTCACTAATGCTCCCGCAGTATTTCAAGCTCTCATCAATGATGTTCTCAGAGACATGTTAAACCAATTTGTTTTTGTCTACTTAGACGATATCCTCATCTTCTCGAGTTCCCTCCAAGAGCATGTAGAACACGTCAGTAAGGTTCTGAGGTGCCTTCTTGATAACCATCTTTATGTTAAACCTGAGAAATGTGAGTTTCATGTGACCAAGGTTCAGTTCCTGGGGTTCATCATCAAGCCTGGCCAAATACAAATGGATCCTCAAAAGGTTCAAGCTGTTGTGGATTGGCCCTCCCCCTCATCGGTAAAAGAGGTACAGCGTTTCCTTGGCTTTGCCAATTTTTATCGCAAATTCATCCAGAACTTCAGTACTGTGGCGGCTCCTTTATCTGCTCTCACCAAGGGGAACACAACCACCTTTTCTTGGGGACCTGAAGCAGAGTTGGCTTTCAACAAACTGAAGAAATATTTCACCTCTGCACCTATTCTCATTCTCCCAAACCCAGATAGACCATTCATCGTGGAAGTCGATGCTTCAGATGTAGGGGTTGGAGCTGTATTGTCCCAGAGAGGAGAGGACAACAAGCTGCATCCATGTGCATTCCTTTCCCACCGCCTTACACCAACTGAAAGCAACTATCATGTAGGGGATCGAGAGTTACTGGCAGTCAAGTTAGCCCTTGAAGAGTGGAGACATTGGCTTGAGGGGGCCAAACACCCATTCCAAGTACTGACGGACCACAAGAATCTGGAATATATTCAGCAGGCAAAGCGACTCAACCCCCGCCAGGCACGTTGGTCCTTATTTTTCAATAGATTCCAGTTCATCTTGTCCTACCGCCCTGGCTCTAAGAACCTAAAGCCTGATGCCTTGTCCCGAGCATATGTTAAAGCTCCACAGGAAGATTGTGTTGCACCAATTATCCCAAGTTCCAAGATATTAGCCCCTATCAGGTGGAATCTGGAAGATACAGTAAAACAAGCCCAAGCCAGAGAACCAGACCCAGGAGGGGGGCCTACCCACTGTCTGTTTGTCCCTAAAGCTGTCCGCTCTCAGATCCTCCAGTGGGGACACTCCTCTCGTCTCACTTGTCATCCTGGTACCTCACGCACTCTTGAGTTCCTCCAAAGACGATTCTGGTGGCCAACTATCAAGGAGGATGTGACCACATTTGTGAACGCATGTCCCACATGCAACCAAAATAAAATCTCTCACCGCTCTCCTCAAGGGCTATTGCACCCTCTCCCCATACCTCATAGACCTTGGTCCCACCTTTCCATGGATTTTATCACTGGTCTTCCACTATCACAAGGCAACACCACTATCATGGTCATAGTAGATAGATTTTCCAAGGCCGCCAGATTTATTCCTCTGCCTAAACTACCCACCGCAAAACAAACTGCTGAATTGGTCATAAATCATGTGTTCAGAGTCTTTGGAATTCCACAAGACATCGTCTCTGATCGAGGACCCCAGTTTTCCTCCCGATTCTGGCGGGCTTTTTGTCAATCTCTGGGGGCTACAGTGAGCCTGTCTTCTGGGTTTCACCCAGAGTCCAATGGACAAACTGAGCGGCTTAACCAAGATCTTGAGACGACACTGAGATGTATGGCAGCTAACAGTCCTTCCTCTTGGTCTTCATTCATCATGTGGGCAGAATACGCACACAATACCCTTCGCTCCTCTGCAACAGGCATGTCCCCTTTCGAGTGCCAGTTTGGTTACACCCCTCCACTATTCCCTGAACAAGAGGTGGAGGTTGCAGTTCCCTCTGCTCATCAATTTGTTAAACGCTGCCGCCAGACATGGAAAAAAGCCAGACTCAAGCTCCTTAGGGCCTCTCAGCAATACCAGCACCAGGCGAATCGCAGACGCAGACCTGCCCCCACTCTGCGCCCTGGCCAAAGAGTCTGGCTCTCCACTAAGAACATTCCCTTGCGGGTGGAGTCCCGCAAACTTTCCCAGAGATTCATTGGCCCCTTCAGGATTGCCAGGAAAGTGAACCCAGTTACCTATCAATTGTACTTGCCTAAGTCTTTGAAAATTAATCCAACTTTTCATGTCTCCCTGTTAAAACCTGTTTTGTCTTCTCCTTTTCTTGTGACAGGAAGACCTCCCCCTCCTCGTATCATCGGGGGCCAGCCAGCTTACACAGTCCACAGAATACTAGATGTCCGTCAAGTACGTGGGTCCCGGCAGTATCTTGTGGACTGGGAAGGCTATGGTCCCGAGGAGCGCTCCTGGGTTCCTGCTAAGGACATCTTAGACCCCAAACTAGTGCAAGAATTTTACGCTCGCAAGACCAGTTGTCCTGGAGGGAACGTCAGGAGCCGTTCCTAGAGGGAGGGGTCCTGTCAGAACCTTTGTGTTGCAATGTGTTATTTTGGCCACTAGAGGTCCCCAATGTGCACTCACGTCAACATTGTGCCTTTTGTAATCAGTGTAATTGTTTTCACATGTTTCTCATTCTGGGCTGTCTATTTAAGCTGATCACTTCCTTTGTATCTTTGCTTGGTTATTATTGTTCCTAAGCAAGTTGCTGCCGTAAGTCTGCTCTAGTTACAAGATCTATTCTTTGAAAGTATTTTTTGAATTGTTTTCCTGAGAATTGTTTTGCAGTTTTCTCTCTGAGTTTTTGTTTTGGAGACTGTTTTACTATTTTTTGACCCGTTCTGGTCTGTGGATTTTCCTGTTTTATAACCTAACTCTATACAAAGGATATTTTGTTCCCTTTTGCTGTTTTTGTTAAATAAACTCTTCTGAGTTAAGTTTACAAGGCGTCTGACTATTTGGGTTCAACTACCTCCTGTGGCTCAGCGGTAGAAGTTAAGACTCTGGCATCAGAGACCCAAGTTCGAGCCCCGGTCCTGACACTTACAGTTGTGTTTAGAATTATATGTATGTATGAACGTGCAATGGGAGTTAAGCCTGTATTCCTTACTAATAACCATATCAACAGTGACGCGTTTCCATTACACTTCAAATTGCACAAATTCAAATTGCAAATTGAAAATACACCTAATTGTAATGTGTCAATTTTGCAACAATGCCCATATATTGTAAAATAATTGTTACGCTTGCATGAGTTGTTTTTTTCAAGCAATGTGAAAAATGTATAATTTGCAAAACTGCAACGGTATTATTATTACTTTTTTTTTTTTTTTTTCACATTTACAGGTCACATGGCGTATGTAAAAAGTAATACGTGACTGCTCTCCAGTATAAGAGGCTTTCCCTACCAGTAATGCTTAGATAATTTACACTGTACACGTCTGCGGTGGAGTGTGTCTCTGATATGGCCATTGAAGCTGATTACGGCCACTCTAGACAGTGCTTGTGTTTATTCCAACCACACCACAAATGTTTCTGAAGCAGCTTTATGACTGGACAACCAGTTGTCCATTCCTGTTCCATTCCCACAGTGTGTGTGTTCCGAGAATGTGGTTTTGAGTCCTGGAAATTTACCGGTGTGAGTTTGGTTACAGAATGCAGTTACATAACCAAACTGTGTGTGAACGTAACTGCATTAAGGAGTCTGAAACAGAACTTACAACCATATTCTGCTGCTGTGTGTACATGGCCCATGTGAAAACAAAATGGCAGACTGAGGAACAGCACAGCAGGACAGCTTCAAAAGAAAAGGACAGAAAATTCAGGCCTGCCAATCTTTGTTTGATAGTCTTTCCATCCCCTCACCGATAGCCCCAGTGACTACACCTCAGGACAATAAACAGTTTATAGTCTAAAATCTAGATAGGGTGGTCCATGAACTCAAGAACCGCAAATATTTCCCCTCTTGCTCTGTCAAAGCTGTGTCCTTAAGCCAGACACTTACTTCCATGCAGCTCAAGGGAATTTGTTCCAGCAATTACTGTACTGTGAGTCACTTCAGATAAAACATGTCTGCCAAAATGACAAGTCACTATCATTGTTTACTGCTGCAGAGGAAAGCGCACATTTCCCTTAAATGCCCCTCCCATTAACAACAGTCTAAATTCAAAGAAAATAATCTTATTTATGGACTGCAACATCCAGCTCAGCCATTTGCATGAAAAAATCAATCCATTTTCAATGAACATACCCTATGCAGTACCCATATATTAGACAAATACACAAAGTTGATGGAAAACCAACCTTTCAATATATATATATATATATATATATATATATATATATATATATATATATATATATTAGAAAAAACAGACTGTGTGCATTACATTATTATGTACAGTATGCCAGCATGAGGAGGCAGAATTAGGGAATGTTGTTGGACTATGCAGGGATTAATTCCCATAATAAGCATTAACTCTCTCTTCTGCCTCTGAAAACATGTCATGATGTCCAAAACAACAACAAAGCCACAGAGAGGGAGGAAGAAAGAATGGCTAGATGAAAAGGGGAAAATTTGAGGGAGAGAGAGCAGGGATATAGAGGCAAGAAACTGCAATGTGCTAATGCAACAAACAGTAAAAAACAAAGTGCTCCAATGGCATACAATGTTATTTTATTATTATTTTATTTTATTATTATTTGGGGGGGGGGGGGGGGGGGGGATCACAGCATCAGTTTTTTTTTTTTCTATGTTTTTTTTTTTTTTTTTTTGCATTGTTGGTTGAAATGTGTTGTTGAATTTTGTCTGCTAGGCTAATGTCTAGCATCAAGGTAATTTTCATTGAAATAAGGCATGTCAAGCTGGAGTGCATTTCTAGTTAGTACATTTAGCTTCTGTTTAAACTGAATTGTGAATGATCACTTGAGAAGATGCAGGTTTTTAAACTGAAATACAGTGCTTGAAAAGTGCTTTACCTCAAACGAATGAAAATACAAGACTTTTAGATGTCCTCTCACGCACAGATACATCAGATACACAGTCTGACATTACAAAGAGTGCAAGAGGAGAGATATCAGAGAGCAAAGTCTGTGCACTGCTTTCTTCATATGATCCCAACAACACCTGCAGCTGTATCAGAGCAGGACGTGTAAGACAGGGAGCAACACAGAGAACAAATGGAAATGAGAGCGATAGACCATCTCTGTTACAGTAGTTGACTAAAAGATGACAAGTTCGAGAGGAAGAGATATGGCTCAGAAAGAAAAAGGTGCATTTGGATAATGGAGCAAGCGTGGCTGGGAGTAGAATGGAATCTGTCCGACAGGTACTTGTCTCCATAGGCCAGAGGATTTCCAATTTACGATGCCCTTAAGCCCAAACCTGAAGCTTAGCTTTATTCACTATGAAATCAAGCTGCTGTGTGTTTTTTTTATTCATCACAATTTTCTCACACGTCAAGGACACACATGGCAATTAGTCATTTGGAAACATTCATTTCTACCCTGAGAGACTGAATGATGCGATTAGTGCAGTTATCACAAAACCTGAATTCATTAAATTTAAAGGGGCACTTGATATTTTTTTCACCCTAACAGTTTTTTTTTTTTTTTTTTTTTCTTACTTTGCCCTTTTCACTATGGTTATATATTTTTCAAAGCATAAAGCATGAGTTCTGCAAAAAATTAAATGAATAAATAAATAAATAAAATAGCAAGTATATTGTATACTTGGATAAAAAAAAAAATGGTTTAACCACTTTTCATATCACAGTTTCAATAAAGGTTTTAAAAAAAATTAGTAGTACTTTGGAAAAACATTTTAAATCACATACAACATTTTTTTACATGGAGCCTCACATGGGCTGGAAATGTAAAAACATTCTAATTCTCCTTAATCCTTGTTTTTGGACACTTTTGCTCATGGATTAAATTAATCATGATCGATGGCAAATAACAAAAACTGAATGGACTGTACATAACTGTCTATTATTTTCCACTGTGATTTTTGGCAAAGTTTTTACCAGGTAGCACAAATCAAGTAGGTTAATTACACAAAGACATGCATATATAAACTATATCCTATCACAACCCTTTTTGCCTTCACTAATTTTTCAACCATCCTAACATATTGCTTTGGTACACCAACAAGCTCTTCCTCAAGCACATGAGTGATCTTTGTGTGTACAGTTTTGCCCTTGGGCTTGCAAGCACATTCTCTTCACTTTAAGCTTCTCTCCCCCTCATAGCCTCCCTCATTAAACCCTCCTTATTGTCAGGGCTCATTTAGAGGCCACCAACATCGCCTCACTCAAATTAAAAACCTGCTTCCCTGGGGCTAAAGCTCTCCGTGCCGCCATGCCCAGTGGGCACTCAACTTCAATTTACCCCGGGATTAGAATCCCGACCACTGTTCCACATCCGCCAAGTTCAAGAGGAAGCTCTGAGAAAATAAAAACGTCATAGATGGGGTTTCAGAGTAAGGCCAATCATGCAAAATCAGCATCAAGGGCAAATGTCCGTGCTGGGCTGGCCTTTCGAGGTCAGACTATCTAAAAGGCCTGGGGGTACGGGGGGAACGACGGACAGGTTGGGGTCAGAATGCAGTTGTCAGGTCACATAGAGTTGGACCTGGAAGAGAAAAATGAACCTAGGAAATAATGCATGAACAGAATGTGTATGTCGGTCCACGTATTATCTTAGTGAAGACTCTATGATTAATGTCATATTCTCTCCCTATAGTGTTTTTCAGAGGAGTCACAGACCTTGCATGTATTTGATTCCTCCACAGCTCACTGAGTAGTGCCCTGTCAGCATTTTTTGACTGAATAATTACACCCCTATAAGCAACCCATGCCTCTCGTCTGCACTGTACCTCCTCACCCCAGCCTCTCTGTCAAAAAGTTTCTATTACTCTGATCACATAACAAGCCCATTTGCATCCCTTGAGTGGACATGCAATTATCCCAATAATGCCATGCTAGTCCAGTCCTCAGTGAGTGTGGTGGAATACAGTTTGACAGGTCGTGGACATAGAGGAACAACATATCATAAAGCTGTATCAAATGCACTATTTTCCCTCTTCCTTTTTGTCTTTCCATTAGAATTGTTATCTATTTATCAAGCCATATTCATGCCCATATGTGTATATAATTGATTAAGCTCACATCATGTCTAGCATTAAACTTTATAATAAGTAATTATTATGGTTACGTTTAATGGAAACATTTTACCAAGTACTATAAAGGCCAGAACAGCAGATACATACCAAAACAACTTAAACATACCAATCAAGAAAATCAATTGCAATTAAGAATGTCATTTTTACAGTATTAATATATATTTTAGACATTGCAGTATTATAATAATCATTAATTTTAATATAACTGCACAAAAAAAAAAAAAAAAAAAAAAAAAGAACACTTCTCAATTTGCCTGTTTTACTCAGAGCAATAAACTCACAGCTTATTAATACTGATACAAACCTGTCCTTCCATTATGTACACACACTGAGGATTCTGGGTCAGTAAACTATCTTCAACAATACCCTGCAGTGATGGCCACTAACTTGGCCAATTAGACAAAGATGAAAAGACTTGGACAGTTTTAATGCTCCTTTGCAGATTTTTTAAGTCCTCTGTTACCTACGTTTTGTAAGTGCAACTCCAGCACTTCACTCTCCCATTGGCATGCCTGACTGCCCTGACATTTAGTTCAGGCAAATTGACTGTTTCCTGTCAGTCTCTTGAGAGCACTGTATTACTTTGTCCTGTCAAAAAAAAACATGCCATCAGCGAAGGTGATGCCAGGATATTTGTTGTTTACTGAATTTATGGGGTCCATTATTTCTGCACTCAGTGTAATTATATTCATATTACATGCTGCCTGTCAAGGTCACGGCTGTAGAGATTCTCAGCTGCTCTTCAAATGTCTGACCTTGCCATGGCCTCACAGCAAAATGTATTGGATAAAGGGTGAGTGGCTTACCACAAGACACATGTTCACTAAAAGGTAAAAGCTACAGTAACCACTCAGACTACAAGCAGTCAGAGGCCATCTTAGGTAAAGAAAATGAACATTACAGGCAAAACGCATTGAAATTCCATCACCTTTCAGTGGATAATTAAATTACCTACTTATCTTAGGGTAAAATATACAAGTGAGCCACTACAGAGTGATAGCTGGTGATGGCATATTACAATATGCAGATACATTCATGCATATACATAATAGTCACAATCAAAATGTTTTATTAGGAAACATGTTCTATAAATGTTTAACAAATTTCATCATCATCATCATCATCATCATTATTATTATTATTATTATTATTATTACTACTACAACTAATATTGGACTATTTTCTGTTATGCTGAACTTTGTTCAATTGCAGTTCATTAAATTCTACATCCTGTCAACAGCCTGTGGATTGTGGCCAATTCAATTCAAATTCCATCTCATAAATTGAAAGGAAGCCAATTCTAAAAATTGAATTTTCTCCAACCCTTTAAAACGCTGTGGTACATTAAAGGTTATTCAGCTTTCTCGGTACACTGAAACACTAGTCTCGCTTGCTCTCCAAATCCAGACATATCTCCATTTTGCGATCCTTTTAAGCACATGAGCATAAAGACAACGCTGTGCTTTACACTTGAGTGTTAGACCTGTGTTAGCAGGGAAGCGGTGAAGCTAATGGATTTTATGAAGGGAACGGTCCCTCAAAATGTACAGACTAAAGCAGACAGGCCTGAAGGACGGCAAGACAGTCAGGTAATGTACTCTTCTCCCACAAATGACGGCACACAATTATCAATGTCGAAAAGCAGACCCATCCTAATCTAGCTCTGATTCACTTTAACAAAAAGAGAGGGGCCACATAATGAAAGAAATTATGCTTCCTTCATCTGCTGCTATTTTCACTTACTCTTGAATTATGGTGTCTGAATAGACCTGATGGCTATGTGCACTCTGTTGCATACCTCTCGTTTATTTGCAGCCTTTTCCCCTTTATCTGCAGAAAGCAACAAAAAAAAAAAAAAAAAAATATGGAATATGATTTACTCCTTGTGATCAGCGTATTAATTCTCTTGACACTGACATTGGTGGACTTTCATTACCTCCTTTTGGACACTCTATGGATTATTTGAAAAGAGTGACTTGCATGAGTGTGAGCCGGAGCACCATCCTCATTCCACTCTTGACAGGAACTACAATTACTCGGAACCTGATTAATCTGAGTTGCCAACAGGATGGCAGGGTGCACACACTATCAAAAGAGAGAAAAGAATATTAAGTACACTATTAGACCTGCAAGGCCATGGTAATTGCTTCAAATTATTGGATTCCCTTAACTCTACAATAGGGGGGAATACTATGAGATATGACTTCATGAATATGACCGGTGATAATGAAAGATGTAATAAAGAGAAGTTGATGATCATAGTTAAATTTGGAACATGGTACACATTACAGTGACCACGTGTTACTGAGTATGTATTGTGAGGCTATTTTTACATTATTACATAAATGTTTAACATTGCATTGGTATAATACTGCTAATAATAATAATGTGTTTAATACCCCAATCAAAGTGTTTTATTAGGATACCATGTTTTATAAATGTTTAACATTAACAGTTTGTATAAATATAATTGTTAAATCATTGTTAGTTAAATAGTGAAATGGTCATTTTAATTAAATAAAACTGAATGTCTTCGCTCTATTCTTTTTTAATGTCCAATTTTATGTTGTATTTTTTTTTTTTTTTTTGCTAAAATTATGATAATATTACTTGCTACACTTCATGACTATGATCACTAAGTATAATGACACTTCAAGCTACGGTAAATTAATACCTACTTAGACAATATTAAATGTGTGTGAAGGAACCTCAGGTGTACACTTCTATTATTTTGTGTGAATGTAACTGAATGGCCGTCATTAAAATCACATCAGCTGAAATAAGATGAAAACGTACAATTGATGTCTACAGAACATTAGCATTAGCCAACAGCGGGAAAAGAACAATTCAGAAAGAGGCCCCTGACACACTTTTTAGTCATGTCCTTCACACCTTGAATTAAATAATGACTATCCCTGCAATTACACCTCATCATGCGCAATAATTTACCATATAACACAAAATGATAAGTGACTTTGGGAGAGTTTTATGGAGGGAGAGAGAGAGGGTAAGAAAATGGCCTTAAAAAACAATCTACTCTGCTGCATGCTTCTAAAATGACTCAGTGTGTGGCTGGTCTTGACACACATGACAAGAGGAGAGTGTGAAGTGACACTGAGCTGTATCCTGTGCTGCTCTTCCTATCATGTTGTAGTGGAAGAGGGTCAGGGTCGTCTTCAAGCAAACATACTCCCCTGTCAAGCCCCGACAGCAGCGGTGGGACGGATGTCTGATGACTACAGACCTGCCTTTCCCCACTATACCCAAGAAGTCACCTTCCCCCTTCAAAGACACTTATTATTCTTCATTTTGTAGTACCTGTCCATGCTAATGTCACATCATGTCATCATCGCATGCAACGGCTGCTTCCTCTTATAATTGTTGTCATAGCAAAGGCGAAAGGGCAACTATTGTGCTTAGTTTTTTTTTTTTACTTCTTTTCACTCAATTTTCACCTCGATAAAGCACTTGCTCGGTTTCTTTTAACTTGAACGAACTGACAGCCTGCATCTCAAAAATCAGCAGGAAAGAGAACTAACACAGCCAGTATAATGGAACGTCAGATGGGCTAGATGTGTATCAGATGTGAGGGCGTGAAGTGCTGTTAGCCACACTTTGTTCATTTTGGATTGGTCTGTCGATCAACAACAGCAAAATTTCATGTTGTCATGTCCTTTCCATCTCTCTGTTTGACCCTGGAGAATCATGGACAGCAGTTTTACCACTGTGAACGTGGTAACAATTATGGTTTTGGAAGCTACTTCAAAACTGTACAAGCTATTTTTAATGTAAAACTAAAACACAGTCAAGCTACTCTTGTAAAGTGGTACTTCAGTAATTTAATAAAAATAATAATAATAATAAAAAACACATACCCATACAAGAGACTAAATTATACAGTACATGGAAGTTATTTTTATTTTTATTTATTTTTGGATGTGGAAGTGACAGCATTCATTATAAATCACCATTGTTCTCAAGCTTGAACATAAACATTTACTATAAAAACTCATTAAAACATAATACACCATAATTCAAAGAACATTAACTTTAAGAGGCAATATTCCATCCAAGATAATATGAGTAATTTCAGTCATATTTCATATTTTCATGATATGAAAACATTTTTGAGTCTTACTTATTTGAACAATTAAATTAAACTACACCAATTTATCAAATTAAGAACTAGAACATACTCAAATTCATGGTGGGAGTATTGCAATTAACATCATTTCAATACAGTCAATTAACTGGTTTGAATTATTCCGTCCATTTGCATGTACCCTACATATGAACCAATTCAAATTAATGATTTAGATGATCTGGACTTTCCACAGTAACATGCAGTATAAGAGAGAAGAGCGCTTGAGCCAAACCAATTGACCTGTATAAATCAGACTATGCATTGGTACATGCATGAGTAAGGGGACTATTTAGGATTAAATGATTCACTACAATAGAGTTTGCACTGAAGCTTGCAAAGAAAACTGTGATGTGACATTAAAACAACAATGTAGTGGTTGATTCTCTTAAGTGGAATGTAAAACTAACCTCATAGTGCTCTCAGAATGAGTAACAGCTTCTGTCATTACTCTTCTATTTTCATACGGTGTGTAGAGCAAACTCACTCTCTAAATAAACTTCTAAATAGCTGTGTTCTAAATAGCTGAATGTGGGGATACAGTAATTTTGTTGACAAATGATCACACAGAATAACAGTCTATAATGCCACTTTGGTATATTATGTTAGTCGCTAATGCATGAAACTTAGCAAAGTAAACAATGAAAATGTCAAAGATAAGAGTTTTTTATTTATGATTTCAGCTTATGTAATGCATCACTGCATCAAATCAAATTTTCAGATAATAAAAAAAGAAGAACTTTTTTTGTGTGTGTTCATATTGCCCTTAAAGGAGTAGAGGATTGTTGTATCGTTAACATGTTAGGTCAAAAAGGTTAAGAATTGTAATTGTCCTATTTGATCCTAGAGTAAAGCAAGCAAAACAATTCGGCTTTCTCAGCTCTTCTCTAATTGATCAGATGGCTGAGCTAACGTAAACTATTTGTGTAAGTCCACCTGATCTTGGACCTGCCAAAAGCACTCCTCAGCTTTATGAGCACTGGGAAAACAGAAGCTCTCAATGATCTTGACACTTTTAATGGGCTCCAATGACCGCTCACCTCTGCAGCTTAACATAACAGTGGAGCAGCAGGTTGATGGTTTAATGTGCGAGTGCAATGATCAGTAATGGCAGGGCTCCATAAGTATGCAGCCCTTGTACTAACGGATCACCCCTTCTGAATGCAAATCCCCTTCTCACATCCCTTTAACTCAGGGCATTTCTCCATCTCTCTTTCTTTTTTGGGGGGAGAGGAGTGCGAACGTTAAGGATTAGCACTGGTGCGTGACTGATGTGCGAGACAGACGCAATCAGAATATTTTATATTTTAAGTATATGCACATGTGTGCTTAAAGTAAGTTTCTGCATGTATCTTCTTTCTATCTCTTCTCCCTTCAGACTGATCTTAAATCCCAAGAGAGCGATCACACAAGGGGACGGCTTATTGTATAAAAGCAGTTTTGGATACAGGAGCAGTCATTCTTGGAGTCAAATCCACATGGCTGGCTCTCCTCCTGCGATAAGACATCACCTCTTTGCTCCAGTGTTGAGGAGGCTTTACCACTGTTTGATATGAGATCGTCATTCATGAAAGCATTTATGCTGCATATATTATGTATACATGAATTTGCATATGAAAGGTTTTTTTTTTTTTAAAGTGAGTTAAGCTTTTCTAATTTGAATTGCAAAAGTTGTCACAGCCAAAGTGCATGGATGTCTGAGGAGAGGTAAATAAAGCTAATATATATATGTGTGTGTGTGTGTGTGTGTGTGTGTGCTCTTGTTTTTGTGACATATCAGGACACAACTCTGTATAATGACATGGATATGACACAGGTATTACAAGGAGAGGGTGACTTATGAGGACATAACCCATGTCCCCATTTTTCAAAATGCTTATAAACCAAAACCATTTTTTTGAGAAAGTAAAAATGCACAAAGTTTCCTGTGAGGGTTAGGTGTAGGGTTGGTGAAGGGGGTTGGAATATACAGTTTCTACAGTATAAAAACCATTACGCCTATGGGATGTCCCCACCTTTCACAAAAACAAATGTGTGTGTGTGTGTGTGTGCGTGCGTGCGTGTGTTTCTTGAGCTGCAAATTAGCATATTAGAATGATTTCTGAAGGATTTTGTGACACTGATGACTTGAGTAATGGCTGCTGGAAATTCAACTTTACCATCAAGGAAATAAAATACATTTTAGAATATATTAAAATAGACAAATTATTTTAAATTGTTATATTATTTACAAAAACTACTGTTTTTACAGCATCTTTATCACATTATTGCAGCCTTAGTGAGCACAATGGATTTATTTCAAAAACAATAAAATGAAGAAATTTGTTTCTGCTCCTAATGAATTGTAGGAGATGAAAAACACTTGGAACATGAGAACACCATTAAGTCTCATCAACCATGAAAGAGCAACCTGTGAGCAATACATTTTCATTTCTAAGTCTTACACTAGGCATATAATCACCAAACGCAAGCTTGTCAATGCTTTTTGAGTTTTAACGTGACCCCAGTGAACTTCTCCTTGTCATTATTAAATAAAACTATCAACAGCATTACACAGCATCCCCGAAGATATGGCAATTAGATAAGACCTTGATTAATCCTGAGGCCCTTTGTTGACACCGACAGATATCACCATGGAGATGCTGATGTAGTTGCCAAAAGGCATTATAAAATCTATAAACTTTGCTGTATCATCAGTGCATGTCAATAAAGTTTAAAGAGGAAGCAGAATGAAATTGTGGAAGGTTCTCATGTAGATTACAATACACCAAATAGGCTGGTAATCTATTTGTCACTTGAAATGTGTCAATGTAGATTTGTCACACGGATTCTTGTTGTTGCGATGGCTATTTTGTTAGGTTTATAAATTCAATGGGTTATTTGATATTCCACTGATGTAACAGTGTAGACCCAAAATCACGAAATTGGCCTAGTGCACAAACACACATCTGCATGCAAAACCACAGCAATCCAAAGCTTTTACATGTTATTGTGCTTATTTTAACAATCAGCATGTGTCGACATACGCTGTGCTCAGTGCAGGTCTCCATAATCAAAGTGGCAAGCCGCCTGCCTCTCACTGTCATCTCTTACACTTTAAAGTCAGGCTGCTGTGACAGGTAGGAATTTGCTGTGGATTAGGACTGTAATACATTTGCTATCAGAATGAATTAATGTGCCGAAGAATGTGGAATATTTGGTAATTACAAACTAATTTCCTCACTACACCGTTTTCACAGATGTGTGCGTGTGGGGGGGAATGGGTGGGATTACTTTTACCCTTTTATATATCAAATTAAAAACTGTCCATCAAATAATCCGCTGCAGCCGTGTTCTAATTGGCTAAAACCACAGTTATAGGATTTCTTTGATGAGACCATTTTGCTCACAAGGCATGTAATTGGGACGTAATTAAAAATTGCCCTGCCGCTTAAACAGAGACCTGTCAAACACTGTGACCTTCCAGTGAAGGATTTGGATTATGATAAAGAGCCTTGAAGCAGGCTTTTATAAATGAATTGAATTTTAAGCAAGGACAATCCTGCATTATGGTCGGAAATAATCACGATGCGCATGAGTTTTGTAAATAATTACTTAAAAAGCTACAATTTTTCTGGAATGTTTTGTGCATCTGTAACTATCTAGACACTGACCGTCAGAAGCATATTGCACACACAAAAATGGAAAGCAAAATCAGATTACACGGTAAACGTTTACTTTCTTATATATATTTTTTTACAGTGATCTATTTTCCCCCATGTTAATCTAACCTACGTAATCTAAGTACATGATAAAAATAATAATAATGGTAATAAAAAAAAGAAAACAAAAAAAGATCGAAAAGTTTGCTCACTTAACATGTCAGTCAAATGGTCTCTTCTTGTCAAAGTGCATGGTTCAAGGGCAGAATAAGCAGCAATGAGAAAGTCAAAAGTCTCTGACCAGGGGTTCAGTGTCTTGCTCCAGAGCACGGTGGTAAGGCCGACCTTTCAGTCTAACTACCAGGCCATTCCACCACCCACATATAAGATTATCTCCTGAAGAAAACAAGGGTGCATATACTTAACAGAGCATGAGAAAACTCTTTCCAGTGGTGTGATGCCTCAGCATAAAGCATAAAGTAGCATCATCCTACTTCAGCATAGACCCATGCAGAAGATACGGGAGGAGCGCTGTTCGCAGTGATTCAGAGAAATCATTTCCCCCCTCTACATTTGCATGCAAATGCTCTCCTTCACAGCCCTTCGCAGTTTGCACACAATAGGCCACATAAAATTGTTGTCCCGTCAGGTAGAAATAAAATTCATCCCCTAACTCACCATTTAGTGGGTGTTATGGTGTCACTGTGCATCCAATGAATGTGGATACTCCTTAAAGTAAAATGCATTACAGGAAAGACATAACCTTTGAGAGCCCCTGGAGGCTCCTCTATGCCTCTGTTTTTGATGATTCAAGCACTAAAAGATTTGCTAATATCTCCAAAAATGAAATGTTGGTATGACGGCCAATTCACGGCTTAAATCCCATCATCTTCGAATCCTATAAGCCAGATTTAATATGATTATGGCAGTCGAGAGCATTCATTCAAAGATCATAAGGGCTGTTAAACTTGGAAATCTGGTTAATTCATACGTTACTATCATCTAGACTAGTTCTATCACTTAAAAAAAAAAAAAAAAAGTCATTAATTTTGGATTTCAGTGGTGGGACTAGAGATTCCTCAACCACAATGAATCATTGGATCATTGCAGTAATTCAGATTCATGCAATTTACTGGATTCCATATTGTGTGACAGTAATGTTACTGTGGTAATTCTTTCTGTAGTTTTAAAATCTCTCCTCTCTCAGATCAGCCTGGTTGCCCTTGGTCAGGCATTTTGTCTACTTTAAACCTGGTAATGGAATAAATTTGGGTGTCATCTCTGACACTAATCCACACCATTGCTACCAGTTCCTGATAGAACTTTACAGTCCAAAAGACACAATTAGTGCTAGGGATGGGGATCATGAAGAATTCAACTGTTCAGATTCATCTGAATGATTCTATTTGTATAAAAGATTCTTTTTGATATTAAATATTTGGAAAAACATACATGCAATTTTACTGCCATATTTTTTGAGATTTGCAATAATATAAATGTTTAAACCATTTTTTGTAAAATTTTTTACTGTGACTCTTGTAAGAGTCACTCTCTTTTTTTTTTTTAGAGTCGGCATACTGTAAATGCAATTCAACAATAAAATATATAGTATATTGTTAATAAATTATCTACTATTAACAAAACGCATAATGCTTATCTGTAGCTACATATGGTCATTTTAACATCCAATCAGTAAACCACAATGATTCACATAAAACAACTGATTGGGATTGATTCACTTAAAAGAATCAAATCACAAGGTTCATTAGATCTTGAACTAAATTAGATTGGCTGCACTGTATTCTTATGATTAACTAAAAAGAACTGACACATAAGAGTCATTTGTTTAGGATTCAGACTACACTGACTGCACTGTATGTTTCTTATTTCTTAAAAATAATTACTGTACAATTTCTATCAGAAAAATGTGTCTGTAGCATATCATTCTAATATATCTTTAAATGGGGGGGTAGCTTAAGATTTTTATGATAGATGTGATTCCGAATTAAGCCTTTTTCTGTCATTATTTAATTATTGGAATCCGTTCTTTACCCACAACAGCACACTAAAACCATTTAACAGCTCGATGATTCAGACTCTAATAGTATATCCTGTGTTCACTGTATGTATATATTTATGGTTATATATATTTTTTAAATATATGAAGCTTACTGTCCTTCCACTGTTTATTCCATTAGTTTCCATGCACTGTAATTTTCATACATCAATAAGAGTCCTACAGCATTTAACAGATTCTCTTTCGTGCCATTTTGTAGATGGAACCTAGTTGTTTTTGATGGATATTTAAGATTGAAGCAACATTAAAGCAAATAAATCAGAGTATACTCAATGAATATTTCCATCATGAATGTTCTAGCTATGTATCCCATCACTGCACAAGCACAAGGGTGGGGTGGCAACACCCTTTATATCAGCAGCAGGACCCAAAACAGAATCGGTGTTGCATCAGAATTGGAGACTAAATAAATAAATGCATACAACAATAATAATAATAATAATAAAAGGCAAAATACAACAATAGATTTCCCTCTCACAATGAATTAGTCTGATGTGTTAGGACTGGAAACCAAACATTTAAATAATATGAATCAGATGTCATCATGTGCACAAGCATAAAGCTGATATGACACATCGCTCAAACGTGTTGTGATGGAAACAGCGTATCATAAATCTAGATAAATGTAAATGAGGAGGAATATCCTGCTTGTGTCACAACGCCACAGTTGACCAATCCCTAGATTCGGTAAAGCATAAAAAAAAGAGGCTTTTAAGTGCTGTTAGAGTCGGTCATTTGTCATACATCAAGATGTTGTGACAGGTGCCATATAATATTTAGCTGGAGGATGGATTTACACAAGTAGGTGTTGACAAAGTGAAGTAAGAAACCAGTCTGTGTGTATGTGTGTGCATCCATACACCCTGGGACCTGATCAGCGCTATCATTTGCCCACATGTCCACTGTGCTGTGCTGTTTGCTGTCATAAAAAAAGAAAGAAAGAAAAGAACAGACAGAGCCAGTGAAAAAAAGTGCACACTGATCTAAACACTCCAGACCTCTCGCCCTCAGGACTCCTCTTCCCCCTCACGTAGCCCCAGTGCGAGGCTTCGTCTCTAGAGCAGCCGCTCAGACATCTGCTATGAAAGTAGAGCCAGATCTGACAGGGCATGCAACCAGCCAAAGCAAGAAACACTACAGCACCTCCGGCTCCACAGCTGAATATATATCACATCAGCAGTGACATTCTGCTTTAATAATGGAGATGGGGCAACAAAACAAATGCCATCTTGTCTCGGACTGAATAACGTCTCTGTTGTAATCTATTCTATAGAAGATGTTTGCATATCACATTGATGGTTAAAGATTTTAATTTGTTGTCTCTCTCACTCCATCCCTATCTCTCTTTTTAATCCTACTGGTCTTTTTTCTTTCTTACTTTTTTTTTTTTTTTTTTTGAGACAGGAGATGAATAAATTAAGACAATCTAAATGAAAATTTAAATTAGATTAGCTAAAGCCGTGGAAGAAAGTCAGGGATGTCAGCTGCTAAAAGAAAGCATCTGCTAACTGACAAATGACATCAGTTGCTAGCAAAACTTTACATAAAATATGAATATATTCCACACTGAATGTTGATTTTTATCCTTACTGTACACACACATATCCAGTATGTGTGTGTGTGTGTGTGTGTGTGTGTGTGTGTGTATAAATATAGACTTACTCCTGAATTGTAATTGTAATGTTTTATTACTTTTACTTTTTATTTTTATAGATCTTTAGCCACTTCAGTGCTAATCAATAGTACTGTCACATTTGAGATTTAATGAATAATTTATTGCACATAATTATTTTCCAGTTATTTTTGTTAAATATTTTCCATAAAAAAGGATAATAATAATAATAATAATAAATATAAGAGGTAATTTTGTATAGGATGATGATATTATTGCAAATGTTATGCAATGACTTCATGCAAGATTATGCAATGACTGCTAATCAAGACACCTCACTCAAAGTCAAACTAACCCACAGAGAGTCTGACCGTCACGCACAAAGCGTGCCCTACAACATTCAATTCAACAAAAACAGACATTTCCCCGGAGTGTGGCTTCCTCCCACTGGAATACACATCCTCCATCCTCCCCTTAATTCTGTCGCGTGCCCTCCCTTCAACCCTGCTCTCCGTCACACTCTCACCTCAATGTTCTTACTCCTCTCCATTTCCTCTCCAGTTTTCTCCAGAAAATGGTTGTCCACCCTAACACGCACACATTCATTCACATGACTGCTCAATAAAAATCTCTTTAAAAATAAATACAGACACACACGCACACACCTGCTTGTTATGCCCCGTGGCCCACAGCTGTTGGCAGTGGTGCTGAAGACGCAGGCAGTAAGAGAGAAGGGACAGAGGAGCATGCTGGCCGTCGACTCATATTATCCCCCCATTTTGTCATTTTCACAAGATCAATTGGCGCGGTGACTTAGTGAGAATGAAAAGAGAGAGAAAGAGAGACTGAGGGAGAGAGTGAGCGAGAGACACCCACCATACTCATCTAAGCCAAAGTGACAGACCCTCTACCACAAAACTTTAACATTCCAACTTATGACACAAAAGAGGAGTCCCCCCAGCCATAGTAAGTCTCTTGGCTGTTTACAAACCAAAAACATGTGATCTAATTTTAGTCTTTTCTTTTCTAATTTTAAACGAACAACAACACAGCATGTCAAACTGCAAAAAAAATAAAATAAATAAATAAAAAATAATAATATTATTATTATTAATAAAAATAAATAAATAAATAAAATAAATTCTTAATCAGTGTTTACTTGTTTACTTGAAACTTTATCAGTTTTTGTCTTGTTTATCCAGAAAAAAAATATATGAAAATGTTTAACCTTCAGAGACCTGCTTTAGCAGAATTGCAAAAGCTGTTGAAAACAATTAAACACTTACTTTATATAAATAAATAAGATAAATAAATAAGGGTTAAGACATGCAAAATATAGCAGCAGCTTACACTTGGAAATGTATCATTGAAACACTTTTGGCAGGAACATATTTTAAAATAATATTCATATGTAGTTATAATTTTAATTTGCCAGCATGCCGAAATCAAATAATACAGTCAATGACACTACTGCTGACTGGTGATCGAATATAAACAAGTAAAAAGAAAACTATTTGACTTGTATAGTATTTTCTCGTAGTATTATTTCCTTAAATAACTGCTCACTCAGATTCTAGATTCTTTATTATCTCATTTATTTAAGCTGAATAAAATTGTAGCCTTATGACTGGTTTTAAGATCCAGGGTTTCTCTCTCTCTCTCTCTCTCTCTCTCTCTCTCTCACACACACACACACACACACACACACACACACACATATATATATATATATATATAATATATATTATGGTGCCCAGGAGGTAACATGGTTGGTTCCCTTAATTTTGTCGCAGCCACAACATATCTCATGGGAACAGGATAATATATCATGGCCACAATATATTAATTTTAGGGAACTTCATATTCATTTGTGGGAATGTCATATAATGCTGTGGCCATGAGACAATTTTGTTGATGGATCAACATATTTTTCTCGTGGCCACGAGTTTAATGCGTAAACAAACCTGCGCGAACATAGCAACCCGGGATGATCAGAGATTCATTAATATTTTATTTTGAATTAAGAAATTATTATATTATTTATTATATAAATTATTGGATTATTAAATGATTATATTAACCATAGACCTTGGCTACAGGACTGTATTTTGATGCGATAGTCAGTATTCAAGTTTATCATGAATAAGTGTTACATACATTGCATACTATAAAATAGGCCTACAAGAAAAAAAAAAAAGAAATGTATCCATCCTACAGTTTTGTAAATCCATTAACTGATCATCTTTTCCCTGTAATATCTGTACATTATTATCATTATTGGCCTCTTATTATTGGTTATATTTTAAATTAATTTAGATACATTTTTTTCACTTCATTTCAATCTCTTTACTTAATGTTATGAATACTTTTGTAACTAATAGCCTACTGTAAATGCCCGACATGCCAATAAACCTTCGATTATGGTAACTGGATTTTTTTCTGGAATGCAGTTTAAATTTAACATATATTTCATTTTATTCTGGCAAATTAATAGACCATAATTATAAATACTATAGTGTTTTGTTGAGTAATTAATCATTCACACTGTTTAATTTATAAATGAAAACACACACAAAAAAAAAAAAAAAAAAAAAATCATCATCACACATGGCCATAAATACAATCATAAAGTCAAAAGTTTATTGGCATAATTGTCAGACGTGTATATGCAAATTATGGTAGGCTAGCATAATTATACAAAACGTTATCTAAAGCGATACACAAATTGAAAGGGGAAATAAGCATGTATAACAATAAATATAAAGATATTTAACCCTAATAAGTTAATCTAATAATAATAATAATAATAATAATAATAATAATAATAATAATAATAATAATAATAATAAAATATTTAATGTTAATAAAAAAAAATTATGCATTTTTGGTAATTGTAGGTTGCAGTGGCACACAGGTTTGTTTATGCATTAAACTCTAAACATAAGAACATATCCTCGTACAACAACCTCGACATATATATACATTGAGGGAGCGTGCAATTGGCATGCTGACTGCAGGAAAGTCCACCAGAGCTGTTGCCCATGAATTGAATTTTCATTTCTCTACCATAAACCATCTTCAAAGGCATTTCAGAGAATTTGGCAGTACATCAAACCAGCCTCACAACTGTAGACCACATGTAACCACAGCAGCCCAGGACCTCCACATTCAGCTTCTTCACCTCCAAGATCATCTGAGACCAGCCACCCAGACAGCTGCTGCTACAATCAGTTTGCATAACCAAATTATTTATTGTCAAACTGTCGGAAAACGTCTCAAGGAAGCTCATCTGCATGCTGGTCGTCCTCATCGGGTTCCCGACCTAACTGCAGTTCGTCATCATAACTGACTTGAGTGGGCAAATGCTCACATTTGATGGCGTCTGGCACTTTGGAAAAGTGTTCTCTTCAAGGATGAATCCCGCTTTTCCCTGTACAAGGCAGATGAAAGACAGCGTGTATGGCGCCGTGTGAGTGAGCGGTACACCAGTACAGTAAAACTGGACATTTTGAGATGGCCTTTTATTGTGGCCATCCTAAGCCACATCTGTGAGGTGGATGGATTATCTCGGCAAAAGAGAAGTGCTCACTAACACAGATTTAGACAGATTTGTGAACAATATTTGAGAGAAATAGGCCTTTTTTGTACATAGAAAAAGTCTCAGATCTTTGAGTTCAGCTCATGAAAAATTAGGGCAAAAATAAAAGTGTTGCGTTTATAATTTTGTTCATGTGTGTGCATGTGTGTGTGTGTGTGTGAATGTATGTATGTATATATATATATATATATATATATATATATATATATAAGACACTGAAATACAATCTAAGTGATTTAAAATTACAACTCTACTCAAATAAATGTATCTCACTTTGATAGGGATGCTTTGATATTAAATTTTTCCTAGTGAATAAGGCAGTTGCTGTGCACCTGCTTAGGTATCCACATGGTGATGGATTGACAAACAGTCTGTTTATCCCTTCGTCACACATTAAACTCCGAGCACCCATCTTTTTTCAGTAATGTGACCCGGCGTCCTTGCAGGATGCCAGAGAATCTATAATCTCCTCAACTGCATAAAGGAATGCTGCAATTAGTATGACTGAGAGTTCCAAATGTTAATGGACTCCATTTCACTCCTTGTCAGCGACAACAGATGAACTAGACACTTATTGCATTTTATGTTTGCTTCATTGTCATTGTTATGTGCACCAAGAGCTCTAGTTCACCTTATGCATCCCAAGACTAAATGCAAAACAAAGCAATAAATTATTCTCCGGCTACATCTGGAAAAATACACTTTTATAAAAGCACAGTAAATGCAGTTACTACAGCACTATTAAAAAGCAGCATGCTAATCAGTCTCTGACGTTTTAGATTGCACGTGTTTACTTAACAAATACCATTTCGTCTGCTTTGCTCTCTATGGGAGGAAAGGGTCCACGCTTGTTTTATTTAGCAAATCTTTTGTGTGCATGGGTGCAGGCTGAAAGAATATACTCTCACGTTCTAGGAATGAGCACATCCATTTGATGTATTGTTTGTTTGTACTTC
This sequence comes from Carassius gibelio, assembly GCF_023724105.1. NCBI lineage: Eukaryota > Metazoa > Chordata > Actinopteri > Cypriniformes > Cyprinidae > Carassius > Carassius gibelio. Next base: position 25,188,401 of record NC_068409.1, on the reverse strand, counting down.
CAGGCTTGCCCGTCTGCTATGAGTGCCTGTGTCCATTTGTCTTAATAAACTTGCTGCTGCAAATTAAGACTTCCATCTGTTGGAGGTCATATCTGTATTTGTCATCCTCTCCCGAGACATGGGCTACATTATCCCATTGCGCTACAGCTCGGGACATGTGTCACATGAAAATGCTGCAAAATCTATTCCGTACAATGGCAGGAAATATCTCTCCTGTTGTGCAGATTCCATCAAATGAAAGAAAAAAAAGGTGGTTCAGTGAATGATGGAAAATAAAAAAGAAAGAAAATGCTTGACATCCCCTAACATCTCCAGCTCATAAATTCCATCAAGGACCAAGGTTTTAAAACAGTCTATAGTGTGCACATGCCTGGCACACAAACTAAAAGAGCACATCAGCAAAATACGCAGATGCGTGCTGTCAAAATATAAATCACCAATCACAGCACAACATAAACACAAGTGCCAGACCAGCAGAAAGAGGGAGCAGGAATATATGAACGTCATTTTGCGAGTGGCAGCATAGCAGAGCTAGATAGAGAAAGGGGGACTGACTCAAACACACTTAGACACAAACCGCATAATTAAATGCAATGTTATTTATGATTTCAAGCATTAATTGCTAGCCAGTGAGTTCAAGGTTCAGGTTTTACCCAGAGCTGCAGTATTGTGTGTTAAAGAGGAATGCCTTGTTTAATTTCTGCCTTTGGTGGAGAATTTTAATGAGAATGTGGACTTCATAAGGGTTTAGAGGGATTCAAATGCAATTGTTCATTCAAATAAGGTTTGTTTGGGCTTTCTCAAATATGTTCAAGCATCGGTCATCAGTTTAGTCAAGAATATGTTGGTGAATTTCGACCACATATTCCTCCAAAGGAAAGAACATTTCTCAATACTTTCTCCTAGAGCAGGGGTTTTCAGAAATAAAATTAATTAATCAATCAATGAATTAATTAAAAATAGGGACACACATGTAAAATCAAAAAATAAATCAATACAAGTTCCAAATTAAACATTGTTACTGTGTCAGTCTTCTGCCTGAAGCATCATGAGATTAACAACAATTATTTTATTCTATTGACAGTCATAGTTATATGTTTTCTTCAGGTTTATACACCTAAAAATAACCTAATTACTGGAAGAAATATTCTGTGTAAATGTTTTATATATAGAATATACCAACGAAAGTTCTCTAATGTTTAGATCTTGTGTTGTTTCTGTAGAAATGTTTCAAATTGTTCACATTTGCTAAGACACTAAAGTATTCAATCGAGAATATCTGAGATTTCAGCATATTAACTCAAATTATCCTATTTCCCCCAGCAATTTAAATCTGTATATTTCTAATATATTTGAATAATTCTGAGGCAAAGCTGTTCCTTGAACTAATTTCTCCATTAAATCTCTAAAATGATCTTGCACAAACCCTACGAAAACCTTGTTAAACTCTAAAGACACATCAAGCACTTTTTTTCAAAATGACATCCAACACAATAACATGTTTTGTAATGAGTGGATAGAGGAAAGGGGAAAAAATAAAGGGAAATAATCAGAATAGAAAGCAGCCATGCATCTCAGTTTAGTGTGAGGTTTGTTATTTTTAGCCAAAGCAGCAATAATTACCCTAGCAATGTCTAACAAAATTGTTCAGGCTCGGCTAAGCAATTAGGCCAGGCAGAGTGGCTAATGGAGAGAGAATTACACAGACCTTTCCCCCATTAGCTTCCATTTACACCAGGAAATTCACTGTGAGTACAGGCCAGACATGACTTCCAAAATAGATTAGGGTCTCTTTTTTTCCTCCTCTCCCTCTTTTAAGCTCACACGTGTGTGTTTTTTTTCACTGTTAATTCACAGGTTTTTCAGTATTTGTACTGATATAATTGGCGTAGGCTTAACTAGTGTCTGGTTTACTTTGCATATGGCGTCAAACTGAAAAAAAAAAAACCTACCAAACAAACAATGTGTGACCCACACATAGATTTACACAACCAATGAATATTCATGGAGATTCAATGCTCATGAAGCGCATGGAGTGTAGGCGCAAGACCAACACGTATTCACATTGCACCATCTATCAATATGATTTACAGTGACTAACAACCCGTTTCTGGCATATAAGATCTCTAAATACATAATAAATCAATACAGAACTTAATATAAAAGTTAAATGTAAACCATTTCAGAGAGACATACATCAGAAGCGATTTCCATTTTAAACCTTCATTCAAACCTTGCACGAATTCTCACTGTCTTCCGCCATTAAGGACTGTCAAATCAGATGTGACATCTCTGGGTGAAGGCAAATCCACAAGAATATTTAAATCATCCTTCAGTCTTTCAAGACCTGACTTGCCGGGGCCTGCCTCTCTAGCTGATGATTTTGACAATTAATTTGTGTCTTACAGATTACGCCATCAACCGTTCCAACCCCAACACGTAGAAAGGCATGCATCACTTCACACTCAACCCATGTGTGGAGGAAACTAAGATTAAACAGAGGATATTGTGAATTAATACAAAACCGGTGTGGGTGTACACAGGCAGTGAAGAAGAGAAGTCTGAGGGAGGGGTTGCAGCAATGGCGCCTTCGTCCCATCTGGTTTGTTTCCGAGGACGAGGACTTTCGTCATTCTCTGGAAGTTAATGATTTCTCTCGTCTCTCTGAGCTTAATTTGCTAAATGAATTCAGATATCTCTTCTCTGGGATGGCTGTATGAAGAGGGGAGTAGATTACCCCTTGACCTGCTGAGGTACAAGCAATTAAAGACGCGTCACATCAGTCTGTCAAGACGAAACACAAAGGCTCAAGACACCTAACCCAGTTAGAGGGCTCAACTCTTTAATAAAGAAAGTTTGGTATACTTGTCAGGATTCTAATGGCTCCTGTTACAGTGGGTAATTGGGAATTAGGCTACGTATATTGGGAATGAACATCCAGCCATTTGTCACCTCCCACCAGAGAAATAATTGACGGCTTGTACAATACCATATTAATAAATAGTTTCCTCATCCTAATGTTATCAGTTTATCAACTAATCCTTAATGCAATTATATTATTAACCAATAAAACATGTCAATAAACAAATTTTAAGCATTTGTGAGCTATTAGCATTGATGCAGTTCTTACACTCCTGCTAATCAGATACGAAGACCCACAAGATTTTAATCTAAAACCAAATGTATGTAATCAACAGCCCAATTATACAACTGAACATTTTCTGGTGGGTAAATCTGGGGCATTTTGGTTTAACGAGATAAGAAAGAAAGAAAGAA